>NC_137798.1:22841653-23506653 GCF_963383645.1 Muscardinus avellanarius
CATATATTTCTCTATCTTGTAGAAATATATGAGACCCCATATATTTCTATAACTTGTAGAAGTATATGAGACCCCATATATTTCTATAAGATAAAGAAATATATGAGACCCCATATATTTCTATAACTTGTAGAAATATGAGAACCCATATATTTCTATAACTTGTAGAAATATATGAGACCACATATATTTCTATTAGATAGAGAAATATATGAGACTACATATATTTCTATCACTTGTAAAATATATGAGACCCCATATATTTCGATATCTTGTAGAAATATATGAGACCCCATATATTTCTATAACTTGTAGAAATATATGAGACCCCATATATTTGTATAAGATAGAGAAATATATGAGACCCCATATATTTCTATAACTTGTAGAAATATATGAGACCCCATATATTTCTATATCTTGTAGAAATATATGAGACCCCATATATTTCTATATCTTGTAGAAATATATGAGACCCCATATATTTCTATATCTTATAAAAATATAGGAGACCCCATATATTTCTATAACTTGTAGACATATAGGAGGCCCCCTATATTTCTATAAGATAGAGAAATATATGAGACCCCATATATTTCTATATATTGTAGAAATATATGAGACCCCATATATTTCTATAACTTGAAGAAATATATGAGACCCCATATATTTCTATAAGATAGAGAAATATATGAGACCCCAAATATTTCTATAAATTGTAGAAATATATGAGACCCCATATATTTCTATAACGTGTAGAAATATATGAGACCCCATATATTTCTATAAGATAAAGAAATATATGAGACCACATATATTTCTATAACTTGTAGAAATATATGAGACCCCATATATTTCTATAAGATAGAGAAATATATGAGACCCCATATATTTCTATAACTTGTAGAAATATATGAGACCCCATATATTGCTATAACTTGTAGAAATGTAGGAGATCCCATATACTTCTATATCTTGTAGAAATATATGAGACCCCATATATTTCTATGACTTATAGAAATATAGGAGACCCCCGATATTTCTATAAGATAGAGAAATATATGAGACCCCATATATTTCTATGACTTGTAGAAATATAGGAGGTCCCCTATATTTCTATAAGATAGAGAAATATATGAGACCCCATATATTTCTATGACTTGTAGAAATATAGGAGGCCCCCTATATTTCTATAAGATAGAGAAATATATGAGACGCCATATATTTCTCTGACTTGTAGAAATATAGGAGGCCCCTATATTTCTATAAGATAGAGAAATATATGAGACCCCATATATTTCTTTGACTTGTAGAAATATAGGAGGCCCCCTATATTTGTATAAGATAGAGAAATATATGAGACCCCATATATTTCTATAACTTGTAGAAATATAGGAGATCCCATATTTTTCTATAAGATAGAGAAATATATGAGACCCCATATATTTCTATATCTTGTAGAAATATATGAGACCCCATATATTTCTATAAGATAGAGAAATATATGTGACCCCATATATTTCTATAACTTGTAGAAATATATGAGATTCCATATATTTCTATAAGGTAGAGAAATATATGAGACCCCATATATTTCTAGAACTTGTAGAAATATATGAGACCCCATATATTTCTATAAGATAGAGAAATATATGAGACCCCATATATTTCTATAACTTGTAGAAATATATGAGACCCCATATATTGCTATAACTTGTAGAAATATAGGAGACCCCATATACTTCTATATCTTGTAGAAATATATGAGACCCCATATATTTCTATGACTTATAGAAATATAGGAGACCCCCTATATTTCTATATCTTGTAGAAATATATGAGACACCATATATTTCTATGACTTTTAGAAATATAGGAAACCCCCTATATTTCTATAAGATAGAGAAATATATGAGACCCCATATATTTCTATGACTTGTAGAAATATAGGAGGTCCCCTATATTTCTATAAGATAGAGAAATATATGAGACCCCATATATTTCTATGACTTGTAGAAATATAGGAGGCCCCCTATATTTCTATAAGATAGAGAAATATATGAGACCCCATATATTTCTCTGACTTGTAGAAATATAGGAGGCCCCCTATATTTCTATAAGATAGAGAAATATATGAGACCCCATATATTTCTATGACTTGTAGAAATATAGGAGGCCCCCTATATTTGTATAAGATAGAGAAATATATGAGACCCCATATATTTCTATAACTTGTAGAAATATAGGAGATCCCATATATTTCTATAAGATAGAGAAATATATGAGACCCCATATATTTCTATATCTTGTAGAAATATATGAGACCCCATATATTTCTTTAAGATAGAGAAATATATGTGACCCCATATATTTCTATAACTTGTAGAAATATATGAGACTCCATATATTTCTATAAGGTAGAGAAATATATGAGACCCCATATATTTCTAGAACTTGTAGAAATATATGAGACCCCATATATTTCTATAAGATAGAGAAATATATGAGACGCCATATATTTCTATAACTTGTAGAAATATATGAGACCCCATATATTTCTATAAGATAGAGAAATATATGAGACCCCGTATATTTCTATAACTTGTAGAAATATATGAGACCCCATATATTTCTATATCTTGTAGAAATATATGAGACCCCATATATTTCTATAACTTGTAGAAATATATGAGACCCCATATATTTCTATAAGATAGAGAAATATATGAGACCCCATATATTTCTATAACTTGTAGAAATATATGAGACTCCATATATTTCTATATCTTGTAGAAATATATGAGACCGCATATGTTCCTATACCTTGTACAAATATATGAGACCCCATATATTTCTATAATATAGAGAAATATAGGAGACTCCATATATTTCTATGACTTGTAGAAATATAGGAGACCCCATATATTTCAATATTTTGTAGAAATATATGAGACCCCATATATTTCTATGACTTGTAGAAATATAGGAGATCCCATATATTTCTATATCTTGTAGAAATATATGAGACCCCATATATTTCTATGACTTCTAGAAATATAGGAGACCCCCTATATTTCTATATCTTGTAGAAATATAGGAGACCCCATATATTTCTATGACTTGTAGAAATATAGGAGACACCCTATATTTCTATATCTTGTAGAAATATATGAGACCCCATATATTTCTATGACTTGTACAAATATATGAGACCCCATATATTTCTATAAGATAGAGAAATATATGAGACCTCATATATTTCTATAATTGTAGAAATATATGAGACCTCATATATTTCTATAAGATAGAGAAATATATGTGACCCCATATATTTCTATAACTTGTAGAAATATATGAGACCCCATATACTTCTATAAGATAGAGAAATATATGAGACCCCATATATTTCTATAACTTGTAGAAATATATGAGACCCCATATATTTCTATATCGTGTAGAAATATATGAGACCCAATATATTTCTATAACTTGTAGAAATATACGAGACCCCATATATTTCTATGACTTGTAGAAATATAGGAGACCCCATATATTTCTATATCTTGTAGAAATATAGGAGACCCCATATAATTCTATGACTGGTAGAAATATAGGAGACCCCATATATTTCTATATCTTATAGAAATATATGAGACACCATATATTTCTATGACTTGTAGAAATATAGGAGATCTCATATATTTCTATATCTTCTAGAAATATATGAGACCCCATATATTTCTATGACTTCTAGAAATATAGGAGAAACCATATATTTCTATAAGATAGAGAAATATATGAGACCCCATATATTTCTATAACTTGTAGAAATATATGAGACCCCATATATTTCTATAAGATAGAGAAATATATGTGACCCCATATATTTCTATAACTTGTAGAAATATATGAGACCCCATATATTTCTATAAGATAGAGAAATATATGAGACCCCAAATATTTCTATAACTTGTAGAAATATATGAGACCCCATATATTTCTATAACGTGTAGAAATATATGAGACCCCATATATTTCTTTAAGATAGAGAAATATATGTGACCCCATATATTTCTATAACTTGTAGAAATATATGAGACTCCATATATTTCTATAAGGTAGAGAAATATATGAGACCCCATATATTTCTAGAACTTGTAGAAATATATGACACCCCATATATTTCTATAAGATAGAGAAATATATGAGACGCCATATATTTCTATAACTTGTAGAAATATATGAGACCCCATATATTTCTATAAGATAGAGAAATATATGAGACCCCGTATATTTCTATAACTTGTAGAAATATATGAGACCCCATATATTTCTATATCTTGTAGAAATATATGAGACCCCATATATTTCTATAACTTGTAGAAATATATGAGACCCCATATATTTCTATAAGATAGAGAAATATATGAGACCCCATATATTTCTATAACTTGTAGAAATATATGAGACTCCATATATTTCTATATCTTGTAGAAATATATGAGACCGCATATGTTCCTATAACTTGTACAAATATATGAGACCCCATATATTTCTATAATATAGAGAAATATAGGAGACTCCATATATTTCTATGACTTGTAGAAATATAGGAGACCCCATATATTTCAATATTTTGTAGAAATATATGAGACCCCATATATTTCTATGACTTGTAGAAATATAGGAGATCCCATATATTTCTATATCTTGTAGAAATATATGAGACCCCATATATTTCTATGACTTCTAGAAATATAGGAGACCCCCTATATTTCTATATCTTGTAGAAATATAGGAGAACCCATATATTTCTATGACTTGTAGAAATATAGGAGACACCCTATATTTCTATATCTTGTAGTAATATATGAGACCCCATATATTTCTATGACTTGTAGAAATATATGAGACCCCATATATTTCTATAAGATAGAGAAATATATGAGACCTCATATATTTCTATAATTGTAGAAATATATGAGACCTCATATATTTCTATAAGATAGAGAAATATATGTGACCCCATATATTTCTATAACTTGTAGAAATATATGAGACCCCATATACTTCTATAAGATAGAGAAATATATGAGACCCCATATATTTCTATAACTTGTAGAAATATATGAGACCCCATATATTTCTATATCGTGTAGAAATATATGAGACCCAATATATTTCTATAACTTGTAGAAATATACGAGACCCCATATATTTCTATGACTTGTAGAAATATAGGAGACCCCATATATTTCTATATCTTGTAGAAATATAGGAGACCCCATATATTTCTATGACTTGTAGAAATATAGTAGACCCCATATATTTCTATATCTTATAGAAATATATGAGACACCATATATTTCTATGACTTGTAGAAATATAGGAGATCTCATATATTTCTATATCTTCTAGAAATATATGAGACCCCATATATTTCTATGACTTCTAGAAATATAGGAGAAACCATATATTTCTATAAGATAGAGAAATATATGAGACCCCATATATTTCTATAACTTGTAGAAATATATGAGACCCCATATATTTCTATAAGATAGAGAAATATATGTGACCCCATATATTTCTATAACTTGTAGAAATATATGAGACCCCATATATTTGTATAAGATAGAGAAATATATGAGACCCCATATATTTCTATAACTTGTAGAAATATATGAGACCCCATATATTTCTATATCTTGTAGAAATATATGAGACCCCATATATTTCTATATCTTGTAGAAATATATGAGACCCCATATATTTCTATATCTTATAAAAATATAGGAGACCCCATATATTTCTATAACTTGTAGACATATAGGAGGCCCCCTATATTTCTATAAGATCGAGAAATATATGAGACCCCATATATTTCTATATCTTTAGAAATATATGAGTCCCCATATATTTCTATAACTTGTAGAAATATATGAGACCCCATATATTTCTATAAGATAGAGAAATATATGAGACCCCAAATATTTCTATAACTTGTAGAAATATATGAGACCCCATATATTTCTATAACGTGTAGAAATATATGAGACCCCATATATTTCTATAAGTTAGAGAAATATATGAGACCACATATATTTCTATAACTTGTAGAAATATATGAGACCCCATATATTTCTATAAGATAGAGAAATATATGAGACCCCATATATTTCTATAACTTGTAGAAATATATGAGACCCCATATATTGCTATAACTTGTAGAAATATAGGAGACCCCATATACTTCTATATCTTGTAGAAATATATGAGACCCCATATATTTCTATGACTTATAGAAATATAGGAGACCACCTATATTTCTATATCTTGTAGAAATATATGAGACACCATATATTTCTATGACTTTTAGAAATATAGGAGACCCCTATATTTCTATAAGATAGAGAAATATATGAGACCCCATATATTTCTATGACTTGTAAAAATATAGGAGGTCCCCTATATTTCTATAAGATAGAGAAATATATGAGACCCCATATATTTCTATGACTTGTAGAAATATAGGAGGCCCCCTATATTTCTATAAGATAGAGAAATATATGAGACCCCATATATTTCTCTGACTTGTAGAAATATAGGAGGCCCCCTATATTTCTATAAGATAGAGAAATATATGAGACCCCATATATTTCTATGACTTGTAGAAATATAGGAGGCCCCCTATATTTGTATAAGATAGAGAAATATATGAGGCCCCATATATTTCTATATCTTGTAGAAATATAGGAGATCCCATATATTTCTATAAGATAGAGAAATATATGAGACCCCATATATTTCTATATCTTGTAGAAATATATGAGACCCCATATATTTCTATAAGATAGAGAAATATATGTGACCCCATATATTTCTATAACTTGTAGAAATATATGAGACTCCATATATTTCTATAAGGTAGAGAAATATATGAGACCCCATATATTTCTAGAACTTGTAGAAATATATGAGACCCCATATATTTCTATAAGATAGAGAAATATATGAGACGCCATATATTTCTATAACTTGTAGAAATATATGAGACCCCATATATTTCTATAAGATAGAGAAATATATGAGACCCCGTATATTTCTATAACTTGTAGAAATATATGAGACCCCATATATTTCTATATCTTGTAGAAATATATGAGACCCCATATATTTCTATAACTTGTAGAAATATATGAGACCCCATATATTTCTATAAGATAGAGAAATATATGAGACCCCATATATTTCTATAACTTGTAGAAATATATGAGACTCCATATATTTCTATATCTTGTAGAAATATATGAGACCGCATATGTTCCTATAACTTGTACAAATATATGAGACCCCATATATTTCTATAATATAGAGAAATATATGAGACGCCATATATTTCTATAACTTGTAGAAATATATGAGACCCCATATATTTCTATAACTTGTAGAAATATATGAGACCCCATATATTTCTATGTTTTGTAGAAATATAGGAGACCCCATATATTTCTATAATTGTAGAAATATATGAGACCCCATATATTTCTATAAGATAGAGAAATATATGAGACCCCATATATTTCTCTATCTTGTAGAAATATATGAGACCCCATATATTTCTATAACTTGTAGAAATATATGAGACCCCATATATTTCTATAAGATAAAGAAATATATGAGACCCCATATATTTCTATAACTTGTAGAAATATATGAGACCCCATATATTTCTATAACTTGTAGAAATATATGAGACCCCATATATTTCTATAAGATAGAGAAATATATGAGACCCCATATATTTCTATCACTTGTAAAATATATGAGACCCCATATATTTCTATATCTTGTAGAAATATGAGACCCCATATATTTCTATAACTTGTAGAAATATATGAGACCCCATATATTTCTATAAGATAGAGAAATATATGAGACCCCAAATATTTCTATCATTGTAGAAATATATGAGACCCCATATATTTCTATAACTTGGAGAAATATATGAGACCCCATATATTTCTATATCGTGTAGAAATATATTAGACCCCATATATTTCTATAACTTGTAGAAATATACGAGACCCCATATATTTCTATGACATGTAGAAATATAGGAGACCCCATATATTTCTATATCTTGTAGAAATATAGGAGACCCCATATATTTCTATGACTTGTAGAAATATAGGAGACCCCATATATTTCAATATCTTGTAGAAATATATGAGACCCCATATATTTCTATGACTTGTAGAAACATAGGAGATCCCATATATTTCTATATCTTGTAGAAATATATGAGACCCCATATATTTCTATGACTTCTAGAAATATAGGAGACCCCCTATATTTCTATATCTTGTAGAAATATAGGAGACCCCATATATTTCTATGACTTGTAGAAAGATAGGAGACACCCTATATTTCTATATCTTGTAGAAATATATGAGACCCCATATATTTCTATGACTTGTAGAAATATATGAGACCCCATATGTTTCTATAAGATAGAGAAATATATGAGACCTCATATATTTCTATAATTGTAGAAATATATGTGACCCCATATATTTCTATAAGATAGAGAAATATATGTGACCCCATATATTTCTATAACTTGTAGAAATATATGAGACCCCATATATTTGTATAAGATAGGGAAATATATGAGACCCCATATATTTCTATAACTTGTAGAAATATATGAGACCCCATATATTTCTATAAGTTAGAGAAATATATGAGACCCCATATATTTCTATATCTTGTAGAAATATATGAGACCCCATATATTTCTATAACTTGTAGAAATATATGAGACCCCCTATATTTCTATATCTTGTAGAAATATATGAGACCCCATATATTTCTATGACTTGTAGAAATATAGGAGACCCCCTATATTTCTATATCTTGTAGAAATATATGAGACCCATATATTTCTATGACTTGTAGAAATATAGGAGGCCCCCTATATTTCTATAAGATAGAGAAATATATGAAACCCCATATATTTCTATGACTTGTAGAAATATAGGAGGCCCCCTATATTTCTATAAGATAGAGAAATATATGAGACCCCATATATTTCTATGACTTGTAGAAATATAGGAGGCCCCCTATATTTCTATAAGATAGAGAAATATATGAGACCCTATATATTTCTATGACTTGTAGAAATATAGGAGGACCCCTATATTTGTATAAGATAGAGAAATATATGAGAACCCATATATTTCTATGACTTGTAGAAATATAGGAGGCCCCCTATATTTCTATAAGATAGAGAAATATATGAGACCCCATATATTTCTATGACTTGTAGACATATAGGAGGCCCCTATATTTCTATAAGATAGAGAAATATATGAGACCCCATATATTTCTATGACTTGGAGAAATATAGGAGACCCCCAATATTTCTATAAGATAGAGAAATATATGAGACCACATATATTTCTATGACTTGTAGAAATATAGGAGGCCACCTATATGTCTATAAGATATACATATATATGAGACCCCATATATTTCTATGACTTGTAGAAATATAGGAGACCCCCTATATTTCTATGAGATAGAGAAATATAAGAGACACCATATATTTCTATGACTTGTAGAAATATAGGAGGCCCCCTATATTTCTAT
The DNA here is from genome assembly GCF_963383645.1 of Muscardinus avellanarius. Lineage (NCBI taxonomy): Eukaryota > Metazoa > Chordata > Mammalia > Rodentia > Gliridae > Muscardinus > Muscardinus avellanarius. The sequence continues at coordinate 22,851,308 of NC_137798.1, forward strand.
AAGATAGAGAAATATATGAGACCCCATATATTTCTATAACTTGTAGAAATATATGAGACTCCATATATTTCTATATCTTGTAGAAATATATGAGACCGCATATGTTCCTATAACTTGTACAAATATATGAGACCCCATATATTTCTATAATATAGAGAAATATATGAGACCCCATATATTTCTATAACTTGTAGAAATATATGAGACCCCATATATTTCTATAACTTGTAGAAATATATGAGACCCCATATATTTCTATGTTTTGTAGAAATATAGGAGACCCCATATATTTCTATAATTGTAGAAATATATGAGACCCCATATATTTCTATAAGATAGAGAAATATATGAGACCCCATATATTTCTCTATCTTGTAGAAATATATGAGACCCCATATATTTCTATAACTTGTAGAAATATATGAGACCCCATATATTTCTATAAGATAAAGAAATATATGACACCCCATATATTTCTATAACTTGTAGAAATATATGAGACCCCATATATTTCTATAACTTGTAGAAATATATGAGACCCCATATATTTCTATAAGATAGAGAAATATATGAGACCCCATATATTTCTATCACTTGTAAAATATATGAGACCCCATATATTTCTATATCTTGTAGAAATATGAGACCCCATATATTTCTATAACTTGTAGAAATATATGAGACCCCATATATTTCTATAAGATAGAGAAATATATGAGACCCCAAATATTTCTATAATTGTAGAAATATATGAGACCCCATATATTTCTATAACTTGGAGAAATATATGAGACCCCATATATTTCTATATCGTGTAGAAATATATTAGACCCCATATATTTCTATAACTTGTAGAAATATACGAGACCCCATATATTTCTATGACTTGTAGAAATATAGGAGACACCATATATTTCTATATCTTGTAGAAATATAGGAGACCCCATATATTTCTATGACTTGTAGAAATATAGGAGACCCCATATATTTCAATATCTTGTAGAAATATATGAGACACCATATATTTCTATGACTTGTAGAAACATAGGAGATCCCATATATTTCTACATCTTGTAGAAATATATGAGACCCCATATATTTCTATGACTTCTAGAAATATAGGAGACCCCCTATATTTCTATATCTTGTAGAAATATAGGAGACCCCATATATTTCTATGACTTGTAGAAAGATAGGAGACACCCTATATTTCTATATCTTGTAGAAATATATGAGACCCCATATATTTCTATGACTTGTAGAAATATATGAGACCCCATATGTTTCTATAAGATAGAGAAATATATGAGACCTCATATATTTCTATAATTGTAGAAATATATGTGACCCCATATATTTCTATAAGATAGAGAAATATATGTGACCCCATATATTTCTATAACTTGTAGAAATATATGAGACCCCATATATTTGTATAAGATAGAGAAATATATGAGACCCCATATATTTCTATAACTTGTAGAAATATATGAGACCCCATATATTTCTATAAGTTAGAGAAATATATGAGACCCCATATATTTCTATATCTTGTAGAAATATATGAGACCCCATATATTTCTATAACTTGTAGAAATATATGAGACCCCCTATATTTCTATATCTTGTAGAAATATATGAGACCCCATATATTTCTATGACTTGTAGAAATATAGGAGACCCCCTATATTTCTATATCTTGTAGAAATATATGAGACCCCATATATTTCTATGACTTGTAGAAATATAGGAGGCCCCCTATATTTCTATAAGATAGAGAAATATATGAAACCCCATATATTTCTATGACTTGTAGAAATATAGGAGGCCCCCTATATTTCTATAAGATAGAGAATTATATGAGACCCCATATATTTCTATGACTTGTAGAAATATAGGAGGCCCCCTATATTTCTATAAGATAGAGAAATATATGAGACCCCATATATTTCTATGACTTGTAGAAATATAGGAGGACCCCTATATTTGTATAAGATAGAGAAATATATGAGAACCCATATATTTCTATGACTTGTAGAAATATAGGAGGCCCCCTATATTTCTATAAGATAGAGAAATATATGAGACCCCATATATTTCTATGACTTGTAGACATATAGGAGGCCCCTATATTTCTATAAGATAGAGAAATATATGAGACCCCATATATTTCTATGACTTGGAGAAATATAGAGACCCCCAATATTTCTATAAGATAGAGAAATATATGAGACCACATATATTTCTATGACTTGTAGAAATATAGGAGGCTACCTATATTTCTATAAGATATACATATATATGAGACCCCATATATTTCTATGACTTGTAGAAATATAGGAGACCCCCTATATTTCTATGAGATAGAGAAATATAAGAGACACCATATATTTCTATGACTTGTAGAAATATAGGAGGCCCCCTATATTTCTATAAGATAGAGAAATATATGAGAACCCATATATTTCTATAACTTGTAGAAATAAGGAGATCCCATATATTTCTATAAGATAGAGTAATATATGAGACCCCATATATTTCTATATCTTGTAGAAATATATGAGACCCCATATATTTCTATAAGATAGAGAAGTATATGTGACCCCATATATTTCTATAACTTGTAGAAATATATGAGACTCTATATATTTCTATAAGGTAGAGAAATATATGAGACCCCATATATTTCTAGAACTTGTAGAAATATATGACACCCCATATATTTCTCTATGTTGTAGAAATATATGAGACCCCATATATTTCTATAACTTGTAGAAATATATGAGACCCCATATATTTCTATAAGATAAAGAAATATATGAGACCACATATATTTCTATAACTTGTAGAAATATATGAGACCCCATATATTTCTATGACTTGTAGAAATATAGGAGACCCCCTATATTTCTATAAGATAAAGAAATATATGAGACCCCATATATTTCTATAACTTGTAGAAATATATGAGACCCCATATATTTCTATATCTTGTAGAAATATATGAGACCCCATATATTTCTATATCTTGTAGAAATATATGAGAACCCATATATTTCTATATCTTATAAAAATATAGGAGACCCCATATATTTCTATAACTTGTAGACATATAGGAGGCCCCCTATATTTCTATAAGATAGAGAAATATATGAGACCCCATATATTTCTATGACTTGTAGAAATATAGGAGACCCCCAATATTTCTATAAGATAGAGAAATATGAGAGCCCATATATTTCTATGAATTGTAGAAATATAGGAGGCCACCTATATTTCTATAAGATATAGATATATATGAGACCCCATATATTTCTATGACTTGTAGAAATATAGGAGACCCCCTATATTTCTATAAGATTGAGAAATATATGAGACCCCATATATTTCTCTGACTTGTAGAAATATAGGAGGCCCCCTATATTTCTATAAGATAGAGAAATATATGAGACCCCATATATTTCTATAACTTGTAGAAATATAGGAGATCCCATATATATCTATAAGATAGAGAAATATATGAGACCCCATATATTTCTAGAACTTGTAGAAATATATGAGACTCCATATATTTCTATAAGATAGAGAAATATATGAGACCCCATATATTTCTATATCGTGTAGAAATATATGAGACCCCATATATTTCTATAACTTGTAGAAATATATGAGACCCCATATATTTCTATAAGATAGAGAAATATATGAGACCCCATATATTTCTATAACTTGTAGAAATATATGAGACCCCATATATTTCTATAAGATAGAAAAATATATGAGACCCCATATATTTCTATAACTTGTAGAAATATATGAGAACCCATATATTTCTATAAGATAGGGAAATATATGAGACCCCATATATTTCTATATCTTGTAGAAATATATGAGACCCCATATATTTCTATGACTTGTAGAAATATAGGAGACCCCCTATATTTCTATATCTTGTAGAAATATATGAGACCCCATATATTTCTGTGACTTGTAGAAATATAGGAGGCCCCCTATATTTCTATAAGATAGAGAAATATATGAGACCCCATATATTTCTATGACTTATAGAAATATAGGAGGCCCCCTATATTTCTATAAGATAGAGAAATATATGAGACCCCATATATTTCTATAACTTCTAGAAATATAGGAGATCCCATATATTTCTATAAGATAAAGAAATATGAGAACCCATATATTTCTATATCTTTTGAAATATATGAGACCCCATATATTTCTATAAGATAGAGTAATATATGATACCACATATATTTCTATAACTTTTAGAAATATATGAGACCCCATATATTTCACTAGGTTGTAGAAATATATGAGACCCCATATATTTCTATAACTTGTAGAAATATATGAGACCCCATATATTTCTATAAGATGAAGAAATATATGAGACCCCATATATTTCTATAACTTGTAGAAATATATGAGACCCCATATATTTCTATGACTTGTAGAAATATAGGAGACCCCTTATATTTCTATATCTTGTAGAAATATATGAGACACCATATATTTCTATGACTTGTAGAAATATAGGAGACCCCCTATATTTCTATAAGATAAAGAAATATATGAGACCCCATATATTTCTATAACTTGTAGAAATATATGAGACCCCATATATTTCTATATCTTGTAGAAATATATGAGACCCCATATATTTCTATATCTTGTAGAAATATATGAGACCCCATATATTTCTATATCTTATAAAAATATAGGAGACCCCATATATTTCTATAACTTGTAGACATATAGGAGGCCCCCTATATTTCTATAAGATAGAGAAATATATGAGACCCCATATATTTCTATGACTTGTAGAAATATAGGAGACCCCCATTATTTCTATAAGATTGAGAAATATATGAGACCCCATATATTTCTCTGACTTGTAGAAATATAGGAGGCCCCCTATATTTCTATAAGATAGAGAAATATATGAGACCCCATATATTTCTATAACTTGTAGAAATATAGGAGATCCCATATATATCTATAAGATAGAGAAATATATGAGACCCCATATATTTCTATCACTTGTAAAATATGAGACCCCATATATTTCTATATCTTGTAGAAATGAGACCCCAAATATTTCTATAATTGTAGAAATATATGAGACCCCATATATTTCTATATCTTGGAGAAATATATGAGACCCCATATATTTCTATATCGTGTAGAAATATATTAGACCCCATATATTTCTATAACTTGTAGAAATATACGAGACCCCATATATTTCTATGACTTGTAGAAATATAGGAGACCCCATATATTTCTATATCTTGTAGAAATATAGGAGACCCCATATATTTCTATGACTTGTAGAAATATAGGAGACCCCATATATTTCAATATCTTGTAGAAATATATGAGACCCCATATATTTCTATGACTTGTAGAAATATAGGAGATCCCATATATTTCTATATCTTGTAGAAATATATGAGACCCCATATATTTCTATGACTTCTAGAAATATAGGAGACCCCCTATATTTCTATATCTTGTAGAAATATAGGAGACCCCATATATTTCTATGACTTGTAGAAATATAGGAGACACCCTATATTTCTATATCTTGTAGAAATATATGAGACCCCATATATTTCTATGACTTGTAGAAATATATGAGACCTCATATATTTCTATAAGATAGAGAAATATATGAGACCTCATATATTTCTATAATTGTAGAAATATATGAGACCCATATATTTCTATAAGATAGAGAAATATATGTGACCCCATATATTTCTATAACTTGTAGAAATATATGAGACCCCATATATTTGTATAAGATAGAGAAATATATGAGACCCCATATATTTCTATAACTTGTAGAAATATATGAGACCCCATATATTTCTATAAGTTAGAGAAATATATGAGACCCCATATATTTCTATATCTTGTAGAAATATATGAGACCCCATATATTTCTATAACTTGTAGAAATATATGAGACCCCATATATTTCTATATCTTATAGAAATACAGGAGACCCCATATATTTCTATGACTTGTAGAAATATAGGAGACCCCCTATATTTCTATATCTTGTAGAAATATATGAGACCCCATATATTTCTATGACTTGTAGAAATATAGGAGACCCCCTATATTTCTATATCTTGTAGAAATATATGAGACCCCATATATTTCTATGACTTGTAGAAATATAGGAGGCCCCCTATATTTCTATAAGATAGAGAAATATATGAGACCCCATATATTTTTATGACTTGTAGAAATATAGGAGGCCCCCTATATTTCTATAAGATAGAGAAATATATGAAACCACATATATTTCTATGACTTGTAGAAATATAGGAGGACCCCTATATTTGTATAAGATAGAGAAATATATGAGAACCCATATATTTCTATGACTTGTATAAATATAGGAGGCCCCCTATATTTCTATAAGATAGAGAAATATATGAGACCCCATATATTTCTATGACTTGTAGACATATAGGAGGCCCCTATATTTCTATAAGATAGAGAAATATATGAGACCCCATATATTTCTATGACTTGGAGAAATATAGAGACCCCCAATATTTCTATAAGATAGAGAAATATATGAGACCACATATATTTCTATGACTTGTAGAAATATAGGAGGCTACCTATATTTCTATAAGATATACATATATATGAGACCCCATATATTTCTATGACTTGTAGAAATATAGGAGACCCCCTATATTTCTATGAGATAGAGAAATATAAGAGACACCATATATTTCTATGACTTGTAGAAATATAGGAGGCCCCCTATATTTCTATAAGATAGAGAAATATATGAGACCCCATATATTTCTATAACTTGTAGAAATAAGGAGATCCCATATATTTCTATAAGATAGAGAAATATATGAGACCCCATATATTTCTATATCTTGTAGAAATATATGAGACCCCATATATTTCTATAAGATAGAGAAATATATGTGACCCCATATATTTCTATAACTTGTAGAAATATATGAGACTCCATATATTTCTATAAGGTAGAGAAATATATGAGACCCCATATATTTCTAGAACTTATAGAAATATATGACACCCCATATATTTCTCTATGTTGTAGAAATATATGAGACCCCATATATTTCTATAACTTGTAGAAATATATGAGACATCATATATTTCTATAAGATAAAGAAATATATGAGACCCCATATATTTCTATAACTTGTAGAAATATATGAGACCCCATATATTTCTATGACTTGTAGAAATATAGGAGACCCACTATATTTGTATATCTTGTAGAAATATATGAGACACCATATATTTCTATGACTTGTAGAAATACAGGAGACCCCCTATATTTCTATAAGATAAAGAAATATATGAGACCCCATATATTTCTATAACTTGTAGAAATATATGAGACCCCATATATTTCTATATCTTGTAGAAATATATGAGACCCCATATATTTCTATATCTTGTAGAAATATATGAGACCCCATATATTTCTATATCTTATAAAAATATAGGAGACCCCATATATTTCTATAACTTGTAGACATATAGGAGGACCCCTATATTTCTATAAGATAGAGAAATATATGAGACCCCATATATTTCTATGACTTGTAGAAATATAGGAGACCCCCAATATTTCTATAAGATAGAGAAATATGAGACCCCATATATTTCTATGAATTGTAGAAATATAGGAGGCCACCTATATTTCTATAAGATATAGATATATATGAGACCCCATATATTTCTATGACTTGTAGAAATATAGGAGACCCCCTATATTTCTATAAGATTGAGAAATATATGAGACCCCATATATTTCTCTGACTTGTAGAAATATAGGAGGCCCCCTATATTTCTATAAGATAGAGAAATATATGAGACACCATATATTTCTATAACTTGTAGAAATATAGGAGATCCCATATATATCTATAAGATAGAGAAATATATGAGACCCCATATATTTCTAGAACTTGTAGAAATATATGAAACTCCATATATTTCTATAAGATAGAGAAATATATGAGACGCCATATATTTCTATAACTTGTAGAAATATATGAGACCCCATATATTTCTGTAAGATAGAGAAATATATGAGACCCCATATATTTCTATAACTTGTAGAAATATATGAGACCCCATATATTTCTATATCGTGTAGAAATATATGAGACCCCATATATTTCTATAACTTGTAGAAATATATGAGACCCCATATATTTCTATAAGACAGAGAAATATATGAGACCCCATATATTTCTATAACTTGTAGAAATATATGAGACCCCATATATTTCTATAAGATAGAGAAATATATGAGACCCCATATATTTCTATAAGATAGAGAAATATATGAGACCCCATATATTTCTATAACTTGTAGAAATATATGAGACCCTATATATTTCTATAACTTGTAGAAATATATGAGACCCCATATATTTCTATAAGATAAAGAAATATATGAGACCCCATATATTTCTATAACTTGTAGAAATATATGAGACCCCATATAATTCTATAACTTGCAGAAATATATGAGACCCCATATATTTCTATAAGATAGAGAAATATATGAGACCCCATATATTTCTATCACTTGTAAAATATGAGACCCCATATATTTCTATATCTTGTAGAAATATATGTGACCCCATATATTTCTATAAGATAGAGAAATATATGAGACCCCAAATATTTCCATAACTTGTAGAAATATATGAGACCCCATATATTTCTGTAACTTGTAGAAATATATGAGACCCCATATATTTCTATATCGTGTAGAAATATATGAGCCCCCATATATTTCTATAACTTGTAGAAATATATGAGAACCCATATATTTCTATAAGATAGGGAAATATATGAGACCCCATATATTTCTATATCTTGTAGAAATATATGAGACCCCATATATTTCTATGACTTGTAGAAATATAGGAGACCCCCTATATTTCTATATCTTGTAGAAATATATTAGACCCCATATATTTCTGTGACTTGTAGAAATATAGGAGGCCCCCTATATTTCTATAAGATAGAGAAATATATGAGACCCCATATATTTCTATGACTTTTAGAAATATAGGAGGCCCCCTATATTTCTATAAGATAGAGAAATATATGAGACCCCATATATTTCTATAACTTCTAGAAATATAGGAGATCCCATATATTTCTATAAGATAGAGAAATATGAGACCCCATATATTTCTATATCTTTTGAAATATATGAGACCCCATATATTTCTATAAGATAGAGTAATATATGATACCACATATATTTCTATAACTTTTAGAAATATATGAGACCCCATATATTTCACTATGTTGTAGAAATATATGAGACCCCATATATTTCTATAACTTGTAGAAATATATGAGACCCCATATATTTCTATAAGATGAAGAAATATATGAGACCCCATATATTTCTATAACTTGTAGAAATATATGAGACCCCATATATTTCTATGACTTGTAGAAATATAGGAGACCCCCTATATTTCTATATCTTGTAGAAATATATGAGACACCATATATTTCTATGACTTGTAGAAATATAGGAGACCCCCTATATTACTATAAGATAAAGAAATATATGAGACCCCATATATTTCTATAACTTGTAGAAATATATGAGACCCCATATATTTCTATATCTTGTAGAAATATATGAGACCCCATATATTTCTATATCTTATAAAAATATAGGAGACCCCATATATTTCTATAACTTGTAGACATATAGGAGGCCCCCTATATTTCTATAAGATAGAGAAATATATGAGACCCCATATATTTCTATGACTTGTAGAAATATAGGAGACCCCCAATATTTCTATAAGATAGAGAAATATATGAGACCCCATATATTTCTATGACTTATAGAAATATAGGAGGCCACCTATATTTCTATAAGATATAGATATATATGAGACCCCATATATTTCTATGACTTGTAGAAATATAGGAGACCCCCTATATTTCTATAAGATAGAGAAATATATGAGACCCCATATATTTCTCTGACTTGTAGAAATATAGGAGGCCCCCTATATTTCTATAAGATAGAGAAATATATGAGACCCCATAAATTTCTATAACTTGTAGATATATAGGAGATCCCATATATTTCTATAAGATAGAGAAATATATGAGACCCCATATATTTCTAGAACTTGTAGAAATATATGAGACTCCATATATTTCTAAAAGATAGCGAAATATATGAGACGCCATATATTTCTATAACTTGTAGAAATATATGCGACCCCATATATTTCTATAAGATAGAGAAATATATGAGACCCCGTATATTTCTATAACTTGTAGAAATATATGAGACCCCTTTTATTTCTATAACTTGTAGAAATATATGAGACCCCATATATTTCTATGACTTTTAAAAATATAGGAGACCCCATATATTTCTATAACTTGTAGAAATATATGAGACCCCATATATTTCTATGACTTGTAGAAATATAGGAGACCCCCTATATTTCTATATCTTGTAGAAATATATGAGACCCCATATATTTCTATGACTTGTAGAAATATAGGAGACACCCTATATTTCTATATCTTGTAGAAATATATGAGACCCCATATATTTCTATGACTTGTACAAATATAGGAGGCCACCTATATTTATATAAGATAGAGAAATATATGAGACCCCATATATTTCTATGACTTGTAGAAATATAGGAGGCCCCCTATATTTCTATAAGATAGAGAAATATATGAAACCCCATATATTTCTATGACTTGTAGATATATAGGAGGCCCCCTATATTTCTATAAGATAGAGAAATATATGAGACCCCATATATTTCTATGACTTGTAGAAATATAGGAGGCCCCCTATATTTCTATAAGATAGAGAAATATATGAGACCCCATATATTTCTATGACTTGTAGAAATATAGGAGGACCCCTATATTTGTATAAGATAGAGAAATATATGAGAACCCATATATTTCTATGACTTGTAGAAATATAGGAGGCCCCCTATATTTCTATAAGATAGAGAAATATATGAGACCCCATATATTTCTATGACTTGTAGACATATAGGAGGCCCCTATATTTCTATAAGATAGAGAAATATATGAGACCCCATATATTTCTATGACTTGGAGAAATATAGAGACCCCCAATATTTCTATAAGATAGAGAAATATATGAGACCACATATATTTCTATGACTTGTAGAAATATAGGAGGCTACCTATATTTCTATAAGATATACATATATATGAGACCCCATATATTTCTATGACTTGTAGAAATATAGGAGACCCCCTATATTTCTATGAGATAGAGAAATATAAGAGACACCATATATTTCTATGACTTGTAGAAATATAGGAGGCCCCCTATATTTCTATAAGATAGAGAAATATATGAGACCCCATATATTTCTATAACTTGTAGAAATAAGGAGATCCCATATATTTCTATAAGATAGAGAAATATATGAGACCCCATATATTTCTATATCTTGTAGAAATATATGAGACCCCATATATTTCTATAAGATAGAGAAATATATGTGACCCCATATATTTCTATAACTTGTAGAAATATATGGGACTCCATATATTTCTATAAGGTAGAGAAATATATGAGACCCCATATATTTCTAGAACTTGTAGAAATATATGACACCCCATATATTTCTCTATGTTGTAGAAATATATGAGACCCCATATATTTCTATAACTTGTAGAAATATATGAGACCCCATATATTTCTATAAGATAAAGAAATATATGGGACCCCATATATTTCTATAACTTGTAGAAATATATGAGACCCCATATATTTCTATAAGATAAAGAAATATATGAGACCCCATATATTTCTATAACTTGTAGAAATATATGAGACCCCATATATTTCTATGACTTGTAGAAATATAGGAGACCCCCTATATTTCTATATCTTGTAGAAATATATGAGACACCATATATTTCTATGACTTGTAGAAATATAGGAGACCCCCTATATTTCTATAAGATAAAGAAATATATGAGACCCCATATATTTCTATAACTTGTAGAAATATATGAGACCCCATATATTTCTATATCTTGTAGAAATAATGAGACCCCATATATTTCTATATCTTGTAGAAATATATGAGACCCCATATATTTCTATATCTTATAAAAATATAGGAGACCCCATATATTTCTATAACTTGTAGACATATAGGAGGCCCCCTATATTTCTATAAGATAGAGAAATATATGAGACCCCATATATTTCTATGACTTGTAGAAATATAGGAGACCCCCAATATTTCTATAAGATAGAGAAATATGAGACCCCATATATTTCTATGAATTGTAGAAATATAGGAGGCCACCTATATTTCTATAAGATATAGATATATATGAGACCCCATATATTTCTATGACTTGTAGAAATATAGGAGACCCCCTATATTTCTATAAGATTGAGAAATATATGAGACCCCATATATTTCTCTGACTTGTAGAAATATAGGAGGCCCCCTATATTTCTATAAGATAGAGAAATATATGAGACCCCATATATTTCTATAACTTGTAGAAATATAGGAGATCCCATATATATCTATAAGATAGAGAAATATATGAGACCCCATATATTTCTAGAACTTGTAGAAATATATGAGACTCCATATATTTCTATAAGATAGAGAAATATATGAGACGCCATATATTTCTATAACTTGTAGAAATATATGAGACCCCATATATTTCTATAAGATAGAGAAATATATGAGACCCCATATATTTCTATAACTTGTAGAAATATATGAGACCCCATATATTTCTATATCGTGTAGAAATATATGAGACCCCATATATTTCTATAACTTGTAGAAATATATGAGACCCCATATATTTCTATAAGACAGAGAAATATATGAGACCCCATATATTTCTATAACTTGTAGAAATATATGAGACTCCATATATTTCTATAAGATAGAGAAATATATGAGACCCCATATATTTCTATAAGATAGAGAAATATATGAGACCCCATATATTTCTATAACTTGTAGAAATATATGAGACCCTATATATTTCTATAACTTGTAGTAATATATGAGACCCCATATATTTCTATAAGATAAAGAAATATATGAGACCCCATATATTTCTATAACTTGTAGAAATATATGAGACCCCATATATTTCTATTACTTGCAGAAATATATGAGACCCCATATATTTCTATAAGATAGAGAAATATATGAGACCCCATATATTTCTATCACTTGTAAAATATGAGACCCCATATATTTCTATATCTTGTAGAAATATATGTGACCCCATATATTTCTATAAGATAGAGAAATATATGAGACCCCAAATATTTCCATAACTTGTAGAAATATATGAGACCCCATATATTTCTATAACTTGTAGAAATATATGAGACCCCATATATTTCTATATCGTGTAGAAATATATGAGCCCCCATATATTTCTATAACTTGTAGAAATATATGAGAACCCATATATTTCTATAAGATAGGGAAATATATGAGACCCCATATATTTCTATATCTTGTAGAAATATATGAGACCCCATATATTTCTATGACTTGTAGAAATATAGGAGACCCCCTATATTTCTATATCTTGTAGAAATATATGAGACCCCATATATTTCTGTGACTTGTAGAAATATAGGAGGCCCCCTATATTTCTATATCTTGTAGAAATATATGAGACCCCATATATTTCTATGACTTTTAGAAATATAGGAGGCCCCCTATATTTCTATAAGATAGAGAAATATATGAGACCCCATATATTTCTATAACTTCTAGAAATATAGGAGAACCCATATATTTCTATAAGATAGAGAAATATGAGAACCAATATATTTCTATATCTTTTGAAATATATGAGACCCCATATATTTCTATAAGATAGAGTAATATATGATACCACATATATTTCTATAACTTTTAGAAATATATGAGACCCCATATATTTCACTATGTTGTAGAAATATATGAGACCCCATATATTTCTATAACTTGTAGAAATATATGAGACCCCATATATTTCTATAAGATGAAGAAATATATGAGACCCCATATATTTCTATAACTTGTAGAAATATATGAGACCCCATATATTTCTATATCTTGTAGAAATATATGAGACCCCATATATTTCTATATCTTGTAGAAATATATGAGGCCCCATATATTTCTATATCTTATAAAAATATAGGAGACCCCATATATTTCTATAACTTGTAGACATATAGGAGGCCCCCTATATTTCTATAAGATAGAGAAATATATGAGACCCCATATATTTCTATGACTTGTAGAAATATAGGAGACCCCCAATATTTCTATAAGATAGAGAAATATATGAGACCCCATATATTTCTATGACTTGTAGAAATATAGGAGGCCACCTATATTTCTATAAGATATAGATATATATGAGACCCCATATATTTCTATGACTTGTAGAAATATAGGAGACCCCCTATATTTCTATAAGATAGAGAAATATATGAGATCCCATATATTTCTCTGACTTGTAGAAATATAGGAGGCCCCCTATATTTCTATAAGATAGAGAAATATATGAGACCCCATATATTTCTATGACTTGTAGAAATATAGGAGGACCCCTATATTTGTATAAGATAGAGAAATATATGAGAACCCATATATTTCTATGACTTGTAGAAATATAGGAGGCCCCCTATATTTCTATAAGATAGAGAAATATATGAGACCCCATATATTTCTATGACTTGTAGACATATAGGAGGCCCCTATATTTCTATAAGATAGAGAAATATATGAGACCCCATATATTTCTATGACTTGGAGAAATATAGAGACCCCCAATATTTCTATAAGATAGAGAAATATATGAGACCACATATATTTCTATGACTTGTAGAAATATAGGAGGCTACCTATATTTCTATAAGATATACATATATATGAGACCCCATATATTTCTATGACTTGTAGAAATATAGGAGACCCCCTATATTTCTATGAGATAGAGAAATATAAGAGACACCATATATTTCTATGACTTGTAGAAATATAGGAGGCCCCCTATATTTCTATAAGATAGAGAAATATATGAGACCCCATATATTTCTATAACTTGTAGAAATAAGGAGATCCCATATATTTCTATAAGATAGAGAAATATATGAGACCCCATATATTTCTATATCTTGTAGAAATATATGAGACCCCATATATTTCTATAAGATAGAGAAATATATGTGACCCCATATATTTCTATAACTTGTAGAAATATATGGGACTCCATATATTTCTATAAGGTAGAGAAATATATGAGACCCCATATATTTCTAGAACTTGTAGAAATATATGACACCCCATATATTTCTCTATGTTGTAGAAATATATGAGACCCCATATATTTCTATAACTTGTAGAAATATATGAGACCCCATATATTTCTATAAGATAAAGAAATATATGGGACCCCATATATTTCTATAACTTGTAGAAATATATGAGACCCCATATATTTCTATAAGATAAAGAAATATATGAGACCCCATATATTTCTATAACTTGTAGAAATATATGAGACCCCATATATTTCTATGACTTGTAGAAATATAGGAGACCCCCTATATTTCTATATCTTGTAGAAATATATGAGACACCATATATTTCTATGACTTGTAGAAATATAGGAGACCCCCTATATTTCTATAAGATAAAGAAATATATGAGACCCCATATATTTCTATAACTTGTAGAAATATATGAGACCCCATATATTTCTATATCTTGTAGAAATAATGAGACCCCATATATTTCTATATCTTGTAGAAATATATGAGACCCCATATATTTCTATATCTTATAAAAATATAGGAGACCCCATATATTTCTATAACTTGTAGACATATAGGAGGCCCCCTATATTTCTATAAGATAGAGAAATATATGAGACCCCATATATTTCTATGACTTGTAGAAATATAGGAGACCCCCAATATTTCTATAAGATAGAGAAATATGAGACCCCATATATTTCTATGAATTGTAGAAATATAGGAGGCCACCTATATTTCTATAAGATATAGATATATATGAGACCCCATATATTTCTATGACTTGTAGAAATATAGGAGACCCCCTATATTTCTATAAGATTGAGAAATATATGAGACCCCATATATTTCTCTGACTTGTAGAAATATAGGAGGCCCCCTATATTTCTATAAGATAGAGAAATATATGAGACCCCATATATTTCTATAACTTGTAGAAATATAGGAGATCCCATATATATCTATAAGATAGAGAAATATATGAGACCCCATATATTTCTAGAACTTGTAGAAATATATGAGACTCCATATATTTCTATAAGATAGAGAAATATATGAGACGCCATATATTTCTATAACTTGTAGAAATATATGAGACCCCATATATTTCTATAAGATAGAGAAATATATGAGACCCCATATATTTCTATAACTTGTAGAAATATATGAGACCCCATATATTTCTATATCGTGTAGAAATATATGAGACCCCATATATTTCTATAACTTGTAGAAATATATGAGACCCCATATATTTCTATAAGACAGAGAAATATATGAGACCCCATATATTTCTATAACTTGTAGAAATATATGAGACTCCATATATTTCTATAAGATAGAGAAATATATGAGACCCCATATATTTCTATAAGATAGAGAAATATATGAGACCCCATATATTTCTATAACTTGTAGAAATATATGAGACCCTATATATTTCTATAACTTGTAGTAATATATGAGACCCCATATATTTCTATAAGATAAAGAAATATATGAGACCCCATATATTTCTATAACTTGTAGAAATATATGAGACCCCATATATTTCTATTACTTGCAGAAATATATGAGACCCCATATATTTCTATAAGATAGAGAAATATATGAGACCCCATATATTTCTATCACTTGTAAAATATGAGACCCCATATATTTCTATATCTTGTAGAAATATATGTGACCCCATATATTTCTATAAGATAGAGAAATATATGAGACCCCAAATATTTCCATAACTTGTAGAAATATATGAGACCCCATATATTTCTATAACTTGTAGAAATATATGAGACCCCATATATTTCTATATCGTGTAGAAATATATGAGCCCCCATATATTTCTATAACTTGTAGAAATATATGAGAACCCATATATTTCTATAAGATAGGGAAATATATGAGACCCCATATATTTCTATATCTTGTAGAAATATATGAGACCCCATATATTTCTATGACTTGTAGAAATATAGGAGACCCCCTATATTTCTATATCTTGTAGAAATATATGAGACCCCATATATTTCTGTGACTTGTAGAAATATAGGAGGCCCCCTATATTTCTATATCTTGTAGAAATATATGAGACCCCATATATTTCTATGACTTTTAGAAATATAGGAGGCCCCCTATATTTCTATAAGATAGAGAAATATATGAGACCCCATATATTTCTATAACTTCTAGAAATATAGGAGAACCCATATATTTCTATAAGATAGAGAAATATGAGAACCAATATATTTCTATATCTTTTGAAATATATGAGACCCCATATATTTCTATAAGATAGAGTAATATATGATACCACATATATTTCTATAACTTTTAGAAATATATGAGACCCCATATATTTCACTATGTTGTAGAAATATATGAGACCCCATATATTTCTATAACTTGTAGAAATATATGAGACCCCATATATTTCTATAAGATGAAGAAATATATGAGACCCCATATATTTCTATAACTTGTAGAAATATATGAGACCCCATATATTTCTATATCTTGTAGAAATATATGAGACCCCATATATTTCTATATCTTGTAGAAATATATGAGGCCCCATATATTTCTATATCTTATAAAAATATAGGAGACCCCATATATTTCTATAACTTGTAGACATATAGGAGGCCCCCTATATTTCTATAAGATAGAGAAATATATGAGACCCCATATATTTCTATGACTTGTAGAAATATAGGAGACCCCCAATATTTCTATAAGATAGAGAAATATATGAGACCCCATATATTTCTATGACTTGTAGAAATATAGGAGGCCACCTATATTTCTATAAGATATAGATATATATGAGACCCCATATATTTCTATGACTTGTAGAAATATAGGAGACCCCCTATATTTCTATAAGATAGAGAAATATATGAGATCCCATATATTTCTCTGACTTGTAGAAATATAGGAGGCCCCCTATATTTCTATAAGATAGAGAAATATATGAGACCCCATATATTTCTATAACTTGTAGATATATAGGAGATCCCATATATTTCTATAAGATAGAGAAATATATGAGACCCCATATATTTCTAGAACTTGTAGAAATATATGAGACTCCATATATTTCTATAAGATAGAGAAATATATGAGACGCCATATATTTCTATAACTTGTAGAAATATATGCGACCCCATATATTTCTATAAGATAGAGAAATATATGAGACCCCGTATATTTCTATAACCTGTAGAAATATATGAGACCCCATATATGTCTATAACTTGTAGAAATATATGAGACCCCATATATTTCTATGACTTGTAAAAATATAGGAGACCCCATATATTTCTATAACTTGTAGAAATATATGAGACACCATATATTTCTATAAGATAGAGAAATATATGAGACCCCATATATTTCTATCACTTGTAAAATATATGAGACCCCATATATTTATATATCTTGTAGAAATATATGAGACCCCATATATTTCTATAACTTGTAGAAATATATGAGACCCCATATATTTCTAAAAGATAGAGAAATATATGAGACCCCATATATTTCTATAACTTGTAGAAATATGTGAGACCCTATATATTTCTATAACTTGTAGAAATATATGAGACCCCATATATTTCTATAAGATAAAGAAATATATGAGACCCCATATATTTCTATAACTTGTAGAAATATATGAGACCCCATATATTTCTATAACTTGCAGAAATATATGAGACCCAATATATTTCTATAAGATAGAGAAATATATGAGACCCCATATATTTCTATCACTTGTAAAATATGAGACCCCATATATTTCTATATCTTGTAGAAATATATGTGACCCCATATATTTCTATAAGATAGAGAAATATATGAGACCCCAAATATTTCCATAACTTGTAGAAATATATGAGACCCCATATATTTCTATAACTTGTAGAAATATATTAGACCCCATATATTTCTATATCGTGTAGAAATATATGAGCCCCCATATATTTCTATAACTTGTAGAAATATATGAGAACCCATATATTTCTATAAGATAGAGAAATATATGAGACCCCATATATTTCTATAAGATAGAGAAATATATGAGACCCCATATATTTCTATAACTTGTAGAAATATATGAGACCCCATATATTTCTATAAGATAGAAAAATATATGAGACCCCATATATTTCTATTACTTGTAGAAATATATGAGAACCCATATATTTCTATAAGATAGAGAAATATATGAGACCCCATATATTTCTATATCTTGTAGAAATATATGAGACCCCATATATTTCTATGACTTGTAGAAATATAGGAGACCCCATATATTTCTATATCTTGTAGAAATATATGAGACCCCATATATTTCTGTGACTTGTAGAAATATAGGAGGCCCCCTATATTTCTATAAGATAGAGAAATATATGAGACCCCATATATTTCTATGACTTTTAGAAATATAGGAGGCCCCCTATATTTCTATAAGATAGAGAAATATATGAGACCCCATATATTTCTATAACTTCTAGAAATATAGGAGATCCCATATATTTCTATAAGATAGAGAAATATATGAGACCCCATATATTTCTATATCTTTTGAAATATATGAGACCCCATATATTTCTATAAGATAGAGTAATATATGATACCACATATATTTCTATAACTTTTAGAAATATATGAGACCCCATATATTTCTCTATGTTGTAGAAATATATGAGACCCCATATATTTCTATAACTTGTAGAAATATATGAGACCCCATATATTTCTATAAGATAAAGAAATATATGAGACCCCATATATTTCTATAACTTGTAGAAATATATGAGACCCCATATATTTCTATGACTTGTAGAAATATAGGAGACCCCCTATATTTCTATATCTTGTAGAAATATATGAGACACCATATATTTCTATGACTTGTAGAAATATAGGAGACCACCTATATTTCTATAATATAAAGAAATATATGAGACCCCATATATTTCTATAACTTGTAGAAATATATGAGACCCCATATATTTCTATATCTTGTAGAAATATATGAGACCCCATATATTTCTATATCTTGTCGAAATATATGAGACCCCATATATTTCTATATCTTATAAAAATATAGGAGACCCCATATATTTCTATAACTTGTAGACATATAGTAGGCCCCCTATATTTCTATAAGATAGAGAAATATATGAGACCCCATATATTTCTATGACTTGTAGAAATATAGGAGACCCCCAATATTTCTATAAGATAGAGAAATATATGAGACCCCATATATTTCTATGACTTGTAGAAATATAGGAGGCCACCTATATTTCTATAAGATATAGATATATATGAGACCCCATATATTTCTATGACTTGTAGAAATATAGGAGACCCCCTATATTTCTATAAGATAGAGAAATATATGAGACCCCATATATTTCTCTGACTTGTAGAAATATAGGAGGCCCCCTATATTTCTATAAGATAGAGAAATATATGAGACCCCATATATTTCTATAACTTGTAGATATATAGGAGATCCCATATATTTCTATAAGATAGAGAAATATATGAGACCCCATATATTTCTAGAACTTGTAGAAATATATGAGACTCCATATATTTCTATAAGATAGAGAAATATATGAGACGCCATATATTTCTATAACTTGTAGAAATATATGCGACCCCATATATTTCTATAAGATAGAGAAATATATGAGACCCCGTATATTTCTATAACTTGTAGAAATATATGAGACCCCATATATTTCTATAACTTGTAGAAATATATGAGACCCCATATATTTCTATGACTTGTAAAAATATAGGAGACCCCATATATTTCTATAACTTGTAGAAATATATGAGACACCATATATTTCTATAAGATAGAGAAATATATGAGACCCCATATATTTCTATCACTTGTAAAATATATGAGACCCCATATATTTATATATCTTGTAGAAATATATGAGACCCCATATATTTCTATAACTTGTAGAAATATATGAGACCCCATATATTTCTATAACTTGTAGAAATATATGAGACCCTTTATATTTCTATAACTTGTAGAAATATATGAGACCCCATATATTTCTATAAGATAAAGAAATATATGAGACCCCATATATTTCTATAACTTGTAGAAATATATGAGACCCCATATATTTCTATAACTTGTAGAAATATATGAGATCCCATATATTTCTATAAGATAGAGAAATATATGAGACCCCATATATTTCTATCACTTGTAAAATATGAGACCCCATATATTTCTATATCTTGTAGAAATATATGTGACCCCATATATTTCTATAAGATAGAGAAATATATGAGACCCCAAATATTTCCATAACTTGTAGAAATATATGAGACCCCATATATTTCTATAACTTGTAGAAATATATTAGACCCCATATATTTCTATATCGTGTAGAAATATATGAGCCCCCATATATTTCTATAACTTGTAGAAATATATGAGACCCCATATATTTCTATAAGATAGAGAAATATATGAGACCCCATATATTTCTATAAGATAGAGAAATATATGAGACCCCATATATTTCTATAACTTGTAGAAATATATGAGACCCCATATATTTCTATAAGATAGAAAAATATATGAGACCCCATATATTTCTATTACTTGTAGAAATATATGAGAACCCATATATTTCTATAAGATAGAGAAATATATGAGACCCCATATATTTCTATATCTTGTAGAAATATATGAGACCCCATATATTTCTATGACTTGTAGAAATATAGGAGACCCCATACATTTCTATATCTTGTAGAAATATATGAGACCCCATATATTTCTGTGACTTGTAGAAATATAGGAGGCCCCCTATATTTCTATAAGATAGAGAAATATATGAGACCCCATATATTTCTATGACTTTTAGAAATATAGGAGGCCCCCTATATTTCTATAAGATAGAGAAATATATGAGACCCCATATATTTCTATAACTTCTAGAAATATAGGAGATCCCATATATTTCTATAAGATAGAGAAATATATGAGACCCCATATATTTCTATATCTTTTGAAATATATGAGACCCCATATATTTCTATAAGATAGAGTAATATATGATACCACATATATTTCTATAACTTTTAGAAATATATGAGACCCCATATATTTCTCTATGTTGTAGAAATATATGAGACCCCATATATTTCTATAACTTGTAGAAATATATGAGACCCCATATATTTCTTTAAGATAAAGAAATATATGAGACCCCATATATTTCTATAACTTGTAGAAATATATGAGACCCCATATATTTCTATGACTTGTAGAAATATAGGAGACCCCCTATATTTCTATATCTTGTAGAAATATATGAGACACCATATATTTCTATGACTTGTAGAAATATAGGAGACCCCCTATATTTCTATAAGATAAAGAAATATATGAGACCCCATATATTTCTATAACTTGTAGAAATATATGAGACCCCATATATTTCTATATCTTGTAGAAATATATGAGACCCCCTATATTTCTATATCTTGTAGAAATATATGAGACCCCATATATTTCTATGACTTGTAGAAATATAGGAGGCCCCCTATATTTCTATAAGATAGAGAAATATATGAGACCCCATATATTTCTATGACTTTTAGAAATATAGGAGGCCCCCTATATTTCTATAAGATAGAGAAATATATGAGACCGCATATATTTCTATCACTTGTAAAATATATGAGACCCCATATATTTATATATCTTCTAGAAATATATGAGACCCCATATATTTCTATAACTTGTAGAAATATATGAGACCCCATATATTTCTATAAGATAGAGAAATATATGAGACCCCATATATTTCTATAACTTGTAAAAATATATGAGACCCTATATATTTCTATAACTTGTAGAAATATATGAGACCCCATATATTTCTATAAGATAAAGAAATATATGAGACCCCATATATTTCTATAACTTGTAGAAATATATGAGACCCCATATATTTCTATAACTTGCAGAAATATATGAGACCCCATATATTTCTATAAGATAGAGATATATATGATACCCCATATATTTCTATCACTTGTAAAATATGAGACCCCATATATTTCTATATCTTGTAGAAATATATGTGACCCCATATATTTCTATAAGATAGAAAAATATATGAGACCCCAAATATTTCCATAACTTGTAGAAATATATGAGACCCCATATATTTCTATAACTTGTAGAAATATATTAGACCCCATATATTTCTATATCGTGTAGACATATATGAGCCCCCATATATTTCTATAACTTGTAGAAATATATGAAACCCCATATATTTCTATAAGATAGAGAAATATATGAGACCCCATATATTTCTATAACTTGTAAAAATATATGAGACCCCATATATTTCTATAAGATAGAGAAATATATGAGACCCCATATATTTTTATAACTTGTAGAAATATATGAGACCCCATATATTTCTATAAGATAGAATAATATATGAGACCACATATATTTCTATTACTTGTAGAAATATATGAGAACCCATATATTTCTATAAGATAGAGAAATATATGAGACCCCATATATTTCTCTGACTTGTAGAAATATAGGAGGCCCCCTATATTTCTATAAGATAGAGAAATATATGAGACCCCATATATTTCTATAACTTGTAGATATATAGGAGATCCCATATATTTCTATAAGATAGAGAAATATATGAGACCCCATATATTTCTAGAACTTGTAGAAATATATGAGACTCCATATATTTCTATAAGATAGAGAAATATATGAGACGCCATATATTTCTATAACTTGTAGAAATATATGCGACCCCATATATTTCTATAAGATAGAGAAATATATGAGACCCCGTATATTTCTATAACTTGTAGAAATATATGAGACCCCATATATTTCTATGACTTGTAAAAATATAGGAGACGCCATATATTTCTATAACTTGTAGAAATATATGAGACACCATATATTTCTATAAGATAGAGAAATATATGAGACCCCATATATTTCTATCACTTGTAAAATATATGAGACCCCATATATTTATATATCTTGTAGAAATATATGAGACCCCATATATTTCTATAACTTGTAGAAATATATGAGACCCCATATATTTCTATAAGATAGAGAAATATATGAGACCCCATATATTTCTATAACTTGTAGAAATATATGAGACCCTATATATTTCTATAACTTGTAGAAATATATGAGACCCCATATATTTCTATAAGATAAAGAAATATATGAGACCCCATATATTTCTATAACTTGTAGAAATATATGAGACCCCATATATTTCTAGAACTTGCAGAAATATATGAGACCACATATATTTCTATAAGATAGAGAAATATATGAGACCCCATATATTTCTATCACTTGTAAAATATGAGACCCCATATATTTCTATATCTTGTAGAAATATATGTGACCCCATATATTTCTATAAGATAGAGAAATATATGAGACCCCAAATATTTCCATAACTTGTAGAAATATATAAGACCCCATATATTTCTATAACTTGTAGAAATATATTAGACCCCATATATTTCTATATCGTGTAGAAATATATGAGCCCCCATATATTTCTATAACTTGTAGAAATATATGAGACCCCATATATTTCTATAAGATAGAGAAATATATGAAACCCCATATATTTCTATAACTTGTAGAAATATATGAGACCCCATATATTTCTATAAGATAGAGAAATATATGAGACCCCATATATTTTTATAACTAGTAGAAATATATGAGACCCCATATATTTCTATAAGATAGAAAAATATATGAGACCCCATATATTTCTATTACTTGTAGAAATATATGAGAACCCATATATTTCTATAAGATAGAGAAATATATGAGACCCCATATATTTCTATATCTTGTAGAAATATATGAGACCCCATATATTTCTATGACTTGTAGAAATATAGGAGACCCCCTATATTTCTATATCTTGTAGAAATATATGAGACCCCATATATTTCTGTGACTTGTAGAAATATAGGAGGCCCCCTATATTTCTATAAGATAGAGAAATATATGAGACCCCATATATTTCTATGACTTTTAGAAATATAGGAGGCCCCCTATATTTCTATAAGATAGAGAAATATATGAGACCCCATATATTACTATAACTTCTAGAAATATAGGAGATCCCATATATTTCTATAAGATAGAGAAATATATGAGACCCCATATATTTCTATATCTTTTGAAATATATGAGACCCCATATATTTCTATAAGATAGAGTAATATATGATACCACATATATTTCTATAACTTTTAGAAATATATGAGACCCCATATATTTCTCTATGTTGTAGAAATATATGAGACCCCATATATTTCTATAACTTGTAGAAATATATGAGACCCCATATATTTCTATAAGATAAAGAAATATATGAGACCCCATATATTTCTATAACTTGTAGAAATATATGAGACCCCATATATTTCTATGACTTGTAGAAATATAGGAGACCCCCTATATTTCTATATCTTGTAGAAATATATGAGACACCATATATTTCTATGACTTGTAGAAATATAGGAGACCCCCTATATTTCTATAAGATAAAGAAATATATGAGACCCCATATATTTCTATAACTTGTAGAAATATATGAGACCCCATATATTTCTATATCTTGTAGAAATATATGAGATCCCATATATTTCTATATCTTGTCGTAATATATGAGACCCCATATATTTCTATATCCTATAAAAATATAGGAGACCCCATATATTTCTATAACTTGTAGACATATAGGAGGCCCCCTATATTTCTATAAGATAGAGAAATATATGAGACCCCATATATTTCTATGACTTGTAGAAATATAGGAGACCCCCAATATTTCTATAAGATAGAGAAATATATGAGACCCCACATATTTCTATGACTTGTAGAAATATAGGAGGCCACCTATATTTCTATAAGATATAGATATATATGAGACCCCATATATTTCTATGACTTGTAGAAATATAGGAGACCCCCTATATTTCTATAAGATAGAGAAATATATGAGACCCCATATATTTCTCTGACTTGTAGAAATATAGGAGGCCCCCTATATTTCTATAAGATAGAGAAATATATGAGACCCCATATATTTCTATAACTTGTAGATATATAGGAGATCCCATATATTTCTATAAGATAGAGAAATATATGAGACCCCATATATTTCTAGAACTTGTAGAAATATATGAGACTCCATATATTTCTATAAGATAGAGAAATATATGAGACGCCATATATTTCTATAACTTGTAGAAATATATGCGACCCCATATATTTCTATAAGATAGAGAAATTTATGAGACCCCGTATATTTCTATAACTTGTAGAAATATATGAGACCCCATATATTTCTATAACTTGTAGAAATATATGAGACCCCATATATTTCTATGACTTGTAAAAATATAGGAGACCCCATATATTTCTATAACTTGTAGAAATATATGAGACACCATATATTTCTATAAGATAGAGAAATATATGAGACCCCATATATTTCTATCACTTGTAAAATATATGAGACCCCATATATTTATATATCTTGTAGAAATATATGAGACCCCATATACTTCTATAACTTGTAGAAATATATGAGACCCCATATATTTCTATAACTTGTAGAAATATATGAGACCCTTTATATTTCTATAAATTGTAGAAATATATGAGACCCCATATATTTCTATTAGATAAAGAATTATATGAGACCCCATATATTTCTATAACTTGTAGAAATATATGAGACCCCATATATTTCTATAACTTGTAGAAATATATGAGATCCCATACATTTCTATAAGATAGAGAAATATATGAGACCCCATATATTTCTATCACTTGTAAAATATGAGACCCCATATATTTCTATATCTTGTAGAAATATATGTGACCCCATATATTTCTATAAGATAGAGAAATATATGAGACCCCAAATATTTCCATAACTTGTAGAAATATATGATACCCCATATATTTCTATAACTTGTAGAAATATATTAGACCCCATATATTTCTATATCGTGTAGAAATATATGGGACCCCATATATTTCTATAACTTGTAGAAATATATGACACCCCATATATTTCTATAAGATAGAGAAATATATGAGACCCCATATATTTCTATAACTTGTAGAAATATATGAGACCCCATATATTTCTATAAGATAGAGAAATATATGAGACCCCATATATTTCTATAACTTGTAGAAATATATGAGACCCCATATATTTCTATAAGATAGAAAATATATGAGACCCCATATATTTCTATTACTTGTAGAAATATATGAGAACCCATATATTTCTATAAGATAGAGAAATATATGAGACCCCATATATTTCTATATCTTGTAGAAATATATGAGACCCCATATATTTCTATGACTTGTAGAAATATAGGAGACCCCCTATATTTCTATATCTTGTAGAAATATATGAGACCCCATATATTTCTATGACTTGTAGAAATATAGGAGACCCCCTATATTTCTATATCTTGTAGAAATATATGAGACCCCATATATTTCTATGACTTGTAGAAATATAGGAGGCCCCCTATATTTCTATAAGATAGAGAAATATATGAGACCCCATATATTTCTATGACTTGTAGAAATAGAGGTGGCCCCCTATATTTCTATAAGATAAAGAAATATATGAAACCCCATATATTTCTATGACTTGTAGAAATATAGGAGGCCCCCTATATTTCTATAAGATAGAGAAATTTATGAGACCCCATATATTTCTATGAATTGTAGAAATATAGGAGGCCCCCTATATTTCTATAAGATAGAGAAATATATGAGACCCCATATATTTCTATGACTTGTAGAAATATAGGAGGACCCCTATATTTGTATAAGATAGAGAAATATATGAGAACCCATATATTTCTATGCTTGTAGAAATATAGGAGGCCCCCTATATTTCTATAAGATAGAGAAATATATGAGACCCCATATATTTCTATGACTTGTAGACATATAGGAGGCCCCCTATATTTCTATAAGATAGAGAAATATATTAGACCCCCTATATTTCTATGACTTGTAGAAATATAGGTGACCCCCAATATTTCTATAAGATAGAGAAATATATGAGACCCCATATATTTCTATGACTTGTAGAAATATAGGAGGCCACCTATATTTCTATAAGATATAGATATATATGAGAACCCTTATATTTCTATTACTTGTAGAAATATAGGAGACTCCCTATATTTCTATAAGATAGAGAAATATATGAGACCCCATATATTTCTATGACTTTTAGAAATATAGGAGGCCCCCTATATTTCTATAAGATAGAGAAATATATGAGACCCCATATATTTCTATAACTTCTAGAAATATAGGAGATCCCATATATTTCTATAAGATAGAGAAATATATGAGACCCCATATATTTCTTTATCTTTTGAAATATATGAAACCACATATATTTCTATAAGATAGAGAAATATATGAGACCACATATATTTCTATAACTTGTAGAAATATATGAGACCCCATATATTTCTCTATGTTTTAGAAATATATGAGACACCATATATTTCTCTAACTTGTAGAAATATATGAGACCCCATATATTTCTATAAGATAAAGAAATATATGAGACCCCATATATTTCTATAACTTGTAGAAATATATGAGACCCCATATATTTCTATGACTTGTAGAAATATAGGAGACCCATTATATTTCTATATCTTGTAGAAATATATGAGACACCATATATTTCTATGACTTGTAGAAATATAGGAGACCCCCTATATTTCTATAAGATAAAGAAATATATGAGACCCCATATATTTCTATAACTTGTAGAAATATATGAGACCCCATATATTTCTATATCTTGTAGAAATATATGAGACCCCATATATTTCTATATCTTGTAGAAATATATGAGACCCCATATATTTCTATATCTTATAAAAATATAGGAGACCCCATATATTTCTATAACTTGTAGACATATAGAAGGCCCCCTATATTTCTATAAGATAGAGAAATATATGAGACCCCATATATTTCTATGACTTGTAGAAATATAGGAGACCCCCAATATTTCTATAAGATAGAGAAATATGAGACCCCATATATTTCTATGAATTGTAGAAATATAGGAGGCCACCTATATTTCTATAAGATATAGATATATATGAGACCCCATATATTTCTATGACTTGTAGAAATATAGGAGACCCCCTATATTTCTATAAGATAGAGAAATATATGAGACCCCATATATTTCTCTGACTGTAGAAATATAGGAGGCCCCCTATATTTCTATAAGATAGAGAAATATATGAGACCCCATATATTTCTATAACTTGTAGAAATATAGGAGATCCCATATATTTCTATAAGATAGAGAAATATATGAGACCCCATATATTTCTAGAACTTGTAGAAATATATGAGACTCCATATATTTCTATAAGATAGAGAAATATATGAGACCCCATATATTTCTATAACTTGTAGAAATATATGAGACCCCATATATTTCTATAAGATAGAGAAATATATGAGACCCCATATATTTCTATAACTTGTAGAAATATATGAGACCCCATATATTTCTATAACTTGTAGAAATATATGAGACCCCATATATTTCTATAACTTGTAGAAATATATGAGACCCCATATATTTCTATAAGATAGAAAAATATATGAGACCCCATATATTTCTATAACTTGTAGAAATATATGAGAACCCATATATTTCTATAAGATAGAGAAATATATGAGACCTTATATATTTCTATATCTTCTAGAAATATATGAGACCCCATATATTTCTATGACTTGTAGAAATATAGGAGACCCCCTATATTTCTATATCTTGTAGAAATATATGAGACCCCATATATTTCTATGACTTGTAGAAATATAGGAGACCCCCTATATTTCTATATCTTGTAGAAATATATGAGACCCCATATATTTCTATGACTTGTAGAAATATAGGAGGCCCCCTATATTTCTATAAGATAGAGAAATATATGAGACCCCATATATTTCTATGACTTTTAGAAATATAGGAGGCCCCCTATATTTCTATAAGATAGAGAAATATATGAGACCGCATATATTTCTATCACTTGTAAAATATATGAGACCCCATATATTTATATATCTTGTAGAAATATATGAGACCCCATATATTTCTATAACTTGTAGAAATATATGAGACCCCATATATTTCTATAAGATAGAGAAATATATGAGACCCCATATATTTCTATAACTTGTAAAAATATATGAGACCCTATATATTTCTATAACTTGTAGAAATATATGAGACCCCATATATTTCTATAAGATAAAGAAATATATGAGACCCCATATATTTCTATAACTTGTAGAAATATATGAGACCCCATATATTTCTATAACTTGCAGAAATATATGAGACCCCATATATTTCTATAAGATAGAGAAATATATGAGACCCCATATATTTCTATCACTTGTAAAATATGAGACCCTATATATTTCTATATCTTGTAGAAATATATGTGACCCCATATATTTCTATAAGATAGAGAAATATATGAGACCCCAAATATTTCCATAACTTGTAGAAATATATGAGACCCCATATATTTCTATAACTTGTAGAAATATATTAGACCCCATATATTTCTATATCGTGTAGAAATATATGAGCCCCCATATATTGTTATAACTTGTAGAAATATATGAAACCCCATATATTTCTATAAGATAGAGAAATATATGAGACCCCATATATTTCTATAACTTGTAAAAATATATGAGACCCCATATATTTCTATAAGATAGAGAAATATATGAGACCCCATATATTTTTATAACTTGTAGAAATATATGAGACCCCATATATTTCTATAAGATAGAAAAATATATGAGACCACATATATTTCTATTACTTGTAGAAATATATGAGAACCCATATATTTCTATAAGATAGAGAAATATATGAGACCCCATATATTTCTATATCTTGTAGAAATATATGAGACCCCATATATTTCTATGACTTGTAGAAATATAGGAGACACCCTATATTTCTATATCTTGTAGAAATATATGAGACCCCATATATTTCTGTGACTTGTAGAAATATAGGAGGCCCCCTATATTTCTATAAGATAGAGAAATATATGAGACCCCATATATTTCTATGACTTTTAGAAATATAGGAGGCCCCCTATATTTCTATAAGATAGAGAAATATATGAGACCCCATATATTTCTATATCTTTTGAAATATATGAGAACCCATATATTTCTATAAGATAGAGTAATATATGATACCACATATATTTCTATAACTTTTAGAAATATATGAGACCCCATATATTTCTCTATGTTGTAGAAATATATGAGACCCCATATATTTCTATAACTTGTAGAAATATATGAGACCCCATATATTTCTATAAGATAAAGAAATATATGAGACCCCATATATTTCTATAACTTGTAGAAATATATGAGACCCCATATATTTCTATGACTTGTAGAAATATAGGAGACCCCCTATATTTCTATATCTTGTAGAAATATATGAGACACCATATATTTCTATGACTTGTAGAAATATAGGAGACCCCCTATATTTCTATAAGATAAAGAAATATATGAGACCCCATATATTTCTATAACTTGTAGAAATATAGGAGGCCACCTATATTTCTATAAGATATAGATATATATGAGACCCCATATATTTCTATGACTTGTAGAAATATAGGAGACCCCCTATATTTCTATAAGATAGAGAAATATATGAGACCCCATATATTTCTCTGACTTGTAGAAATATAGGAGGCCCCCTATATTTCTATAAGATAGAGAAATATATGAGACCCCATATATTTCTATAACTTGTAGATATATAGGAGATCCCATATATTTCTATAAGATAGAGAAATATATGAGACCCCATATATTTCTAGAACTTGTAGAAATATATGAGACTCCATATATTTCTATAAGATAGAGAAATATATGAGACGCCATATATTTCTATAACTTGTAGAAATATATGCGACCCCATATATTTCTATAAGATAGAGAAATATATGAGACCCCGTATATTTCTATAACTTGTAGAAATATATGAGACCCCATATATTTCTATAACTTGTAGAAATATATGAGACCCCATATATTTCTATGACTTGTAAAAATATAGGAGACCCCATATATTTCTATAACTTGTAGAAATATATGAGACACCATATATTTCTATAAGATAGAGAAATATATGAGACCCCATATATTTCTATCACTTGTAAAATATATGAGACCCCATATATTTATATATCTTGTAGAAATATATGAGACCCCATATATTTCTATAACTTGTAGAAATATATGAGACCCCATATATTTCTATAACTTGTAGAAATATATGAGACCCTTTATATTTCTATAACTTGTAGAAATATATGAGACCCCATATATTTCTATAAGATAAAGAAATATATGAGACCCCATATATTTCTATAACTTGTAGAAATATATGAGACCCCATATATTTCTATAACTTGTAGAAATATATGAGATCCCATATATTTCTATAAGATAGAGAAATATATGAGACCCCATATATTTCTATCACTTGTAAAATATGAGACCCCATATATTTCTATATCTTGTAGAAATATATGTGACCCCATATATTTCTATAAGATAGAGAAATATATGAGACCCCAAATATTTCCATAACTTGTAGAAATATATGAGACCCCATATATTTCTATAACTTGTAGAAATATATTAGACCCCATATATTTCTATATCGTGTAGAAATATATGAGCCCCCATATATTTCTATAACTTGTAGAAATATATGAGACCCCATATATTTCTATAAGATAGAGAAATATATGAGACCCCATATATTTCTATAAGATAGAGAAATATATGAGACCCCATATATTTCTATAACTTGTAGAAATATATGAGACCCCATATATTTCTATAAGATAGAAAAATATATGAGACCCCATATATTTCTATTACTTGTAGAAATATATGAGAACCCATATATTTCTATAAGATAGAGAAATATATGAGACCCCATATATTTCTATATCTTGTAGAAATATATGAGACCCCATATATTTCTATGACTTGTAGAAATATAGGAGACCCCATATATTTCTATATCTTGTAGAAATATATGAGACCCCATATATTTCTGTGACTTGTAGAAATATAGGAGGCCCCCTATATTTCTATAAGATAGAGAAATATATGAGACCCCATATATTTCTATGACTTTTAGAAATATAGGAGGCCCCCTATATTTCTATAAGATAGAGAAATATATGAGACCCCATATATTTCTATAACTTCTAGAAATATAGGAGATCCCATATATTTCTATAAGATAGAGAAATATATGAGACCCCATATATTTCTATATCTTTTGAAATATATGAGACCCCATATATTTCTATAACATAGAGTAATATATGATACCACATATATTTCTATAACTTTTAGAAATATATGAGACCCCATATATTTCTCTATGTTGTAGAAATATATGAGACCCCATATATTTCTATAACTTGTAGAAATATATGAGACCCCATATATTTCTATAAGATAAAGAAATATATGAGACCCCATATATTTCTATAACTTGTAGAAATATATGAGACCCCATATATTTCTATGACTTGTAGAAATATAGGAGACCCCCTATATTTCTATATCTTGTAGAAATATATGAGACACCATATATTTCTATGACTTGTAGAAATATAGGAGACCCCCTATATTTCTATAAGATAAAGAAATATATGAGACCCCATATATTTCTATAACTTGTAGAAATATATGAGACCCCATATATTTCTATATCTTGTAGAAATATATGAGACCCCATATATTTCTATATCTTGACGAAATATATGAGACCCCATATATTTCTATATCTTATAAAAATATAGGAGACCCCATATATTTCTATAACTTGTAGACATATAGTAGGCCCCCTATATTTCTATAAGATAGAGAAATATATGAGACCCCATATATTTCTATGACTTGTAGAAATATAGGAGACCCCCAATATTTCTATAAGATAGAGAAATATATGAGACCCCATATATTTCTATGACTTGTAGAAATATAGGAGGCCACCTATATTTCTATAAGATATAGATATATATGAGACCCCATATATTTCTATGACTTGTAGAAATATAGGAGACCCCCTATATTTCTATAAGATAGAGAAATATATGAGACCCCTATATTTCTCTGACTTGTAGAAATATAGGAGGCCCCCTATATTTCTATAAGATAGAGAAATATATGAGACCCCATATATTTCTATAACTTGTAGATATATAGGAGATCCCATATATTTCTATAAGATAGAGAAATATATGAGACCCCATATATTTCTAGAACTTGTAGAAATATATGAGACTCCATATATTTCTATAAGATAGAGAAATATATGAGACGCCATATATTTCTATAGCTTGTAGAAATATATGCGACCCCATATATTTCTATAAGATAGAGAAATATATGAGACCCCGTATATTTCTATAACTTGTAGAAATATATGAGACCCCATATATTTCTATAACTTGTAGAAATATATGAGACCCCATATATTTCTATGACTTGTAAAAATATAGGAGACCCCATATATTTCTATAACTTGTAGAAATATATGAGACACCATATATTTCTATAAGATAGAGAAATATATGAGACCCCATATATTTCTATCACTTGTAAAATATATGAGACCCCATATATTTATATATCTTGTAGAAATATATGAGACCCCATATATTTCTATAACTTGTAGAAATATATGAGACCCCATATATTTCTAAAACTTGTAGAAATATATGAGACCCTTTATATTTCTATAACTTGTAGAAATATATGAGACCCCATATATTTCTATAAGATAAAGAAATATATGAGACCCCATATATTTCTATAACTTGTAGAAATATATGAGACCCCATATATTTCTATAACTTGTAGAAATATATGAGATCCCATATATTTCTATAAGATAGAGAAATATATGAGACCCCATATATTTCTATCACTTGTAAAATATGAGACCCCATATATTTCTATATCTTGTAGAAATATATGTGACCCCATATATTTCTATAAGATAGAGAAATATATGAGACCCCAAATATTTCCATAACTTGTAGAAATATATGATACCCCATATATTTCTATAACTTGTAGAAATATATTAGACTCCATATATTTCTATATCGTGTAGAAATATATGAGACCCCATATATTTCTATAACTTGTAGAAATATATGACACCCCATATATTTCTATAAGATAGAGTAATATATGAGACCCCATATATTTCTATAACTTGTAGAAATATATGAGACCCCATATATTTCTATAAGATAGAGAAATATATGAGACCCCATATATTTCTATAACTTGTAGAAATATATGAAACCCCATATATTTCTATAAGATAGAAAAATATATGAGACCCCATATATTTCTATTACTTGTAGAAATATATGAGAACCCATATATTTCTATAAGATAGAGAAATATATGAGACCCCATATATTTCTATATCTTGTAGAAATATATGAGACCCCATATATTTCTATGACTTGTAGAAATATAGGAGACCCCCTATATTTCTATATCTTGTAGAAATATATGAGACCCCATATATTTCTATGACTTGTAGAAATATAGGAGACCCCCTATATTTCTATATCTTGTAGAAATATATGAGACCCCATATATTTCTATGACTTGTAGAAATATAGGAGGCCCCCTATATTTCTATAAGATAGAGAAATATATGAGACCCCATATATTTCTATGACTTGTAGAAATAGAGGTGGCCCCCTATATTTCTATAAGATAAAGAAATATATGAAACCCCATATATTTCTATGACTTGTATAAATATAGGAGGCCCCCTATATTTCTATAAGATAGAGAAATTTATGAGACCCCATATATTTCTATGAATTGTAGAAATATAGGAGGCCCCCTATATTTCTATAAGATAGAGAAATATATGAGACCCCATATATTTCTATGACTTGTAGAAATATAGGAGGACCCCTATATTTGTATAAGATAGAGAAATATATGAGAACCCATATATTTCTATGCTTGTAGAAATATAGGAGGCCCCCTATATTTCTATAAGATAGAGAAATATATGAGACCCCATATATTTCTATGACTTGTAGACATATAGGAGGCCCCCTATATTTCTATAAGATAGAGAAATATATTAGACCCCCTATATTTCTATGACTTGTAGAAATATAGGTGACCCCCAATATTTCTATAAGATAGAGAAATATATGAGACCCCATATATTTCTATGACTTGTAGAAATATAGGAGGCCACCTATATTTCTATAAGATATAGATATATATGAGAACCCTTATATTTCTATTACTTGTAGAAATATAGGAGACTCCCTATATTTCTATAAGATAGAGAAATATATGAGACCCCATATATTTCTATGACTTTTAGAAATATAGGAGGCCCCCTATATTTCTATAAGATAGAGAAATATATGAGACCCCATATATTTCTATAACTTCTAGAAATATAGGAGATCCCATATATTTCTATAAGATAGAGAAATATATGAGACCCCATATATTTCTTTATCTTTTGAAATATATGAAACCACATATATTTCTATAAGATAGAGAAATATATGAGACCACATATATTTCTATAACTTGTAGAAATATATGAGACCCCATATATTTCTCTATGTTTTAGAAATATATGAGACACCATATATTTCTCTAACTTGTAGAAATATATGAGACCCCATATATTTCTATAAGATAAAGAAATATATGAGACCCCATATATTTCTATAACTTGTAGAAATATATGAGACCCCATATATTTCTATGACTTGTAGAAATATAGGAGACCACTATATTTCTATATCTTGTAGAAATATATGAGACACCATATATTTCTATGACTTGTAGAAATATAGGAGACCCCCTATATTTCTATAAGATAAAGAAATATATGAGACCCCATATATTTCTATAACTTGTAGAAATATATGAGACCCCATATATTTCTATATCTTGTAGAAATATATGAGACCCCATATATTTCTATATCTTGTAGAAATATATGAGACCCCATATATTTCTATATCTTATAAAAATATAGGAGACCCCATATATTTCTATAACTTGTAGACATATAGAAGGCCCCCTATATTTCTATAAGATAGAGAAATATATGTGACCCCATATATTTCTATGACTTGTAGAAATATAGGAGACCCCCAATATTTCTATAAGATAGAGAAATATGAGACCCCATATATTTCTATGAATTGTAGAAATATAGGAGGCCACCTATATTTCTATAAGATATAGATATATATGAGACCCCATATATTTCTATGACTTGTAGAAATATAGGAGACCCCCTATATTTCTATAAGATAGAGAAATATATGAGACCCCATATATTTCTCTGACTGTAGAAATATAGGAGGCCCCCTATATTTCTATAAGATAGAGAAATATATGAGACCCCATATATTTCTATAACTTGTAGAAATATATGAGACCCCATATATTTCTATAACTTGTAGAAATATATGAGACCCCATATATTTCTATAACTTGTAGAAATATATGAGACCCCATATATTTCTATAAGATAGAAAAATATATGAGACCCCATATATTTCTATAACTTGTAGAAATATATGAGAACCCATATATTTCTATAAGATAGAGAAATATATGAGACCTTATATATTTCTATATCTTCTAGAAATATATGAGACCCCATATATTTCTATGACTTGTAGAAATATAGGAGACCCCCTATATTTCTATATCTTGTAGAAATATATGAGACCCCATATATTTCTATGACTTGTAGAAATATAGGAGACCCCCTATATTTCTATATCTTGTAGAAATATATGAGACCCCATATATTTCTATGACTTGTAGAAATATAGGAGGCCCCCTATATTTCTATAAGATAGAGAAATATATGAGACCCCATATATTTCTATGACTTTTAGAAATATAGGAGGCCCCCTATATTTCTATAAGATAGAGAAATATATGAGACCGCATATATTTCTATCACTTGTAAAATATATGAGACCCCATATATTTATATATCTTGTAGAAATATATGAGACCCCATATATTTCTATAACTTGTAGAAATATATGAGACCCCATATATTTCTATAAGATAGAGAAATATATGAGACCCCATATATTTCTATAACTTGTAAAAATATATGAGACCCTATATATTTCTATAACTTGTAGAAATATATGAGACCCCATATATTTCTATAAGATAAAGAAATATATGAGACCCCATATATTTCTATAACTTGTAGAAATATATGAGACCCCATATATTTCTATAACTTGCAGAAATATATGAGACCCCATATATTTCTATAAGATAGAGATATATATGATACCCCATATATTTCTATCACTTGTAAAATATGAGACCCCATATATTTCTATATCTTGTAGAAATATATGTGACCCCATATATTTCTATAAGATAGAGAAATATATGAGACCCCAAATATTTCCATAACTTGTAGAAATATATGAGACCCCATATATTTCTATAACTTGTAGAAATATATTAGACCCCATATATTTCTATATCGTGTAGAAATATATGAGCCCCCATATATTTCTATAACTTGTAGAAATATATGAAACCCCATATATTTCTATAAGATAGAGAAATATATGAGACCCCATATATTTCTATAACTTGTAAAAATATATGAGACCCCATATATTTCTATAAGATAGAGAAATATATGAGACCCCATATATTTTTATAACTTGTAGAAATATATGAGACCCCATATATTTCTATAAGATAGAATAATATATGAGACCACATATATTTCTATTACTTGTAGAAATATATGAGAACCCATATATTTCTATAAGATAGAGAAATATATGAGACCCCATATATTTCTCTGACTTGTAGAAATATAGGAGGCCCCCTATATTTCTATAAGATAGAGAAATATATGAGACCCCATATATTTCTATAACTTGTAGATATATAGGAGATCCCATATATTTCTATAAGATAGAGAAATATATGAGACCCCATATATTTCTAGAACTTGTAGAAATATATGAGACTCCATATATTTCTATAAGATAGAGAAATATATGAGACGCCATATATTTCTATAACTTGTAGAAATATATGCGACCCCATATATTTCTATAAGATAGAGAAATATATGAGACCCCGTATATTTCTATAACTTGTAGAAATATATGAGACCCCATATATTTCTATGACTTGTAAAAATATAGGAGACGCCATATATTTCTATAACTTGTAGAAATATATGAGACACCATATATTTCTATAAGATAGAGAAATATATGAGACCCCATATATTTCTATCACTTGTAAAATATATGAGACCCCATATATTTATATATCTTGTAGAAATATATGAGACCCCATATATTTCTATAACTTGTAGAAATATATGAGACCCCATATATTTCTATAAGATAGAGAAATATATGAGACCCCATATATTTCTATAACTTGTAGAAATATATGAGACCCTATATATTTCTATAACTTGTAGAAATATATGAGACCCCATATATTTCTATAAGATAAAGAAATATATGAGACCCCATATATTTCTATAACTTGTAGAAATATATGAGACCCCATATATTTCTAGAACTTGCAGAAATATATGAGACCCCATATATTTCTATAAGATAGAGAAATATATGAGACCCCATATATTTCTATCACTTGTAAAATATGAGACCCCATATATTTCTATATCTTGTAGAAATATATGTGACCCCATATATTTCTATAAGATAGAGAAATATATGAGACCCCAAATATTTCCATAACTTGTAGAAATATATGAGACCCCATATATTTCTATAACTTGTAGAAATATATTAGACCCCATATATTTCTATATCGTGTAGAAATATATGAGCCCCCATATATTTCTATAACTTGTAGAAATATATGAGACCCCATATATTTCTATAAGATAGAGAAATATATGAGACCCCATATATTTCTATAACTTGTAGAAATATATGAGACCCCATATATTTCTATAAGATAGAGAAATATATGAGACCCCATATATTTTTATAACTAGTAGAAATATATGAGACCCCATATATTTCTATAAGATAGAAAAATATATGAGACCCCATATATTTCTATTACTTGTAGAAATATATGAGAACCCATATATTTCTATAAGATAGAGAAATATATGAGACCCCATATATTTCTATATCTTGTAGAAATATATGAGACCCCATATATTTCTATGACTTGTAGAAATATAGGAGACCCCCTATATTTCTATATCTTGTAGAAATATATGAGACCCCATATATTTCTGTGACTTGTAGAAATATAGGAGGCCCCCTATATTTCTATAAGATAGAGAAATATATGAGACCCCATATATTTCTATGACTTTTAGAAATATAGGAGGCCCCCTATATTTCTATAAGATAGAGAAATATATGAGACCCCATATATTTCTATAACTTCTAGAAATATAGGAGATCCCATATATTTCTATAAGATAGAGAAATATATGAGACCCCATATATTTCTATATCTTTTGAAATATATGAGACCCCATATATTTCTATAAGATAGAGTAATATATGATACCACATATATTTCTATAACTTTTAGAAATATATGAGACCCCATATATTTCTCTATGTTGTAGAAATATATGAGACCCCATATATTTCTATAACTTGTAGAAATATATGAGACCCCATATATTTCTATAAGATAAAGAAATATATGAGACCCCATATATTTCTATAACTTGTAGAAATATATGAGACCCCATATATTTCTATGACTTGTAGAAATATAGGAGACCCCCTATATTTCTATATCTTGTAGAAATATATGAGACACCATATATTTCTATGACTTGTAGAAATATAGGAGACCCCCTATATTTCTATAAGATAAAGAAATATATGAGACCCCATATATTTCTATAACTTGTAGAAATATATGAGACCCCATATATTTCTATATCTTGTAGAAATATATGAGACCCCATATATTTCTATATCTTGTCGTAATATATGAGACCCCATATATTTCTATATCCTATAAAAATATAGGAGACCCCATATATTTCTATAACTTGTAGACATATAGGAGGCCCCCTATATTTCTATAAGATAGAGAAATATATGAGACCCCATATATTTCTATGACTTGTAGAAATATAGGAGACCCCCAATATTTCTATAAGATAGAGAAATATATGAGACCCCACATATTTCTATGACTTGTAGAAATATAGGAGGCCACCTATATTTCTATAAGATATAGATATATATGAGACCCCATATATTTCTATGACTTGTAGAAATATAGGAGACCCCCTATATTTCTATAAGATAGAGAAATATATGAGACCCCACATATTTCTATGACTTGTAGAAATATAGGAGGCCACCTATATTTCTATAAGATATAGATATATATGAGACCCCATATATTTCTATGACTTGTAGAAATATAGGAGACCCCCTATATTTCTATAAGATAGAGAAATATATGAGACCCCATATATTTCTCTGACTTGTAGAAATATAGGAGGCCCCCTATATTTCTATAAGATAGAGAAATATATGAGACCCCATATATTTCTATAACTTGTATATATATATGAGATCCCATATATTTCTATAAGATAGAGAAATATATGAGACCCCATATATTTCTAGAACTTGTAGAAATATATGAGACTCCATATATTTCTATAAGATAGAGAAATATATGAGACGCCATATATTTCTATAACTTGTAGAAATATATGCGACCCCATATATTTCTATAAGATAGAGAAATATATGAGACCCCGTATATTTCTATAACTTGTAGAAATATATGAGACCCCATATATTTCTATAACTTGTAGAAATATATGAGACCCCATATATTTCTATGACTTGTAAAAATATAGGAGACCCCATATATTTCTATAACTTGTAGAAATATATGAGACACCATATATTTCTATAAGATAGAGAAATATATGAGACCCCATATATTTCTATCACTTGTAAAATATATGAGACCCCATATATTTATATATCTTGTAGAAATATATGAGACCCCATATATTTCTATAACTTGTAGAAATATATGAGACCCCATATATTTCTATAACTTGTAGAAATATATGAGACCCTTTATATTTCTATAAATTGTAGAAATATATGAGACCCCATATATTTCTATTAGATAAAGAAATATATGAGACCCCATATATTTCTATAACTTGTAGAAATATATGAGACCCCATATATTTCTATAACTTGTAGAAATATATGAGATCCCATATATTTCTATAAGATAGAGAAATATATGAGACCCCATATATTTCTATCACTTGTAAAATATGAGACCCCATATATTTCTATATCTTGTAGAAATATATGTGACCCCATATATTTCTATAAGATAGAGAAATATATGAGACCCCAAATATTTCCATAACTTGTAGAAATATATGATACCCCATATATTTCTATAACATGTAGAAATATATTAGACCCCATATATTTCTATATCGTGTAGAAATATATGGGACCCCATATATTTCTATAACTTGTAGAAATATATGACACCCCATATATTTCTATAAGATAGAGAAATATATGAGACCCCATATATTTCTATAACTTGTAGAAATATATGAGACCCCATATATTTCTATAAGATAGAGAAATATATGAGACCCCATATATTTCTATAACTTGTAGAAATATATGAGACCCCATATATTTCTATAAGATAGAAAAATATATGAGACCCCATATATTTCTATTACTTGTAGAAATATATGAGAACCCATATATTTCTATAAGATAGAGAA
This sequence comes from Muscardinus avellanarius, assembly GCF_963383645.1. Lineage (NCBI taxonomy): Eukaryota > Metazoa > Chordata > Mammalia > Rodentia > Gliridae > Muscardinus > Muscardinus avellanarius. The sequence goes on from NC_137798.1 coordinate 22,894,820, forward strand.
ATATATGAGACCCCATATATTTCTATATCTTGTAGAAATATATGAGACCCCATATATTTCTATGACTTGTAGAAATATAGGAGACCCCCTATATTTCTATATCTTGTAGAAATATATGAGACCCCATATATTTCTATGACTTGTAGAAATATAGGAGACCCCCTATATTTCTATATCTTGTAGAAATATATGAGACCCCATATATTTCTATGACTTGTAGAAATATAGGAGGCCCCCTATATTTCTATAAGATAGAGAAATATATGAGACCCCATATATTTCTATGACTTGTAGAAATAGAGGTGGCCCCCTATATTTCTATAAGATAAAGAAATATATGAAACCCCATATATTTCTATGACTTGTAGAAATATAGGAGGCCCCCTATATTTCTATAAGATAGAGAAATTTATGAGACCCCATATATTTCTATGAATTGTAGAAATATAGGAGGCCCCCTATATTTCTATAAGATAGAGAAATATATGAGACCCCATATATTTCTATGACTTGTAGAAATATAGGAGGACCCCTATATTTGTATAAGATAGAGAAATATATGAGAACCCATATATTTCTATGCTTGTAGAAATATAGGAGGCCCCCTATATTTCTATAAGATAGAGAAATATATGAGACCCCATATATTTCTATGACTTGTAGACATATAGGAGGCCCCCTATATTTCTATAAGATAGAGAAATATATTAGACCCCCTATATTTCTATGACTTGTAGAAATATAGGTGACCCCCAATATTTCTATAAGATAGAGAAATATATGAGACCCCATATATTTCTATGACTTGTAGAAATATAGGAGGCCACCTATATTTCTATAAGATATAGATATATATGAGAACCCTTATATTTCTATTACTTGTAGAAATATAGGAGACTCCCTATATTTCTATAAGATAGAGAAATATATGAGACCCCATATATTTCTATGACTTTTAGAAATATAGGAGGCCCCCTATATTTCTATAAGATAGAGAAATATATGAGACCCAATATATTTCTATAACTTCTAGAAATATAGGAGATCCCATATATTTCTATAAGATAGAGAAATATATGAGACCCCATATATTTCTTTATCTTTTGAAATATATGAAACCACATATATTTCTATAAGATAGAGAAATATATGAGACCACATATATTTCTATAACTTGTAGAAATATATGAGACCCCATATATTTCTCTATGTTTTAGAAATATATGAGACACCATATATTTCTCTAACTTGTAGAAATATATGAGACCCCATATATTTCTATAAGATAAAGAAATATATGAGACCCCATATATTTCTATAACTTGTAGAAATATATGAGACCCCATATATTTCTATGACTTGTAGAAATATAGGAGACCCATTATATTTCTATATCTTGTAGAAATATATGAGACACCATATATTTCTATGACTTGTAGAAATATAGGAGACCCCCTATATTTCTATAAGATAAAGAAATATATGAGACCCCATATATTTCTATAACTTGTAGAAATATATGAGACCCCATATATTTCTATATCTTGTAGAAATATATGAGACCCCATATATTTCTATATCTTGTAGAAATATATGAGACCCCATATATTTCTATATCTTATAAAAATATAGGAGACCCCATATATTTCTATAACTTGTAGACATATAGAAGGCCCCCTATATTTCTATAAGATAGAGAAATATATGAGACCCCATATATTTCTATGACTTGTAGAAATATAGGAGACCCCCAATATTTCTATAAGATAGAGAAATATGAGACCCCATATATTTCTATGAATTTTAGAAATATAGGAGGCCGCCTATATTTCTATAAGATATAGATATATATGAGACCCCATATATTTCTATGACTTGTAGAAATATAGGAGACCCCCTATATTTCTATAAGGTAGAGAAATATATGAGACCCCATATATTTCTCTGACTGTAGAAATATAGGAGGCCCCCTATATTTCTATAAGATAGAGAAATATATGAGACCCCATATATTTCTATAACTTGTAGAAATATAGGAGATCCCATATATTTCTATAAGATAGAGAAATATATGAGACCCCATATATTTCTAGAACTTGTAGAAATATATGAGACTCCATATATTTCTATAAGATAGAGAAATATATGAGACCCCATATATTTCTATAACTTGTAGAAATATATGAGACCCCATATATTTCTATAAGATATAGAAATATATGAGACCCCATATATTTCTATAACTTGTAGAAATATATGAGACCCCATATATTTCTATAACTTGTAGAAATATATGAGACCCCATATATTTCTATAAATTGTAGAAATATATGAGACCCCATATATTTCTATAAGATAGAAAAATATATGAGACCCCATATATTTCTATAACTTGTAGAAATATATGAGAACCCATATATTTCTATAAGATAGAGAAATATATGAGACCTTATATATTTCTATATCTTCTAGAAATATATGAGACCCCATATATTTCTATGACTTGTAGAAATATAGGAGACCCCCTATATTTCTATATCTTGTAGAAATATATGAGACCCCATATATTTCTATGACTTGTAGAAATATAGGAGACCCCCTATATTTCTATATCTTGTAGAAATATATGAGACCCCATATATTTCTATGACTTGTAGAAATATAGGAGGCCCCCTATATTTCTATAAGATAGAGAAATATATGAGACCCCATATATTTCTATGACTTTTAGAAATATAGGAGGCCCCCTATATTTCTATAAGATAGAGAAATATATGAGACCGCATATATTTCTATCACTTGTAAAATATATGAGACCCCATATATTTATATATCTTGTAGAAATATATGAGACCCCATATATTTCTATAACTTGTAGAAATATATGAGACCCCATATATTTCTATAAGATAGAGAAATATATGAGACCCCATATATTTCTATAACTTGTAAAAATATATGAGACCCTATATATTTCTATAACTTGTAGAAATATATGAGACCCCATATATTTCTATAAGATAAAGAAATATATGAGACCCCATATATTTCTATAACTTGTAGAAATATATGAGACCCCATATATTTCTATAACTTGCAGAAATATATGAGACCCCATATATTTCTATAAGATAGAGAAATATATGAGACCCCATATATTTCTATCACTTGTAAAATATGAGACCCTATATATTTCTATATCTTGTAGAAATATATGTGACCCCATATATTTCTATAAGATAGAGAAATATATGAGACCCCAAATATTTCCATAACTTGTAGAAATATATGAGACCCCATATATTTCTATAACTTGTAGAAATATATTAGACCCCATATATTTCTATATCGTGTAGAAATATATGAGCCCCCATATATTTCTATAACTTGTAGAAATATATGAAACCCCATATATTTCTATAAGATAGAGAAATATATGAGACCCCATATATTTCTATAACTTGTAAAAATATATGAGACCCCATATATTTCTATAAGATAGAGAAATATATGAGACCCCATATATTTTTATAACTTGTAGAAATATATGAGACCCCATATATTTCTATAAGATAGAAAAATATATGAGACCACATATATTTCTATTACTTGTAGAAATATATGAGAATCCATATATTTCTATAAGATAGAGAAATATATGAGACCCCATATATTTCTATATCTTGTAGAAATATATGAGACCCCATATATTTCTATGACTTGTAGAAATATAGGAGACACCCTATATTTCTATATCTTGTAGAAATATATGAGACCCCATATATTTCTGTGACTTGTAGAAATATAGGAGGCCCCCTATATTTCTATAAGATAGAGAAATATATGAGACCCCATATATTTCTATGACTTTTAGAAATATAGGAGGCCCCCTATATTTCTATAAGATAGAGAAATATATGAGACCCCATATATTTCTATATCTTTTGAAATATATGAGAACCCATATATTTCTATAAGATAGAGTAATATATGATACCACATATATTTCTATAACTTTTAGAAATATATGAGACCCCATATATTTCTCTATGTTGTAGAAATATATGAGACCCCATATATTTCTATAACTTGTAGAAATATATGAGACCCCATATATTTCTATAAGATAAAGAAATATATGAGACCCCATATATTTCTATAACTTGTAGAAATATATGAGACCCCATATATTTCTATGACTTGTAGAAATATAGGAGACCCCCTATATTTCTATATCTTGTAGAAATATATGAGACACCATATATTTCTATGACTTGTAGAAATATAGGAGCCCCCCTATATTTCTATAAGATAAAGAAATATATGAGACCCCATATATTTCTATAACTTGTAGAAATATATGAGACCCCATATATTTCTATATCTTGTAGAAATATATGAGACCCCATATATTTCTATATCTTGTCGAAATATATGAGACCCCATATATTTCTATATCTTATAAAAATATAGGAGACCCCATATATTTCTATAACTTGTAGAAATATAGGAGACCCCCAATATTTCTATAAGATAGAGAAATATATGAGACCCCATATATTTCTATGACTTGTAGAAATATAGGAGGCCACCTATATTTCTATAAGATATAGATATATATGAGACCCCATATATTTCTATGACTTGTAGAAATATAGGAGACCCCCTATATTTCTATAAGATAGAGAAATATATGAGACCCCATTATTTCTCTGACTTGTAGAAATATAGGAGGCCCCCTATATTTCTATAAGATAGAGAAATATATGAGACCCCATATATTTCTATAACTTGTAGATATATAGGAGATCCCATATATTTCTATAAGATAGAGAAATATATGAGACCCCATATATTTCTATATCTTGTAGAAATATATGAGACCCCATATATTTCTATATCTTATAAAAATATAGGAGACCCCATATATTTCTATAACTTGTAGACATATAGAAGGCCCCCTATATTTCTATAAGATAGAGAAATATATGAGACCCCATATATTTCTATGACTTGTAGAAATATAGGAGACCCCCAATATTTCTATAAGATAGAGAAATATGAGACCCCATATATTTCTATGAATTTTAGAAATATAGGAGGCCGCCTATATTTCTATAAGATATAGATATATATGAGACCCCATATATTTCTATGACTTGTAGAAATATAGGAGACCCCCTATATTTCTATAAGGTAGAGAAATATATGAGACCCCATATATTTCTCTGACTGTAGAAATATAGGAGGCCCCCTATATTTCTATAAGATAGAGAAATATATGAGACCCCATATATTTCTATAACTTGTAGAAATATAGGAGATCCCATATATTTCTATAAGATAGAGAAATATATGAGACCCCATATATTTCTAGAACTTGTAGAAATATATGAGACTCCATATATTTCTATAAGATAGAGAAATATATGAGACCCCATATATTTCTATAACTTGTAGAAATATATGAGACCCCATATATTTCTATAAGATATAGAAATATATGAGACCCCATATATTTCTATAACTTGTAGAAATATATGAGACCCCATATATTTCTATAACTTGTAGAAATATATGAGACCCCATATATTTCTATAAATTGTAGAAATATATGAGACCCCATATATTTCTATAAGATAGAAAAATATATGAGACCCCATATATTTCTATAACTTGTAGAAATATATGAGAACCCATATATTTCTATAAGATAGAGAAATATATGAGACCTTATATATTTCTATATCTTCTAGAAATATATGAGACCCCATATATTTCTATGACTTGTAGAAATATAGGAGACCCCCTATATTTCTATATCTTGTAGAAATATATGAGACCCCATATATTTCTATGACTTGTAGAAATATAGGAGACCCCCTATATTTCTATATCTTGTAGAAATATATGAGACCCCATATATTTCTATGACTTGTAGAAATATAGGAGGCCCCCTATATTTCTATAAGATAGAGAAATATATGAGACCCCATATATTTCTATGACTTTTAGAAATATAGGAGGCCCCCTATATTTCTATAAGATAGAGAAATATATGAGACCGCATATATTTCTATCACTTGTAAAATATATGAGACCCCATATATTTATATATCTTGTAGAAATATATGAGACCCCATATATTTCTATAACTTGTAGAAATATATGAGACCCCATATATTTCTATAAGATAGAGAAATATATGAGACCCCATATATTTCTATAACTTGTAAAAATATATGAGACCCTATATATTTCTATAACTTGTAGAAATATATGAGACCCCATATATTTCTATAAGATAAAGAAATATATGAGACCCCATATATTTCTATAACTTGTAGAAATATATGAGACCCCATATATTTCTATAACTTGCAGAAATATATGAGACCCCATATATTTCTATAAGATAGAGAAATATATGAGACCCCATATATTTCTATCACTTGTAAAATATGAGACCCTATATATTTCTATATCTTGTAGAAATATATGTGACCCCATATATTTCTATAAGATAGAGAAATATATGAGACCCCAAATATTTCCATAACTTGTAGAAATATATGAGACCCCATATATTTCTATAACTTGTAGAAATATATTAGACCCCATATATTTCTATATCGTGTAGAAATATATGAGCCCCCATATATTTCTATAACTTGTAGAAATATATGAAACCCCATATATTTCTATAAGATAGAGAAATATATGAGACCCCATATATTTCTATAACTTGTAAAAATATATGAGACCCCATATATTTCTATAAGATAGAGAAATATATGAGACCCCATATATTTTTATAACTTGTAGAAATATATGAGACCCCATATATTTCTATAAGATAGAAAAATATATGAGACCACATATATTTCTATTACTTGTAGAAATATATGAGAATCCATATATTTCTATAAGATAGAGAAATATATGAGACCCCATATATTTCTATATCTTGTAGAAATATATGAGACCCCATATATTTCTATGACTTGTAGAAATATAGGAGACACCCTATATTTCTATATCTTGTAGAAATATATGAGACCCCATATATTTCTGTGACTTGTAGAAATATAGGAGGCCCCCTATATTTCTATAAGATAGAGAAATATATGAGACCCCATATATTTCTATGACTTTTAGAAATATAGGAGGCCCCCTATATTTCTATAAGATAGAGAAATATATGAGACCCCATATATTTCTATATCTTTTGAAATATATGAGAACCCATATATTTCTATAAGATAGAGTAATATATGATACCACATATATTTCTATAACTTTTAGAAATATATGAGACCCCATATATTTCTCTATGTTGTAGAAATATATGAGACCCCATATATTTCTATAACTTGTAGAAATATATGAGACCCCATATATTTCTATAAGATAAAGAAATATATGAGACCCCATATATTTCTATAACTTGTAGAAATATATGAGACCCCATATATTTCTATGACTTGTAGAAATATAGGAGACCCCCTATATTTCTATATCTTGTAGAAATATATGAGACACCATATATTTCTATGACTTGTAGAAATATAGGAGCCCCCCTATATTTCTATAAGATAAAGAAATATATGAGACCCCATATATTTCTATAACTTGTAGAAATATATGAGACCCCATATATTTCTATATCTTGTAGAAATATATGAGACCCCATATATTTCTATATCTTGTCGAAATATATGAGACCCCATATATTTCTATATCTTATAAAAATATAGGAGACCCCATATATTTCTATAACTTGTAGAAATATAGGAGACCCCCAATATTTCTATAAGATAGAGAAATATATGAGACCCCATATATTTCTATGACTTGTAGAAATATAGGAGGCCACCTATATTTCTATAAGATATAGATATATATGAGACCCCATATATTTCTATGACTTGTAGAAATATAGGAGACCCCCTATATTTCTATAAGATAGAGAAATATATGAGACCCCATTATTTCTCTGACTTGTAGAAATATAGGAGGCCCCCTATATTTCTATAAGATAGAGAAATATATGAGACCCCATATATTTCTATAACTTGTAGATATATAGGAGATCCCATATATTTCTATAAGATAGAGAAATATATGAGACCCCATATATTTCTAGAACTTGTAGAAATATATGAGACTCCATATATTTCTATAAGATAGAGAAATATATGAGATGCCATATATTTCTATAACTTGTAGAAATATATGCGACCCCATATATTTCTATAAGATAGAGAAATATATGAGACCCCGTATATTTCTATAACTTGTAGAAATATATGAGACCCCATATATTTCTATCACTTGTAAAATATATGAGACCCCATAGATTTATATATCTTGTAGAAATATATGAGTCCCCATATATTTCTATAACTTGTAGAAATATATGAGACCCCATATATTTCTATAACTTGTAGAAATATATGAGACCCTTTATATTTCTATAACTTGTAGAAATATATGAGACCCCATATATTTCTATAAGATAAAGAAATATATGAGACCCCATATATTTCTATAACTTGTAGAAATATATGAGACCCCATATATTTCTATAACTTGTAGAAATATATGAGATCCCATATATTTCTATAAGATAGAGAAATATATGAGACCCCATATATTTCTATCACTTGTAAAATATGAGACCCCATATATTTCTATATCTTGTAGAAATATATGTGACCCCATATATTTCTATAAGATAGAGAAATATATGAGACCCCAAATATTTCCATAACTTGTAGAAATATATGATACCCCATATATTTCTATAACTTGTAGAAATATATTAGACCCCATATATTTCTATATCGTGTAGAAATATATGAGACCCCATATATTTCTATAACTTGTAGAAATATATGACACCCCATATATTTCTATAAGATACAGAAATATATGAGACCCCATATATTTCTTTAACTTGTAGAAATATATGAGACCCCATATATTTCTATAAGATAGAGAAATATATGAGACACCATATATTTCTATAACTTGTAGAAATATATGAGACCCCATATATTTCTATAAGATAGAAAAATATATGAGACCCTATATATTTCTATTACTTGTAGAAATATATGAGAACCCATATATTTCTATAAGATAGAGAAATATATGAGACCCCATATATTTCTATATCTTGTAGAAATATATGAGACCCCATATATTTCTATGACTTGTAGAAATATAGGAGACCCCCTATATTTCTATATCTTGTAGAAATATATGAGACCCCATATATTTCTATGACTTGTAGAAATATAGGAGACCCCCTATATTTCTATATCTTGTAGTAATATATGAGACCCCATATATTTCTATGACTTGTAGAAATATAGGAGGCCCCCTATATTTCTATAAGATAGAGAAATATATGAGACCCCATATATTTCTATGACTTGTAGAAATAGAGGTGGCCCCCTATATTTCTATAAGATAAAGAAATATATGAAACCCCATATATTTCTATGACTTGTAGAAATATAGGAGGCCCCCTATATTTCTATAAGATAGAGAAATTTATGAGACCCCATATATTTCTATGACTTGTAGAAATATAGGAGGCCCCCTATATTTCTATAAGATAGAGAAATATATGAGACCCCATATATTTCTATGACTTGTAGAAATATAGGAGGACCCCTATATTTGTATAAGATAGAGAAATATATGAGAACCCATATATTTCTATGCTTGTAGAAATATAGGAGGCCCCCTATATTTCTATAAGATAGAGAAATATATGAGACCCCATATATTTCTATGACTTGTAGACATATAGGAGGCCCCCTATATTTCTATAAGATAGAGAAATATATTAGACCCCATATATTTCTATGACTTGTAGAAATATAGGTGACCCCCAATATTTGTATAAGATAGAGAAATATATGAGACCCCATATATTTCTATGACTTGTAGAAATATAGGAGGCCACCTATATTTCTATAAGATATAGATATATATGAGAACCCATATATTTCTATTACTTGTAGAAATATAGGAGACTCCCTATATTTCTATAAGATAGAGAAATATATGAGACCCCATATATTTCTATGACTTTTAGAAATATAGGAGGCCCCCTATATTTCTATAAGATAGAGAAATATATGAGACCCCATATATTTCTATAACTTCTAGAAATATAGGAGATCCCATATATTTCTATAAGATAGAGAAATATATGAGACCCCATATATTTCTTTATCTTTTGAAATATATGAAACCACATATATTTCTATAAGATAGAGAAATATATGAGACCACATATATTTCTATAACTTGTAGAAATATATGAGACCCCATATATTTCGCTATGTTTTAGAAATATATGAGACACCATATATTTCTCTAACTTGTAGAAATATATGAGACCCCATATATTTCTATAAGATAAAGAAATATATGAGACCCCATATATTTCTATAACTTGTAGAAATATATGAGACCCCATATATTTCTATGACTTGTAGAAATATAGGAGACCCACTATATTTCTTTATCTTGTAGAAATATATGAGACACCATATATTTCTATGACTTGTAGAAATATAGGAGACCCCCTATATTTCTATAAGATAAAGAAATATATGAGACCCCATATATTTCTATAACTTGTAGAAATATATGAGACCCCATATATTTCTATATCTTGTAGAAATATATGAGACCCCATATATTTCTATATCTTGTAGAAATATATGAGACCCCATATATTTCTATATCTTATAAAAATATAGGAGACCCCATATATTTCTATAACTTGTAGACATATAGGAGGCCCCCTATATTTCTATAAGATAGAGAAATATATGAGACCCCATATATTTCTATGACTTGTAGAAATATAGGAGACCCCCAATATTTCTATAAGATAGAGAAATATGAGACCCCATATATTTCTATGAATTGTAGAAATATAGGAGGCCACCTATATTTCTATAAGATATAGATATATATGAGACCCCATATATTTCTATGACTTGTAGAAATATAGGAGACCCCCTATATTTCTATAAGATAGAGAAATATATGAGACCCCATATATTTCTCTGACTTGTAGAAATATAGGAGGCCCCCTATATTTCTATAAGATAGAGAAATATATGAGATCCCATATATTTCTATAACTTGTAGAAATATATGAGACCCCATATATTTCTATAACTTGTAGAAATATATGAGACCCCATATATTTCTATAAGATAGAGAAATATATGAGACCACATATATTTCTATAACTATTAGAAATATATGAGACCCCATATATTTCTATAAGATAGAGAAATATATGAGACCCCATATATTTCTATAACTTGTAGAAATATATGAGAACCCATATATTTCTATAAGATAGAAAAATATATGAGACCCCATATATTTCTATAACTTGTAGAAATATATGAGAACCCATATATTTCTATAAGATAGAGAAATATATGAGACCTTATATATTTCTATATCTTCTAGAAATATATGAGACCCCATATATTTCTATGACTTTTAGAAATATAGGAGACCCCCTATATTTCTATATCTTGTAGAAATATATGAGACCCCATATATTTCTATGACTTGTAGAAATATAGGAGACCCCCTATATTTCTATATCTTGTAGAAATATATGAGACCCCATATATTTCTATGACTTGTAGAAATATAGGAGGCCCCCTATATTTCTATAAGATAGAGAAATATATGAGACCCCATATATTTCTATGACTTTTAGAAATATAGGAGGCCCCCTATATTTCTATAAGATAGAGAAATATATGAGACCCCATATATTTCTATAACTTCTAGAAATATAGGAGATCCCATATATTTCTATAAGATAGAGAAATATATGAGACCCATATATTTCTATATCTTTTGAAATATATGAGACCAAATATATTTCTATAAGATAGAGAAATATATGAGACCACATATATTTCTATAACTTTTAGAAATATATGAGACCCCATATATTTCTCTATGTTGTAGAAATATATGAGACCCCATATATTTCTATAACTGGTAGAAATATATGAGACCCCATATATTTCTATAAGATAAAGAAATATATGAGACCCCATATATTTCTATAACTTGTAGAAATATATGAGACCCCATATATTTCTATGACTTGTAGAAATATAGGAAACCCCCTATATTTCTATATCTTGTAGAAATATATGAGACACCATATATTTCTATGACTTGTAGAAATATAGGAGACCCCCTATATTTCTATAAGATAAAGAAATATATGAGACCCCATATATTTCTATAACTTGTAGAAATATATGAGACCCCATATATTTCTATATCTTTTAGAAATATATGAGACCCCATATATTTCTATATCTTGTAGAAATATATGAGACCCCATATATTTCTATATCTTATAAAAATATAGGAGACCCCATATATTTCTATAACTTGTAGACATATAGGAGGCCCCCTATATTTCTATAAGGTAGAGAAATATATGAGACCCCATATATTTCTATGACTTGTAGAAATATAGGAGACCCCCAATATTTCTATAAGATAGAGAAATATATGAGACCCCATATATTTCTATGACTTGTAGAAATATAGGAGGCCACCTATATTTCTATAAGATATAGATATATATGAGACCCCATATATTTCTATGACTTGTAGAAATATAGGAGACCCCCTGTATTTCTATAAGATAGAGAAATATATGAGACCCCATATATTTCTCTGACTTGTAGAAATATAGGCGGCCCCCTATATTTCTATAAGATAGAGAAATATATGAGACCCCATATATTTCTATAACTTGTAGAAATATAGGAGATCCCATATATTTCTATAATATAGAGAAATATATGAGACCCCATATATTTCTAGAACTTGTAGAAATATATGAGACCCCATATATTTCTATAAGATAGAGAAATATATGAGACCCCGTATATTTCTAAAACTTGTAGAAATATATGAGACCCCATATATTTCTATAACTTGTAGAAATATATGAGACCCCATATATTTCTATGACTTGTAAAAATATAGGAGACCCCATATATTTCTATAACTTGTAGAAATATATGAGACACCATATATTTCTATAAGATAGAGAAATATATGAGACCCCATATATTTCTATCACTTGTAAAATATATGAGACCCCATATATTTATATATCATGTAGAAATATATGAGGCCCCATTTATTTCTATAAGTTGTAGAAATATATGAGACCCCATATATTTCTATAAGATAGAGAAATATATGAGACCCCATATATTTCTATAACTTGTAGAAATATATGAGACCCTATATATTTCTATAACTTGTAGAAATATATGAGACCCCATATATTTCTATAAGATAAAGAAATATATGAGACCCCATATATTTCTATAACTTGTAGAAATATATGAGACCCCATATATTTCTATAACTTGTAGAAATATATGAGACCCCATATATTTCTATAAGATAGAGAAATATATGAGACCCCATATATTTCTATCACTTGTAAAATATGAGACCCCATATTTTTCTATATCTTGTAGAAATATATGAGACCCCATATATTTCTATAAGATAGAGAAATATATGAGACCCCATATATTTCTATAACTTGTAGAAATATATGAGACCCCATATATTTCTATAAGATAGAAAAATATATGAGACCCCATATATTTCTATTACTTGTAGAAATATATGAGAACCCATATATTTCTATAAGATAGAGAAATATATGAGACCTTATATATTTCTATATCTTCTAGAAATATATGAGACCCCATATATTTCTATGACTTGTAGAAATATAGGAGACCCCCTATATTTCTATATCTTGTAGAAATATATGAGACCCCATATATTTCTATGACTTGTAGAAATATAGGAGACCCCCTATATTTCTATATCTTGTAGAAATATTTGAGACCCCATATATTTCTATAACTTCTAGAAATATAGGATATCCCATATATTTCTATAAGATAGAGAAATATATGAGACCCATATATTTCTATATCTTTTGAAATATATGAGACCCCATATATTTCTATAAGATAGAGAAATATATGAGACCACATATATTTCTATAACTTTTAGAAATATATGAGACCCCATATATTTCTCTATGTTGTAGAAATATATGAGACCCCATATATTTCTATAACTGGTAGAAATATATGAGACCCCATATATTTCTATAAGATAAAGAAATATATGAGACCCCATATATTTCTATAACTTGTAGAAATATATGAGACCCCATATATTTCTATGACTTGTAGAAATATAGGAGACCCCCTATATTTCTATATCTTGTAGAAATATATGAGACACCATATATTTCTATGACTTGTAGAAATATAGGCGGCCCCCTATATTTCTATAAGATAGAGAAATATATGAGACCCCATATATTTCTATATCTTGTAGAAATATATGAGACCCCATATATTTCTATATCTTGTAGAAATATATGAGACCCCATATATTTCTATATCTTATAAAAATATAGGAGACCCCATATATTTCTATAACTTGTAGACATATAGGAGGCCCCCTATATTTCTATAAGGTAGAGAAATATATGAGACCCCATATATTTCTATGACTTGTAGAAATATAGGAGACCCCCAATATTTCTATAAGATAGAGAAATATATGAGAACCCATATATTTCTATGACTTGTAGAAATATAGGAGGCCACCTATATTTCTATAAGATATAGATATATATGAGACCCCATATATTTCTATGACTTGTAGAAATATAGGAGACCCCCTGTATTTCTATAAGATAGAGAAATATATGAGACCCCATATATTTCTCTGACTTGTAGAAATATAGGCGGCCCCCTATATTTCTATAAGATAGAGAAATATATGAGACCCCATATATTTCTATAACTTGTAGGAATATAGGAGATCCCATATATTTCTATAATATAGAGAAATATATGAGACCCCATATATTTCTAGAACTTGTAGAAATATATGAGATTACATAGATTTCTATAAGATAGAGAAATATATGAGACGCCATATATTTCTATAACTTGTAGAAATATATGAGACCCCATATATTTCTATAAGATAGAGAAATATATGAGACCTCGTATATTTCTATAACTTGTAGAAATATATGAGACCCCATATATTTCTATAACTTGTAGAAATATATGAGACCCCATATATTTCTATGACTTGTAAAAATATAGGAGACCCCATATATTTCTATAACTTGTAGAAATATATGAGACACCATATATTTCTATAAGATAGAGAAATATGACACCCCATATATTTCTATCACTTGTAAAATATATGAGACCCCATATATTTATATATCATGTAGAAATATATGAGGCCCCATTTATTTCTATAATTTGTAGAAATATATGAGACCCCATATATTTCTATAAGATAGAGAAATATATGAGACCCCATATATTTCTATAACTTGTAGAAATATATGAGACCCCATATATTTCTATAAGATAGAGAAATATATGAGACCCCATATATTTCTATAACTTGTAGAAATATATGAGACCCCATATATTTCTATAAGATAGAAAAATATATGAGACCCCATATATTTCTATTACTTGTAGAAATATATGAGAACCCATATATTTCTATAAGATAGAGAAATATAAGAGACCCCATATATTTCTATATCTTGTAGAAATATATGAGACCCCATATATTTCTATGACTTGTAGAAATATAGGAGACCCCCTATATTTCTATATCTTGTAGAAATATATGAGACCCCATATATTTCTATGACTTGTAGAAATATAGAACACCTCCTATATTTCTATATCTTGTAGAAATATATGAGACCCCATATATTTCTATGACTTGTAGAAATATAGGAGGCCCCCTATATTTCTATAATATAGAGAAATATATGAGAGCCCATATATTTCTATGACTTGTAGAAATATAGGAGGCCCCCTTTATTTCTATAAGATAAAGAAATATATGAAACCCCATATATTTCTATGACTTGTAGAAATATAGGAGGCCCCCTATATTTCTATAAGATAGAGAAATATATGAGACCCCATATATTTCTATGACTTGTAGAAATATAGGAGGCCCCCTATATTTCTATTAGATAGAGAAATATATGAGACCCCATATATTTCTATGACTTGTAGAAATATAGGAGGACCCCTATATTTGTATAAGATAGAGAAATATATGAGAACCCATATATTTCTATGACTTATAGAAATATAGGAGGCCCCCTATATTTCTATAAGATAGAGAAATATATGAGACCCCATATATTTCTTTGACTTGTAGACATATAGGAGGCCCCCTATATTTCTATAAGATAGAGAAATATATTAGACCCGATATATTTCTATGACTTGTAGAAATATAGGTGACCCCCAATATTTCTATAAGATAGAGAAATATATGAGATCCCATATATTTCTATGACTTGTAGAAATATAGGAGGCCACCTATATTTCTATAAGATATAGATATATATGAGAACCCATATATTTCTATGACTTGTAGAAATATAGGAGACTCCCTATATTTCTATAAGATAGAGAAATATATGAGACCCCATATATTTCTATGACTTTTAGAAATATAGGAGGCCCCCTATATTTCTATAAGATAGAGAAATATATGAGACCCCATATATTTCTATAACTTCTAGAAATATAGGAGATCCCATATATTTCTATAAGATAGAGAAATATATGAGACCACATATATTTCTATAACTTGAGAAATATATGAGACCCCATATATTTCTCTATGTTGTAGAAATATATGAGACCCCATATATTTCTATAACTTGTAGAAATATATGAGACCCCATATATTTCTATAAGATAAAGAAATATATGAGACCCCATATATTTCTATAACTTGTAGAAATATATGAGACCCCATATATTTCTATGACTTGTAGAAATATAGGAGACCCACTATATTTCTATATCTTGTAGAAATATATGAGAAACTATATATTTCTATGACTTGTAGAAATATAGGAGGCCACCTATATTTCTATAAGATATAGATATATATGAGACCCCATATATTTCTATGACTTGTAGAAATATAGGAGACCCCCTATATTTCTATAAGATAGAGAAATATATGAGACCCCATATATTTCTCTGACTTGTAGAAATATAGGAGGCCCACTATATTTCTATAAGATAGAGAAATATATGAGACCCCATATATTTCTATAACTTGTTGAAATATAGGAGATCCCATATATTTCTATAAGATAGAGAAATATATGAGACCCCATATATTTCTAGAACTTGTAGAAATATATGAGACTCCATATATTTCTAAAAGATAGAGAAATATATGAGACGCCATATATTTCTATAACTTGTAGAAATATATGAGACCCCATATATTTCTATAAGATAGAGAAATATATGAGACCCCATATATTTCTATAACTTGTAGAAATATATGAGACCCCATATATTTCTATATCGTGTAGAAATATATGAGACCCCATATATTTCTATAACTTGTAGAAATATATGAGACCCCATATATTTCTATAAGATAGAGAAATATATGAGACCCCATATATTTCTATAACTGGTAGAAATATATGAGACCCCATATATTTCTATAAGATAGAGAAATATATGAGACCCCATATATTTCTATAAATTGTAGAAATATATGAGACCCCATATATTTCTATAAGACAGAAAAATATATGAGACCCCATATATTTCTATAACTTGTAGAAATATATGAGAACCCATATATTTCTATAAGATAGAGAAATATATGAGACCCCATATATTTCTATATCTTGTAGAAATATATGAGACCCCATATATTTCTATGACTTGTAGAAATAGAGGAGATCCCCTATATTTCTATATCTTGTAGAAATATATGAGACCCCATATATTTCAATGACTTGTAGAAATATAGAAGGCCCCCTATATTTCTATAAGATAGAGAAATATATGAGAACCCATATATTTCTATGACTTGTAGAAATATAGGAGGCCCCCTATATTTCTATAAGATAGAGAAATATATGAAACCCCATATATTTTTATAACTTGTAGAAATATAGGAGATCCCATATATTTCTATAAGTTAGAGAAATATATGAGACCCCATATATTTCTATATCTTGTAGAAATATATGAGACCACATATATTTCTATAACTTGTAGAAATATATGAGACCCCATATATTTCTATAAGATAGAGAAATATATGAGACCACATATATTTCTATAACTTTTAGAAATATATGAGACCCCATATATTTCTCTATGTTGTAGAAATATATGAGACCCCATATATTTCTATAACTTGTAGAAATATTTGAGACCCCATATATTTCTATAAGATAAAGAAATATATGAGACCCCATATATTTCTATAACTTGTAGAAATATATGAGACCCCATATATTTCTATGACTTGTAGAAATATAGGAGACCCCATATATTTCTATATCTTGTAGAAATATATGAGACACCATATATTTCTATGACTTGTAGAAATATAGGAGACCCCATATATTTCTATATCTTGTAGAAATATATGAGACACCATATATTTCTATGACTTGTAAAAATATAGGAGACCCCCTATGTTTCTATAAGATAAAGAAATATATGAGACCCCATATATTTCTATAACTTGTAGAAATATATATGAGACCCCATATATTTCTATATCTTGTAGAAATATATGAGACCCCATATATTTCTATATCTTATAAAAATATAGGAGACCCCATATATTTCTATAACTTGTAGACATATAGGAGGCCCCCAATATTTCTATAAGATAGAGAAATATATGAGACCCCATATATTTCTATGACTTGTAGAAATATAGGAGACCCCCAATATTTCTATAAGATAGAGAAATATATGAGACCCCATATATTTCTATGACTTGTAGACATATAGGAAGCCCCTTATATTTCTATAAGATAGAGAAATATATTAGACCCCATATATTTCTATGACTTGTAGAAATATAGGAGGCCACCTATATTTCTATAAGATATAGATATATATGAGAACCCATATATTTCTATGACTTGTAGAAATATAGGAGACTCCCTATATTTCTATAAGATAGAGAAATATATGAGACCCCATATATTTCTATGACTTTTAGAAATATAGGAGGCCCCCTATATTTCTATAAGATAGAGAAATATATGAGACCCCATATATTTCTATAACTTCTAGAAATATAGGAGATCCCATATATTTCTATAAGATAGAGAAATATATGAGACCCCATATATTTCTATATCTTTTGAAATATATGAGACCCCATATATTTCTATAAGATAGAGAAATATATGAGACCACATATATTTCTATAACTTTTAGAAATATATGAGACCCCATATATTTCTCTATGTTGTAGAAATATATGAGACCCCATATATTTCTATAACTTGTAGAAATATTTGAGACCCCATATATTTCTATAAGATAAAGAAATATATGAGACCCCATATATTTCTATAACTTGTAGAAATATATGAGACCCCATATATTTCTATGACTTGTAGAAATATAGGAGACCCCATATATTTCTATATCTTGTAGAAATATATGAGACACCATATATTTCTATGACTTGTAGAAATATAGGAGACCCCATATATTTCTATATCTTGTAGAAATATATGAGACACCATATATTTCTATGACTTGTAGAAATATAGGAGACCCCCTATGTTTCTATAAGATAAAGAAATATATGAGACCCCATATATTTCTATAACTTGTAGAAAGATATATGAGACCCCATATATTTCTATATCTTGTAGAAATATATGAGACCCCATATATTTCTATATCTTATAAAAATATAGGAGACCCCATATATTTCTATAACTTGTAGACATATAGGAGGCCCCCAATATTTCTATAAGATAGAGAAATATATGAGACCACATATATTTCTATAACTTTTAGAAATATATGAGACCCCATATATTTCTCTATGTTGTAGAAATATATGAGACCCCATATATTTCTATAACTTGTAGAAATATTTGAGACCCCATATATTTCTATAAGATAAAGAAATATATGAGACCCCATATATTTCTATAACTTGTAGAAATATATGAGACCCCATATATTTCTATGACTTGTAGAAATATAGGAGACCCCATATATTTCTATATCTTGTAGAAATATATGAGACACCATATATTTCTATGACTTGTAGAAATATAGGAGACCCCATATATTTCTATATCTTGTAGAAATATATGAGACACCATATATTTCTATGACTTGTAGAAATATAGGAGACCCCCTATGTTTCTATAAGATAAAGAAATATATGAGACCCCATATATTTCTATAACTTGTAGAAAGATATATGAGACCCCATATATTTCTATATCTTGTAGAAATATATGAGACCCCATATATTTCTATATCTTATAAAAATATAGGAGACCCCATATATTTCTATAACTTGTAGACATATAGGAGGCCCCCAATATTTCTATAAGATATAGAAATATATGAGACCCCATATATTTCTATGACTTGTAGAAATATAGGAGACCCCCAATATTTCTATAAGATAGAGAAATATATGAGACCCCATATATTTCTATGACTTGTAGAAATATAGGAGGCCACCTATATTTCTATAAGATATAGATATATATGAGACCCCATATATTTCTATGACTTGTAGAAATATAGGAGACCCCCTATATTTCTATAAGATAGAGAATTATATGAGACCCCATATATTTTTCTGACTTGTAGAAATATAAGAGGCCCCCTATATTTCTATAAGATAGAGAAATATATGAGACCCCATATATTTCTATAACTTGTAGAAATATAGGAGATCCCATATATTTCTATAAGATAGAGAAATATATGAGACCCCATATATTTCTAGAACTTGTAGAAATATATGAGACTCCATATATTTCTATAAGATAGAGAAATATATGAGACGCCATATATTTCTATAACTTGTAGAAATATATGAGACCCCATATATTTCTATAACTTGTAGAAATATATGAGACGCCATATATTTCTATAACTTGTAGAAATATATGAGACCCCATATATTTCTATGACTTGTAAAAATATAGGAGACCCCATATATTTCTATAACTTGTAGAAATATATGAGACACCATATATTTCTGTAAGATAGAGAAATATATGAGACCCCATATATTTCTATCACTTGTAAAATATATGAGACCCCATATATTTATATATCTTGTAGAAATATATGAGACCCCATATATTTCTATAACTTGTAGAAATATATGAGACCCCATATATTTCTATAAGATAGAGAAATATATGAGACCCCATATATTTCTATAACTTGTAGAAATATATGAGACCCTATATATTTCTATAACTTGTAGAAATATATGAGACCCCATATATTTCTATAAGATAAAGTAATATATGAGACCCCATATATTTCTATAACTTGTAGAAATATATGAGACCCCATATATTTCTATAACTTGTAGTAATATATGAGACCCCATATATTTCTATAAGATAGAGAAATATATGAGACACCATATATTTCTATCACTTGTAAAATATGAGACCCCATATATTTCTATATCTTGTAGAAATATATGAGACCCCATATATTTCTATAACTTGTAGAAATATATGAGACCCCATATATTTCTATAAGATAGAGAAATATATGAGACCACAAATATTTCTATAACTTGTAGAAATATATGAGACCCCATATATTGCTATAACGTGTAGAAATATATGAGACCCCATATATTTCTATAAGATAGAGAAATATATGAGACCACATATATTTCTATAATTTGTAGAAATATATGAGACCCCTTATATTTCTATAAGATAGAGAAATATATGACACCCCATATATTTCTATAACTTGTAGAAATATATGAGACCCCATATATTGCTATAACTTGTAGAAATATAGGAGACCCCATATACTTCTATATCTTGTAGAAATATATGAGAACCCATATATTTCTATGACTTGTAGAAATATAGGAGACCCCCTATATTTCTATATCTTGTAGAAATATATGAGACACCATATATTTCTATGACTTGTATAAATATAGGAGACCCCCTATATTTCTATAAGATAGAGAAATATATGAGACCCCATATATTTCTATGACTTGTAGAAATATAGGAGGCCCCCTATATTTCTATAAGATAGAGAAATATATGAGACCTCATATATTTCTATGACTTGTAGAAATATAGGAGGCCCCCTATATTTCTATAAGATAGAGAAATATAT
Organism: Muscardinus avellanarius; assembly: GCF_963383645.1. Lineage (NCBI taxonomy): Eukaryota > Metazoa > Chordata > Mammalia > Rodentia > Gliridae > Muscardinus > Muscardinus avellanarius. Next base: position 22,917,172 of record NC_137798.1, read on the forward strand.
GAGACCCCATATATTTCTCTGACTTGTAGAAATATAGGAGGCCCCATATATTTCTATAAGATAGAGAAATATATGAGACCCCATATATTTCTATGACTTGTAGAAATATAGGAGCCCCACTATATTTGTATAAGATAGAGAAATATATGAGACTCCATATATTTATATAACTTGTAGAAATATAGGAGATCCCATATATTTCTATAAGATAGAGAAATATATGAGACCCCATATATTTCTATATCTTGTAGAAATATATGAGACCCCATATATTTCTATAAGATAGAGAAATATATGAGACCCCATATATTTCTATATCTTGTAGAAATATATGAGACTCCATATATTTCTATAAGGTAGAGAAATATATGAGACCCCATATATTTCTAGAACTTGTAGAAATATATGAGACCCCATATATTTCTATAAGATAGAGAAATATATGAGACGCCATATATTTCTATAACTTGTAGAAATATATGAGACCCCATATATTTCTATAAGATAGAGAAATATATGAGACCCCGTATATTTCTATCACTTGTAAAATATATGAGACCCCATATATTTCTATGTTTTGTAGAAATATAGGAGACCCCATATATTTCTATAATTGTAGAAATATATGAGACCCCATATATTTCTATAAGATAGAGAAATATATGAGACCCCATATATTTCTCTATCTTGTAGAAATATATGAGACCCCATATATTTCTATAACTTGTAGAAATATATGAGACCCCATATATTTCTATAAGATAAAGAAATATATGAGACCCCATATATTTCTATAACTTGTAGAAATATATGAGACCCCATATATTTCTATAACTTGTAGAAATATATGAGACCCCATATATTTCTATAAGATAGAGAAATATATGAGACTCCATATATTTCTATCACTTGTAAAATATATGAGACCACATATATTTCTATATCTTGTAGAAATATGAGACCCCATATATTTCTATAACTTGTAGAAATATATGAGACCCCATATATTTCTATAACTTGTAGAAATATATGAGACCCCATATATTTCTATATCGTGTAGAAATATATGAGACCCCATATAATTCTATAACTTGTAGAAATATACGAGACCCCATATATTTCTATGACTTGTAGAAATATAGGAGACCCCATATATTTATATATCTTGTAGAAATATAGGAGACCCCATATATTTCTATGACTTGTAGAAATATAGGAGAACCCATATATTTCAATATCTTGTAGAAATATATGAGACCCCATATATTTCTATGACTTGTAGAAATATAGGAGATCCCATATATTTCTATATCTTATAGAAATATATGAGACCCCATATATTTCTATGACTTCTAGAAATATAGGAGACCCCCTATATTTCTATATCTTGTAGAAATATAGGAGACACCATATATTTCTATGACTTGTAGAAATATAGGAGACACCCTATATTTCTATATCTTGTAGAAATATATGAGACCCCATATATTTCTATGACTTGTAGAAATATATAAGACCCCATATATTTCTATAAGATAGAGAAATATATGAGACCCCATATATTTCTATAATTGTAGAAATATATGAGACCCCATATATTTCTATAAGATAGAGAAATATATGTGACCCCATATATTTCTATAACTTTTAGAAATATATGAGACCCCATATATTTGTATAAGATAGAGAAATATATGAGACCCCATATATTTCTATAACTTGTAGAAATATATGAGACCCCATATATTTCTATAAGTTAGAGAAATATATGAGACCCCATATATTTCTATATCTTGGAGAAATATTTGAGACCCCATATATTTCTATAACTTGTAGAAATATATGAGACCCCATATATTTCTATATCTTATAGAAATACAGGAGACCCCATATATTTCTATGACTTGTAGAAATATAGGAGACCCCCTATATTTCTATATCTTGTAGAAATATATGAGACCCCATATATTTCTATGACTTTTAGGAATATAGGAGACCCCCTATATTTCTATATCTTGTAGAAATATATGAGACCCCATATATTTCTATGACTTGTAGAAATATAGGAGGCCCCCTATATTTCTATAAGATAAAGAAATATATGAAACCCCATATATTTCTATGACTTGTAGAAATATAGGAGGCCCCCTATATTTCTATAAGATAGAGAAATATATGAGACCCCATATATTTCTATGACTTGTAGAAATATAGGAGGACCCCTATATTTCTATAAGATAGAGAAATATATGAGACCCCATATATTTCTATGACTTGTAGAAATATAGGAGGACCCCTATATTTGTATAAGATAGAGAAATATATGAGAAACCATATATTTCTATGACTTGTAGAAATATAGGAGGCCCCCTATATTTCTATAAGATAGAGAAATATATGAGACCCCATATATTTCTATGACTTGTAGACATATAGGAGGCCCCCTATATTTCTATAAGATAGAGAAATATATGAGACCCCATATATTTCTATGAATTGTAGAAATATAGGAGACCCCCAATATTTCTATGAGATAGAGAAATATATGAGACCCCAAATATTTCTATAACTTGTAGAAATATATGAGACCCCATATATTTCTATAATTTGTAGAAATATATGAGACCCCATATATTTCTATGACTTGTAGAAATATAGGAGATCCCATATATTTCTATATCTTGTAGAAATATATGAGACCCCATATATTTCTATGACTTCTAGAAATATAGGAGACCCCATATATTTCTATATCTTGTAGAAATATAGGAGACCCCATATATTTCTATGACTTGTAGAAATATAGGAAACACCCTATATTTCTATATCTTGTAGAAATATATGAGACCCCATATATTTCTATGACTTGTAGAAATATATGAGACCCCATATATTTCTATAAGATAGAGAAATATATGTGACCCCATATATTTCTATAACTTGTAGAAATATATGAGACCCCATATATTTGTATAAGATATAGAAATATATGAGACCCCATATATTTCTATATCTTGTAGTAATATTTCAGACCCCATATATTCCTATAACTTGTAGAAATATATGAGACCCCATATATTTCTATATCTTATAGAAATACAGGAGACCCCATATATTTCTATGACTTGTAGAAATATAGGAGACACCCTATATTTCTATATCTTGTAGAAATATATGAGACCCCATATATTTCTATGACTTGTAGTAATATAGGAGACCCCCGATATTTCTATATCTTGTAGAAATATATGAAACCCCATATATTTCTATGACTTGTAGAAATATAGGAGGCCCCCTATATTTCTATAAGATAGAGAAATATATGAGACCCCATATATTCTATAACTTGTAGAAATATAGGAGGCCCCCTATATTTCTATAAGATAAAGAAATATATGAAACCCCATATATTTCTATGACTTGTAGAAATATAGAAGGCCCCCTATATTTCTATAAGATAGAGAAATATATGAGACCCCATATATTTCTATGACTTGTAGAAATATAGGAGGACCCCTATATTTCTATAAGATAGAGAAATATATGAGACCCCATATATTTCTATGACTTGTAGAAATATAGGAGGACCCCTATATTTGTATAAGATAGAGAAATATATGAGAAACCATATATTTCTATGACTTGTAGAAATATAGGAGGCCCCCTATATTTCTATAAGATAGAGAAATATATGAGACCCCATATATTTCTATGACTTGTAGACATATAGGAGGCCCCCTATATTTCTATAAGATAGAGAAATATATGAGACCCCATATATTTCTATGACTTGTAGAAATATAGGAGACCCCCAATATTTCTATAAGATAGAGAAATATATGAGACCCCATATATTTCTATGACTTGTAGAAATATAGGAGGCCACCTATATTTCTATAAGATATACATATATATGAGACCCCATATATTTCTATGACTTGTAGAAATATAGGAGACCCCCTATATTTCTATGAGATAGAGAAATATATGAGACCCCAAATATTTCTATAACTTGTAGAAATATATGAGACCCCATATATTTCTATATCGTGTAGAAATATATGAGACCCCATATATTTCTATAAATTGTAGAAATATACGAGACCCCATATATTTCTATGACTTGTAGAAATATAGGAGACCCCATATATTTCAATATCTTGTAGAAATATATGAGACCCCATATATTTCTATGACTTGTAGAAATATAGGAGATCCCATATATTTCTATATCTTGTAAAAATATATGAGACACCATATATTTCTATGACTTCTAGAAATATAGTAGACCCCCTATATTTCTCTATCTTGTAGAAATATAGGAGACCCCATTATTTCTATGACTTGTAGAAATATAGGAGACACCCTATATTTCTATATCTTGTAGAAATATATGAGACCCCATATATTTCTATGACTTGTAGAAATATATGAGACCACATATATTTCTATAAGATAGAAAAATATATGAAACCCCATATATTTCTATAATTGTAGAAATATATGAGACCCCATATATTTCTATAAGATAGAGAAATATATGTGACCCCATATATTTCTATAACTTGTAGAAATATATGAGACCCCATATATTTGTATAAGATAGAGAAATATATGAGACCCCATATATTTCTATAACTTGTAGAAATATATGAGACCCATTATATTTCTATAAGTTAGAGAAATATATGAGACCCCATTTTTTCTATATCTTGTAGAAATATTTGAAACCCCATATATTTCTATAACTTGTAGAAATATAGGAGACCCCATATATTTCTATATCTTATAGAAATACAGGAGACCCCATATATTTCTATGACTTGTAGAAATATAGGAGACCCCATATATTTCTATATCTTGTAGAAATATATGATACCCCATATATTTCTATGACTTGTAGAAATATAGGAGACCCCCTATATTTCTATATCTTGTAGAAATATATGAGACCCCATATATTTCTATGACTTGTAGAAATATAGGAGGCCCCCTATATTTCTATAAGATAGAGAAATATATGAGGCCCCATATATTTCTATGACTTGTAGAAATATAGGTGGAACCCTATATTTGTATAAGATAGAGAAATATATGAGAAACCATATATTTCTATGACATGTAGAAATATAGGAGGCCCCCTATATTTCTATAAGATAGAGAAATATATGAGACCCCATATATTTCTATGAATTGTAGAAATATATGAGGCCACCTATATTTCTATAAGATATAGATATATATGGGAGCCCATATATTTCTATGACTTGTAGAAATATAGGAGACCCCCTATATTTCTATGAGATAGAGAAATATAAGAGACACCATATATTTCTATGACTTGTAGAAATATAGGAGGCCCCCTATATTTCTATAAGATAGAGAAATATATGAGACCCCATATATTTCTATAACTTGTAGAAATAAGGAGATCCCATATATTTCTATAAGATAGAGAAATATATGAGACCCCATATATTTCTATAACTTGTAGAAATATATGAGACCCCATATATTTCTATAAGATAAAAAAATATATGTGACCCCATATATTTCTATAACTTGTAGAAATATATGAGACACCATATATTTCTATGACTTGTAGAAATATAGGAGACCTCCTATGTTTCTATAAGATAAAGAAATATATGAGACCCCATATATTTCTATAACTTGTAGAAATATATATGAGACCCCATATATTTCTATATCTTGTAGAAATATATGAGACCCCATATATTTCTATATCTTATAAAAATATAGGAGACCCCATATATTTCTATAACTTGTAGACATATAGGAGGCCCCCAATATTTCTATAAGAGAGAGAAATATATGAGACCCCATATATTTCTATGACTTGTAGAAATATAGGAGACCCCCAATATTTCTATAAGATAGAGAAATATATGAGACCCCATATATTTCTATGACTTGTAGAAATATAGGAGGCCACCTATATTTCTATAAGATATAGATATATATGAGACCCCATATATTTCTATGACTTGTAGAAATATAGGAGACCCCCTATATTTCTATAAGATAGAGAATTATATGAGACCCCATATATTTCTCTGACTTGTAGAAATATAGGAGGCCCCCTATATTTCTATAAGATAGAGAAATATATGAGACCCCATATATTTCTATAACTTGTAGAAATATAGGAGATCCCATATATTTCTATAAGATAGAGAAATATATGAGACCCCATATATTTCTAGAACTTGTAGAAATATATGAGACTCCATATATTTCTATAAGATAGAGAAATATATGAGACGCCATATATTTCTATAACTTGTAGAAATATATGAGACCCCATATATTTCTATAACTTGTAGAAATATATGAGACCCCATATATTTCTATAACTTGTAGAAATATATGAGACCCCATATATTTCTATGACTTGTAAAAATATAGGAGACCCCATATATTTCTATAATTTGTAGAAATATATGAGACACCATATATTTCTATAAGATAGAGAAATATATGAGACCCCATATATTTCTATCACTTGTAAAATATATGAGACCCCATATATTTATATATCTTGTAGAAATATATGAGACCCCATATATTTCTATAACTTGGAGAAATATATGAGACCCCATATATTTCTATAAGATAGAGAAATATATGAGACCCCATATATTTCTATCACTTGTAAAATATGAGACCCCATATATTTCTATATCTTGTAGAAATATATGAGACCACATATATTTCTATAACTTGTAGAAATATATGAGACCCCATATATTTCTATAAGATAGAGAAATATATGAGACCCCATATATTTCTATAACTTGTAGAAATATATGAGAACCCATATATTGCTATAACTTGTAGAAATATAGGAGACCCCATATACTTCTATATCTTGTAGAAATATATGAGACCCCATATATTTCTATGACTTGTAGAAATATAGGAGACCCCCTATATTTCTATATCTTGTAGATATATATGAGACACCATATATTTCTATGACTTGTATAAATATAGGAGGCCCCCTTATATTTCTATAAGATAGAGAAATATATGAGACCCCATATATTTCTATGACTTGTAGAAATATAGGAGGCCCCCTATATTTCTATAAAATAGAGAAATATATGAGACCTCATATATTTCTATGACTTGTAAAAATATAGGAGGCCCCCTATATTTCTATAAGATAGAGAAATATATGAGACCCCATATATTTCTATGACTTGTAGAAATATAGGAGGACCCCTATATTTGTATAAGATAGAGAAATATATGAGAACCCATATATTTCTATGACTTGTAGAAATATAGGAGGCCCCCTATATTTCTATAAGATAGAGAAATATATGAGACCCCATATATTTCTATGACTTGTAGACATATAGGAGGCCCCCTATATTTCTATAAGATAGAGAAATATATTAGACACCATATATTTCTATGACTTGTAGAAATATAGGTGACCCCCAATATTTCTATAAGATAGAGAAATATATGAGACCACATATATTTCTATAACTTTTAGAAATATATGTGACCCCATATATTTCTCTATGTTGTAGAAATATATGAGACCCCATATATTTCTATAACTTGTAGAAATATATGAGACCCCATATATTTCTATAAGATAAAGAAATATATGAGACCCCATATATTTCTATAAGATAGAGAAATATATGAGACGCCATATATTTCTATAACTTGTAGAAATATATGAGACCCCATATATTTCTATAACTTGTAGAAATATATGAGACGCCATATATTTCTATAACTTGTAGAAATATATGAGACCCCATATATTTCTATGACTTGTAAAAATATAGGAGACCCCATATATTTCTATCACTTGTAAAATATATGAGACCCCATATATTTATATATCTTGTAGAAATATATGAGACCCCATATATTTCTATAACTTGTAGAAATATATGAGACCCCATATATTTCTATAAGATAGAGAAATATATGAGACCCCATATATTTCTATAACTTGTAGAAATATATGAGACCCTATATATTTCTATAACTTGTAGAAATATATGAGACCCCATATATTTCTATAAGATAAAGAAATATATGAGACCCCATATATTTCTATAACTTGTAGAAATATATGAGACCCCATATATTTCTATAACTTGTAGAAATATATGAGACCCCATATATTTCTATAAGATAGAGAAATATATGAGACCCCATATATTTCTATCACTTGTAAAATATGAGACCCCATATATTTCTATATCTTGTAGAAATATATGAGACCCCATATATTTCTATAACTTGTAGAAATATATGAGACCCCATATATTTCTATAAGATAGAGAAATATATGAGACCCCAAATATTTCTATAACTTGTAGAAATATATGAGACCCCATATATTGCTATAACGTGTAGAAATATATGAGACCCCATATATTTCTATAAGATAGAGAAATATATGAGACCACATATATTTCTATAATTTGTAGAAATATATGAGACCCCTTATATTTCTATAAGATAGAGAAATATATGACACCCCATATATTTCTATAACTTGTAGAAATATATGAGACCCCATATATTGCTATAACTTGTAGAAATATAGGAGACCCCATATACTTCTATATCTTGTAGAAATATATGAGAACCCATATATTTCTATGACTTGTAGAAATATAGGAAACCCCCTATATTTCTATATCTTGTAGAAATATATGAGACACCATATGTTTCTATGACTTGTATAAATATAGGAGACCCCCTATATTTCTATAAGATAGAGAAATATATGAGACCCCATATATTTCTATGACTTGTAGAAATATAGGAGGCCCCCTATATTTCTATAAGATAGAGAAATATATGAGACCTCATATATTTCTATGACTTGTAGAAATATAGGAGGCCCCCTATATTTCTATAAGATAGAGAAATATATGAGACCCCATATATTTCTCTGACTTGTAGAAATATAGGAGGCCCCATATATTTCTATAAGATAGAGAAATATATGAGACCCCATATATTTCTATGACTTGTAGAAATATAGGAGCCCCCCTATATTTGTATAAGATAGAGAAATATATGAGACTCCATATATTTATATAACTTGTAGAAATATAGGAGATCCCATATATTTCTATAAGATAGAGAAATATATGAGACCCCATATATTTCTATATCTTGTAGAAATATATGAGACCCCATATATTTCTATAAGATAGAGAAATATATGAGACCCCATATATTTCTATATCTTGTAGAAATATATGAGACTCCATATATTTCTATAAGGTAGAGAAATATATGAGACCCCATATATTTCTAGAACTTGTAGAAATATATGAGACCCCATATATTTCTATAAGATAGAGAAATATATGAGACGCCATATATTTCTATAACTTGTAGAAATATATGAGACCCCATATATTTCTATAAGATAGAGAAATATATGAGACCCCGTATATTTCTATCACTTGTAAAATATATGAGACCCCATATATTTCTATGTTTTGTAGAAATATAGGAGACCCCATATATTTCTATAATTGTAGAAATATATGAGACCCCATATATTTCTATAAGATAGAGAAATATATGAGACCCCATATATTTCTCTATCTTGTAGAAATATATGAGACCCCATATATTTCTATAACTTGTAGAAATATATGAGACCCCATATATTTCTATAAGATAAAGAAATATATGAGACCCCATATATTTCTATAACTTGTAGAAATATATGAGACCCCATATATTTCTATAACTTGTAGAAATATATGAGACCCCATATATTTCTATAAGATAGAGAAATATATGAGACTCCATATATTTCTATCACTTGTAAAATATATGAGACCACATATATTTCTATATCTTGTAGAAATATGAGACCCCATATATTTCTATAACTTGTAGAAATATATGAGACCCCATATATTTCTATAACTTGTAGAAATATATGAGACCCCATATATTTCTATATCGTGTAGAAATATATGTGACCGCATATAATTCTATAACTTGTAGAAATATACGAGACCCCATATATTTCTATGACTTGTAGAAATATAGGAGACCCCATATATTTATATATCTTGTAGAAATATAGGAGACCCCATATATTTCTATGACTTGTAGAAATATAGGAGACCCCATATATTTCAATATCTTGTAGAAATATATGAGACCCCATATATTTCTATGACTTGTAGAAATATAGGAGATCCCATATATTTCTATATCTTGTAGAAATATATGAGACCCCATATATTTCTATGACTTCTAGAAATATAGGAGACCCCCTATATTTCTATATCTTGTAGAAATATAGGAGACACCATATATTTCTATGACTTGTAGAAATATAGGAGACACCCTATATTTCTATATCTTGTAGAAATATATGAGACCCCATATATTTCTATGACTTGTAGAAATATATAAGACCCCATATATTTCTATAAGATAGAGAAATATATGAGACCCCATATATTTCTATAATTGTAGAAATATATGAGACCCCATATATTTCTATAAGATAGAGAAATATATGTGACCCCATATATTTCTATAACTTTTAGAAATATATGAGACCCCATATATTTGTATAAGATAGAGAAATATATGAGACCCCATATATTTCTATAACTTGTAGAAATATATGAGACCCCATATATTTCTATAAGTTAGAGAAATATATGAGACCCCATATATTTCTATATCTTGGAGAAATATTTGAGACCCCATATATTTCTATAACTTGTAGAAATATATGAGACCCCATATATTTCTATATCTTATAGAAATACAGGAGACCCCATATATTTCTATGACTTGTAGAAATATAGGAGACCCCCTATATTTCTATATCTTGTAGAAATATATGAGACCCCATATATTTCTATGACTTGTAGTAATATAGGAGACCCCCGATATATCTATATCTTGTAGAAATATATGAGACCCCATATATTTCTATGACTTGTAGAAATATAGGAGGCCCCCTATATTTCTATAAGATAGAGAAATATATGAGACCCCATATATTCTATAACTTGTAGAAATATAGGAGGCCCCCTATATTTCAATAAGATAAAGAAATATATGAAACCCCATATATTTCTATGACTTGTAGAAATATAGGAGGCCCCCTATATTTCTATAAGATAGAGAAATATATGAGACCCCATATATTTCTATGACTTGTAGAAATATAGGAGGACCCCTATATTTCTATAAGATAGAGAAATATATGAGACCCCATATATTTCTATGACTTGTAGAAATATAGGAGGACCCCTATATTTGTATAAGATAGAGAAATATATGAGAAACCATATATTTCTATGACTTGTAGAAATATAGGAGGCCCCCTATATTTCTATAAGATAAAGAAATATATGAGACCCCATATATTTCTATGACTTGTAGACATATAGGAGGCCCCATATATTTCTATAAGATAGAGAAATATATGAGACCCCATATATTTCTATGACTTGTAGAAATATAGGAGACCCCCAATATTCCTATAAGATAGAGAAATATATGAGACCCCATATATTTCTATGACTTGTAGAAATATAGGAGGCCACCTATATTTCTATAAGATATACATATATATGAGACCCCATATATTTCTATGACTTGTAGAAATATAGGAGACCCCCTATATTTCTATGAGATAGAGAAATATATGAGACCCCAAATATTTCTATAACATGTAGAAATATATGAGACCCCATATATTTCTATAACTTGTAGAAATATAGGAGACCCCATATATTTCTATGACTTGTAGAAATATAGGAGACCCCATATATTTCAATATCTTGTAGAAATATATTAGACCCCATATATTTCTATGACTTGTAGAAATATAGGAGATCCCATATATTTCTATATCTTGTAGAAATATATGAGACACCATATATTTCTATGACTTCTAGAAATATAGTAGACCCCCTATATTTCTCTATCTTGTAGAAATATAGGAGACCCCATATATTTCTATGACTTGTAGAAATATAGGAGACACCCTATATTTCTATATCTTGTAGAAATATATGAGACCCCATATATTTCTATGACTTGTAGAAATATATGAGACCCCATATATTTCTATAAGATAGAAAAATATATGAAACCCCATATATTTCTATAATTGTAGAAATATATGAGACCCCATATATTTCTATAAGATAGAGAAATATATGTGACCCCATATATTTCTATAACTTGTAGAAATATATGAGACCCGATATATTTGTATAAGATTGAGAAATATATGAGACCCCATATATTTCTATAACTTGTAGAAATATATGAGACCCATTATATTTCTATAAGTTAGAGAAATATATGAGACCCCATTTTTTCTATATCTTGTAGAAATATTTGAAACCCCATATATTTCTATAACTTGTAGAAATATAGGAGACCCCATATATTTCTATATCTTATAGAAATACAGGAGACCCCATATATTTCTATGACTTGTAGAAATATAGGAGACCCCATATATTTCTATATCTTGTAGAAATATATGATACCCCATATATTTCTATGACTTGTAGAAATATAGGAGACCCCCTATATTTCTATATCTTGTAGAAATATATGAGACCCCATATATTTCTATGACTTGTAGAAATATAGGAGCCCCCCTATATTTCTATAAGATAGAGAAATATATGAGGCCCCATATATTTCTATGACTTGTAGAAATATAGGTGGAACCCTATATTTGTATAAGATAGAGAAATATATGAGAAACCATATATTTCTATGACATGTAGCAATATAGGAGGCCCCCTATATTTCTATAAGATAGAGAAATATATGAGACCCCATATATTTCTATGAATTGTAGAAATATATGAGGCCACCTATATTTCTATAAGATATAGATATATATGAGACCCCATATATTTCTATGACTTGTAGAAATATAGGAGACCCCCTATATTTCTATGAGATAGAGAAATATAAGAGACACCATATATTTCTATGACTTGTAGAAATATAGGAGGCCCCCTATATTTCTATAAGATAGAGAAATATATGAGACCCCATATATTTCTATAACTTGTAGAAATAAGGAGATCCCATATATTTCTATAAGATAGAGAAATATAAGAGACCCCATATATTTCTATAACTTGTAGAAATATATGAGACCCCATATATTTCTATAAGATAAAAAAATATATGTGACCCCATATATTTCTATAACTTGTAGAAATATATGAGACACCATATATTTCTATGACTTGTAGAAATATAGGAGACCTCCTATGTTTCTATAAGATAAAGAAATATATGAGACCCCATATATTTCTATAACTTGTAGAAATATATATGAGACCCCATATATTTCTATATCTTGTAGAAATATATGAGACCCCATATATTTCTATATCTTATAAAAATATAGGAGACCCCATATATTTCTATAACTTGTAGACATATAGGAGGCCCCCAATATTTCTATAAGATAGAGAAATATATGAGACCCCATATATTTCTATGACTTGTAGAAATATAGGAGACCCCCAATATTTCTATAAGATAGAGAAATATATGAGACCCCATATATTTCTATGACTTGTAGAAATATAGGAGGCCACCTATATTTCTATAAGATATAGATATATATGAGACCCCATATATTTCTCTGACTTGTAGAAATATAGGAGGCCCCCTATATTTCTATAAGATAGAGAAATATATGAGACCCCATATATTTCTAGAACTTGTAGAAATATATGAGACTCCATATATTTCTATAAGATAGAGAAATATATGAGACGCCATATATTTCTATAACTTGTAGAAATATATGAGACCCCATATATTTCTATAACTTGTAGAAATATATGAGACCCCATATATTTCTATAACTTGGAGAAATATATGAGACCCCATATATTTCTATAAGATAGAGAAATATATGAGACCCCATATATTTCTATCACTTGTAAAATATGAGACCCCATATATTTCTATATCTTGTAGAAATATATGAGACCACATATATTTCTATAACTTGTAGAAATATATGAGACCCCATATATTTCTATAAGATAGAGAAATATATGAGACCCCATATATTTCTATAACTTGTAGAAATATATGAGAACCCATATATTGCTATAACTTGTAGAAATATAGGAGACCCCATATACTTCTATATCTTGTAGAAATATATGAGACCCAATATATTTCTATGACTTGTAGAAATATAGGAGACCCCCTATATTTCTATATCTTGTAGATATATATGAGACACCATATATTTCTATGACTTGTATAAATATAGGAGGCCCCCTTATATTTCTATAAGATAGAGAAATATATGAGACCCCATATATTTCTATGACTTGTAGAAATATAGGAGGCCTCCTATATTTCTATAAAATAGAGAAATATATGAGACCTCATATATTTCTATGACTTGTAAAAATATAGGAGGCCCCCTATATTTCTATAAGATAGAGAAATATATGAGACCCCATATATTTCTATGACTTGTAGAAATATAGGAGGACCCCTATATTTGTATAAGATAGAGAAATATATGAGAACCCATATATTTCTATGACTTGTAGAAATATAGGAGGCCCCCTATATTTGTATAAGATAGAGAAATATATGAGACCCCATATATTTCTATGACTTGTAGACATATAGGAGGCCCCCTATATTTCTATAGATAGAGAAATATATTAGACACCATATATTTCTATGACTTGTAGAAATATAGGTGACCCCCAATATTTCTATAAGATAGAGAAATATATGAGACCCCATATATTTCTATGACTTGTAGAAATATAGGAGGCCACCTAATTTCTATAAGATATAGATATATATGAGAACCCATATATTTCTATGACTTTTAGAAATATAGGAGACTCCCTATATTTCTAACAGATAGAGAAATATATGAGACCCCATATATTTCTATGACTTTTAGAAATATAGGAGGCCCCCTATATTTCTATAAGATAGAGAAATATTTGAGACCCCATATATTTCTATATCTTTTTAAATATATGAGACCCCATATATTTCTATAAGATAGAGAAATATATGAGACCACATATATTTCTATAACTTTTAGAAATATATGTGACCCCATATATTTCTCTATGTTGTAGAAATATATGAGACCCCATATATTTCTATAACTTGTAGAAATATATGAGACCCCATATATTTCTATAAGATAAAGAAATATATGAGACCCCATATATTTCTATAACTTGTAGAAATATATGAGACCCCATATATTTCTATGACTTGTAGAAATATAGGAGACCCCCTATATTTCTATATCTTGTAGAAATATATGAGACACCATATATTTCTATGACTTGTAGAAATATAGGACACCCCCTATATTTCTATAAGATAAAGAAATATATGAGACACCATATATTTCTATAACTTGTAGAAATATATGAGACCCCATATATTTCTATATCTTGTAGAAATATATGAGACCCCATATATTTCTATATCTTGTAGAAATATATGAGACCCCATATATTTCTATATCTTTTAAAATATAGGAGAACCCATATATTTCTATAACTTGTAGACATATAGGAGGCCCCCTATATTTCTATAAGATAGAGAAATATATGAGAACCCATATATTTCTATGACTTGTAGAAATATAGGAGACCCCCAATATTTCTATAAGATAGAGAAATATATGAGACCCCATATATTTCTATGACTTGTAGAAATATAGGAGACCCCCTATATTTCTATAAGATAGAGAAATATATGAGACCCCATATATTTCTCTGACGTGTAGAAATATAGGAGCCCCCCTATATTTCTATAAGATAGAGAAATATATGAGACCCCATATATTTCTATAACTTGTAGAAATATAGTAGATCCCATATATTTCTATAAGATAGAGAAATATATGAGACCCCATATATTTCTAGAACTTGTAGAAATATATGAGACTCCATATATTTCTATAAGATAGAGAAATATATGAGACGCCATATATTTCTATAACTTGTAGAAATATATGAGACCCCATATATTTCTATGACTTGTAAAAATATAGGAGATCCCATATATTTCTATAACTTGTAGAAATATATGAGACACCATATATTTCTATAAGATAGAGAAATATATGAGACCCCATATATTTCTATCACTTGTAAAATATATGAGACCCCATATATTTATATATCTTGTAGAAATATATGAGACCCCATATATTTCTATAACTTGTAGAAATATATGAGACCCCATATATTTGTATAAGATAGAGAAATATATGAGACCCCATATATTTCTATAACTTGTAGAAATATATGAGACCCTATATATTTCTATAACTTGTAGAAATATATGAGACCCCATATATTTCTATAAGATAAAGAAATATATGAGACCCCATATATTTCTATAACTTGTAGAAATATATGAGACCCCATATATTTCTATAACTTGTAGAAATATATGAGACCCCATATATTTCTATAAGATAGAGAAATATATGAGACCCCATATATTTCTATCACTTGTAAAATATGAGACCCCATATATTTCTATATCCTGTAGAAATATATGAGACCCCATATATTTCTATAACTTGTAGAAATATATGAGACCCCATATATTTCTATAAGATAGAGAAATATATGAGACCCCAAATATTTCTATAAATTGTAGAAATATATGAGACCCCATATATTGCTATAACGTGTAGAAATATATGAGACCCCATATATTTCTATAAGATAGAGAAATATATGAGACCACATATATTTCTATAATTTGTAGAAATATATGAGACCCCTTATATTTCTATAAGATAGAGAAATATATGACACCCCATATATTTCTATAACTTGTAGAATTATATGAGACACCATATATTGCTATAACTTGTAGAAATATAGGAGACCCCATATACTTCTATATCTTGTAGAAATATATGAGAACCCATATATTTCTATGACTTGTAGAAATATAGGAGACCCCCTATATTTCTATATCTTGTAGAAATATATGAGACACCATATATTTCTATGACTTGTATAAATATAGGAGACCCCCTATATTTCTATAAGATAGAGAAATATATGAGACCACATATATTTCTATGACTTGTAGAAATATAGGTGGCCCCCTATATTTCTATAAGATAGAGAAATATATGAGACCTCATATATTTCTATGACTTGTAGAAATATAGGAGGCCCCCTATATTTCTATAAGATAGAGAAATATATGAGACCCCATATATTTCTCTGACTTGTAGAAATATAGGAAGCCCCATATATTTCTATAAGATAGAGAAATATATGAGACCCCATATATTTCTATGACTTGTAGAAATATAGGAGCCCCCCTATATTTGTATAAGATAGAGAAATATATGAGACTCCATATATTTATATAACTTGTAGAAATATAGGAGATCCCATATATTTCTATAAGATAGAGAAATATATGAGACCCCATATATTTCTATATCTTGTAGAAATATATGAGACCCCATATATTTCTATAAGATAGAGAAATATATGAGACCCCATATATTTCTATATCTTGTAGAAATATATGAGACTCCATATATTTCTATAAGGTAGAGAAATATATGAGACCCCATATATTTCTAGAACTTGTAGAAATATAGGAGCCCCCCTATATTTGTATAAGATAGAGAAATATATGAGACTCCATATATTTATATAACTTGTAGAAATATAGGAGATCCCATATATTTCTATAAGATAGAAAAATATATGAGACCCCATATATTTCTATATCTTGTAGAAATATATGAGACCCCATATATTTCTATAAGATAGAGAAATATATGAGACCCCATATATTTCTATAACTTGTAGAAATATATGAGACCCCATATATTTCTATAAGATAGAGAAATATATGAGACCCCGTATATTTCTATCACTTGTAAAATATATGAGACCCCATATATTTCTATGTTTTGTAGAAATATAGGAGACCCCATATATTTCTATAATTGTAGAAATATATGAGACCCCATATATTTCTATAAGATAGAGAAATATATGAGACCCCATATATTTCTCTATCTTGTAGAAATATATGAGACCCCATATATTTCTATAACCTGTAGAAATATATGAGACCCCATATATTTCTATAAGGTAAAGAAATATATGAGACCCCATATATTTCTATAACTTGTAGAAATATATGAGACCCCATATATTTCTATAACTTGTAGAAATATATGAGACCCCATATATTTCTATAAGATAGAGAAATATATGAGACTCCATATATTTCTATCACTTGTAAAATATATGAGACCACATATATTTCTATATCTTGTAGAAATATGAGACCCCATATATTTCTATAACTTGTAGAAATATATGAGACCCCATATATTTCTATAACTTGTAGAAATATATGAGACCCCATATAATTCTATAACTTGTAGAAATATACGAGACCCCATATATTTCTATGACTTGTAGAAATATAGGAGACCCCATATATTTATATATCTTGTAGAAATATAGGAGACCCCATATATTTCTATGACTTGTAGAAATATAGGAGACCCCATATATTTCAATATCTTGTAGAAATATATGAGACCCCATATATTTCTATGACTTGTAGAAATATAGGAGATCCCATATATTTCTATATCTTGTAGAAATATATGAGACCCCATATATTTCTATGACTTCTAGAAATATAGGAGACCCCCTATATTTCTATATCTTGTAGAAATATAGGAGACCCCATATATTTCTATGACTTGTAGAAATATAGGAGACACCCTATATTTCTATATCTTGTAGAAATATATGAGACCCCATATATTTCTATGACTTGTAGAAATATATAAGACCCCATATATTTCTATAACATAGAGAAATATATGAGACCACATATATTTCTATAATTGTAGAAATATATGAGACCCCATATATTTCTATAAGATAGAGAAATATATGTGACCCCATATATTTCTATAACTTTTAGAAATATATGAGACCCCATATATTTGTATAAGATAGAGAAATATATGAGACCCCATATATTTCTATAACTTGTAGAAATATATGAGACCCCATATATTTCTATATCTTATAGAAATACAGGAGACCCCATATATTTCTATGACTTGTAGAAATATAGGAGACCCCCTATATTTCTATATCTTGTAGAAATATATGAGACCCCATATATTTCTATGACTTGTAGAAATATAGGAGACCCCCTATATTTCTATATCTTGTAGAAATATATGAGACCCCATATATTTCTATGACTTGTAGAAATATAGGAGGCCCCCTATATTTCTATAAGATAAAGAAATATATGAAACCCCATATATTTCTATGACTTGTAGAAATATAGGAGGCCCCCTATATTTCTATAAGATAGAGAAATATATGAGACCCCATATATTTCTATGACTTGTAGAAATATAGGAGGACCCCTATATTTCTATAAGATAGAGAAATATATGAGACCCCATATATTTCTATGACTTGTAGAAATATAGGAGGACCCCTATATTTGTATAAGATAGAGAAATATATGAGAAACCATATATTTCTATGACTTGTAGAAATATAGGAGGCCCCCTATATTTCTATAAGATAGAGAAATATATGAGACCCCATATATTTCTATGACTTGTAGACATATAGGAGGCCCCCTATATTTCTATAAGATAGAGAAATATATGAGACCCCATATATTTCTATGACTTGTAGAAATATAGGAGGCCACCTATATTTCTATAAGATATACATATATATGAGACCCCATATATTTCTATGACTTGTAGAAATATAGGAGACCCCCTATATTTCTATGAGATAGAGAAATATATGAGACCCCAAATATTTCTATAACTTGTAGAAATATATGAGACCCCATATATTTCTATAATTTGTAGAAATATATGAGACCCCATATATTTCTATGACTTGTAGAAATATAGGAGATCCCATATATTTCTATATCTTGTAGAAATATATGAGACCCCATATATTTCTATGACTTCTAGAAATATAGGAGACCCCATATATTTCTATATCTTGTAGAAATATAGGAGACCCCATATATTTCTATGACTTGTAGAAATATAGGAAACACCCTATATTTCTATATCTTGTAGAAATATATGAGACCACATATATTTCTATGACTTGTAGAAATATATGAGACCCCATATATTTCTATAAGATAGAGAAATATATGTGACCCCATATATTTCTATAACTTGTAGAAATATATGAGACCCCATATATTTGTATAAGATAGAGAAATATATGAGACCCCATATATTTCTATATCTTGTAGAAATATTTGAGACCCCATATATTCCTATAACTTGTAGAAATATATGAGACCCCATATATTTCTATATCTTATAGAAATACAGGAGACCCCATATATTTCTATGACTTGTAGAAATATAGGAGACACCCTATATTTCTATATCTTGTAGAAATATATGAGACCCCATATATTTCTATGACTTGTAGTAATATAGGAGACCCCCGATATTTCTATATCTTGTAGAAATATATGAGACCCCATATATTTCTATGACTTGTAGAAATATAGGAGGCCCCCTATATTTCTATAAGATAGAGAAATATATGAGACCCCATATATTTCTATAACTTGTAGAAATATAGGAGGCCCCCTATATTTCTATAAGATAAAGAAATATATGAAACCCCATATATTTCTATGACTTGTAGAAATATAGGAGGCCCCCTATATTTCTATAAGATAGAGAAATATATGAGACCCCATATATTTCTATGACTTGTAGAAATATAGGAGGACCCCTATATTTCTATAAGATAGAGAAATATATGAGACCCCATATATTTCTATGACTTGTAGAAATATAGGGGGACCCCTATATTTGTATAAGATAGAGAAATATATGAGAAACCATATATTTCTATGACTTGTAGAAATATAGGAGGCCCCCTATATTTCTATAAGATAGAGAAATATATGAGACCCCATATATTTCTATGACTTGTAGACATATAGATGGCCCCCTATATTTCTATAAGATAGAGAAATATATGAGACCCCATATATTTCTATGACTTGTAGAAATATAGGAGACCCCCAATATTTCTATAAGATAGAGAAATATATGAGACCCCATATATTTCTATGACTTGTAGAAATATAGGAGGCCACCTATATTTCTATAAGATATACATATATATGAGACCCCATATATTTCTATGACTTGTAGAAATATAGGAGACCCCCTATATTTCTATGAGATAGAGAAATATATGAGACCCCAAATATTTCTATAACTTGTAGAAATATATGAGACCCCATATATTTCTATAACTTGTAGAAATATATGAGACCCCATATATTTCTATATCGTGTAGAAATATATGAGACTCCATATATTTCTATAAATTGTAGAAATATACGAGACCCCATATATTTCTATGACTTGTAGAAATATAGGAGAGCCCATATATTTCAATATCTTGTAGAAATATATGAGACCCCATATATTTCTATGACTTGTAGAAATATAGGAGATCCCATATATTTCTATATCTTGTAGAAATATATGAGACACCATATATTTCTATGACTTCTAGAAATATAGTAGACCCCCTATATTTCTATATCTTGTAGAAATATAGGAGACCCCATATATTTCTATGACTTGTAGAAATATAGGAGACACCCTATATTTCTATATCTTGTAGAAATATATGAGACCCCATATATTTCTATGACTTGTAGAAATATATGAGACCCCATATATTTCTATAAGATAGAAAAATATATGAAACCCCATATATTTCTATAATTGTAGAAATATATGAGACCCCATATATTTCTATTAGATAGAGAAATATATGTGACCCCATATATTTCTATAACTTGTAGAAATATATGAGACCCCATATATTTGTATAAGATAGAGAAATATATGAGACCCCATATATTTCTATAACTTGTAGAAATATATGAGACCCATTATATTTCTATAAGTTAGAGAAATATATGAGACCCCATTTTTTCTATATCTTGTAGAAATATTTGAGACCCCATATATTTCTATAACTTGTAGAAATATAGGAGACCCCATATATTTCTATATCTTATAGAAATACAGGAGACCCCATATATTTCTATGACTTGTAGAAATATAGGAGACCCCATATATTTCTATATCTTGTAGAAATATATGATACCCCATATATTTCTATGACTTGTAGAAATATAGGAGACCCCCTATATTTCTATATCTTGTAGAAATATATGAGACCCCATATATTTCTATGACTTGTAGAAATATAGGAGGCCCCCTATATTTCTATAAGATAGAGAAATATATGAGGCCCCATATATTTCTATGACTTGTAGAAATATAGGTGGAACCCTATATTTGTATAAGATAGAGAAATATATGAGAAACCATATATTTCTATGACTTGTAGAAATATAGGAGGCCCCCTATATTTCTATAAGATAGAGAAATATATGAGACCCCATATATTTCTATGAATTGTAGAAATATATGAGGCCACCTATATTTCTATAAGATATAGATATATATGAGACCCCATATATTTCTATGACTTGTAGAAATATAGGAGACCCCCTATATTTCTATGAGATAGAGAAATATAAGAGACACCATATATTTCTATGACTTGTAGAAATATAGGAGGCCCCCTATATTTCTATAAGATAGAGAAATATATGAGACCCCATATATTTCTATAACTTGTAGAAATAAGGAGATCCCATATATTTCTATAAGATAGAGAAATATATGAGACCCCATATATTTCTATAACTTGTAGAAATATATGAGACTCCATATATTTCTATATCTTGTAGAAATATATGAGACCGCTTATATTCCTATAACTTGTACAAATATATGAGACACCATATATTTCTATAATATAGAGAAATATATGAGACCCCATATATTTCTATAACTTGTAGAAATATATGAGACCCCATATATTTCTATAACTTGTAGAAATATATGAGACCCCATATATTTCTATAACTTGTAGAAATATATGAGACCCCATTTATTTCTATAAGATAGAGAAATATATGAGACCCCATATATTTCTATCACTTGTAAAATATATGAGACCCCATATATTTCTATATCTTGTAGAAATATATGAGACCACATATATTTCTATAACTTGTAGAAATATATGAGACCCCATATATTTCTATAAGATAGAGAAATATATGAGGCCCCAAATATTTCCATAACTTGTAGAAATATATGAGACCCCATATATTTCTATAACTTGTAGAAATATATGAGACCCCATATATTTCTATATCGTGTAGAAATAAATGAGACCCCATATATTTCTATAACTTGTAGAAATATATGAGACCCCATATATTTCTATAAGATAAATATATGGGACCCCATATATTTCTATAACTTGTAGAAATATATGAGACCCCATATATTTCTATAAGATAGAGAAATATATGAGACCCCATATATTTCTATAACTTGTAGAAATATATGAGACCCCATATATTTCTATAAGATAGAGAAATATATGAGACCCCATATATTTCTATAACTTATAGAAATATATGAGACCCCATATATTTCTATAAGATAGAGAAATATATGAGACCCCATATATTTCTATATCTTTTAGAAATATAGGAGACCCCATATATTTCTATGACTTGTAGAAATATAGGAGACCCCCTATATTTCTATATCTTGTAGAAATATATGAGACCCCATATATTTCTATGCCTTGTAGAAATATAGGAGACCCCCTATATTTCTATATCTTGTAGAAATATATGAGACCCCATATATTTCTATGACTTGTAGAAATATAGGAGGCCCCCTATATTTCTATAAGATAGAGAAATATATGAGACCCCATATATTTCTATGACTTGTAGAAATATAGGAGGCCCCCTATATTTCTATAAGATAAAGAAATATATGAAACCCCATATATTTCTATGACTTGTAGAAATATAGGAGGCCCCCTATATTTCTATAAGATAGAGAAATATATGAGACCCCATATATTTCTATGACTTGTAGAAATATAGGAGGCCCCCTATATTTCTATAAGATAGAGAAATATATGAGACCCCATATATTTCTATGACTTGTAGAAATATAGGAGGACCCCTATATTTGTATAAGATAGAGAAATATATGAGAACCCATATATTTCTATGACTTGTAGAAATATAGGAGGCCCCCTATATTTCTATAAGATAGAGAAATATATGAGACCCCATATATTTCTATGACTTGTAGACATATAGGAGGCCCCCTATATTTCTATAAGATAGAGAAATATATGAGACCCCATATATTTCTATGACTTGTAGAAATATAGGAGACCTCCAATATTTCTATAAGATAGAGAAATATATTAGACCCCATATATTTCTATGACTTGTAGAAATAAAGGAGGCCACCTATATTTCTATAAGATATAGATATATATGAGACCCCATATATTTCTATGACTTGTAGAAATATAGGAGACCCCCTATATTTCTATAAGATAGAGAAATATATGAGACCCCATATATTTCTATGACTTTTAGAAATATAGGAGGCCCCCTATATTTCTATAAGATAGAGAAATATATGAGACCCCATATATTTCTATAACTTCTAGAAATATAGGAGATCCCATATATTTCTATAAGATAGAGAAATATATGAGACCTCATATATTTCTATATCTTTTGAAATATATGAGACCCCATATATTTCTACAAGTTATAGAAATATGGGGGGCTCATATATTTCTACTAGATATAGAAATATATGGGGTCTCATATATTTCTACAAGTTATAGAAATATAATCGGTCTCATATATTTCTCTAACTTATAGAAATATATGAGACCCCATATATTTCTATGACTTGTAGAAATATAGGAGACCCCCTTGTAGAAATATAGGAGACCCCCTATATTTCTATATCTTGTAGAAATATATGAGACCCCATATATTTCTATGACTTGTAGAAATATAGGAGACCCCCTATATTTCTATATCTTGTAGAAATATATGAGACCCCATATATTTCTATAAGATAAAGAAATATATGAGACCCCATATATTTCTATAACTTGTAGAAATATATGAGACCCCATATATTTCTATAACTTGTAGAAATATATGAGACCGCATATATTCCTATAACTTGTACAAATATATGAGACCCCATATATTTCTATAATATAGAGTAATATATGAGACCCCATATATTTCTATAACTTGTAGAAATATATGAGACCCCATATATTTCTATAACTTGTAGAAATATATGAGACCCCATATATTTCTATGACTTGTAGAAATATATGATACCCCATATATTTCTATAACTTGTAGAAATATATGAGACCCCATATATTTCTATAACTTGTAAAAATATATGAGACCCCATATATTTCTATAAGATAGAGAAATATATGAGACCCCATATATTTCTATCACTTGTAAAATATATGAGACCCCATATATTTCTATATCTTGTAGAAATATATGAGACCCCATATATTTCTATAACTTGTAGAAATATATGAGACCCCATATATTTCTATAAGATAGAGAAATATATGAGACCCCAAATATTTCCATAACTTGTAGAAATATATGAGACACCATATATTTCTATAACTTGTAGAAATATATGAGACCCCATATATTTCTATATCGTGTAGAAATATATGAGACCCCATATATTTCTATAACTTGTAGAAATATATGAGACCCCATATATTTCTATAAGATAGAGAAATATATGGGACCCCTTATATTTCTATAACTTGTAGAAATATATGAGACCCCATATATTTCTATAAGATAGAGAAATATATGAGACCCCATATATTTCTATAACTTGTAGAAATATATGAGACCCCATATATTTCTATAAGATAGAAAAATATATGAGACCCCATATATTTCTATAACTTGTAGAAATATATGAGACCCCATATATTTCTATAAGATAAATATATGGGACCCCATATATTTCTATAACTTGTAGAAATATATGAGACCCCATATATTTCTATAAGATAGAGAAATATATGAGACCCCATATATTTCTATAACTTGTAGAAATATATGAGACCCCATATATTTCTATAAGATAGAGAAATATATGAGACCCCATATATTTCTATAACTTATAGAAATATATGAGACCCCATATATTTCTATAAGATAGAGAAATATATGAGACCCCATATATTTCTATATCTTTTAGAAATATAGGAGACCCCATATATTTCTATGACTTGTAGAAATATAGGAGACCCCCTATATTTCTATATCTTGTAGAAATATATGAGACCCCATATATTTCTATGCCTTGTAGAAATATAGGAGACCCCCTATATTTCTATATCTTGTAGAAATATATGAGACCCCATATATTTCTATGACTTGTAGAAATATAGGAGGCCCCCTATATTTCTATAAGATAGAGAAATATATGAGACCCCATATATTTCTATGACTTGTAGAAATATAGGAGGCCCCCTATATTTCTATAAGATAAAGAAATATATGAAACCCCATATATTTCTATGACTTGTAGAAATATAGGAGGCCCCCTATATTTCTATAAGATAGAGAAATATATGAGACCCCATATATTTCTATGACTTGTAGAAATATAGGAGGCCCCCTATATTTCTATAAGATAGAGAAATATATGAGACCCCATATATTTCTATGACTTGTAGAAATATAGGAGGACCCCTATATTTGTATAAGATAGAGAAATATATGAGAACCCATATATTTCTATGACTTGTAGAAATATAGGAGGCCCCCTATATTTCTATAAGATAGAGAAATATATGAGACCCCATATATTTCTATGACTTGTAGACATATAGGAGGCCCCCTATATTTCTATAAGATAGAGAAATATATGAGACCCCATATATTTCTATGACTTGTAGAAATATAGGAGACCTCCAATATTTCTATAAGATAGAGAAATATATTAGACCCCATATATTTCTATGACTTGTAGAAATAAAGGAGGCCACCTATATTTCTATAAGATATAGATATATATGAGACCCCATATATTTCTATGACTTGTAGAAATATAGGAGACCCCCTATATTTCTATAAGATAGAGAAATATATGAGACCCCATATATTTCTATGACTTTTAGAAATATAGGAGGCCCCCTATATTTCTATAAGATAGAGAAATATATGAGACCCCATATATTTCTATAACTTCTAGAAATATAGGAGATCCCATATATTTCTATAAGATAGAGAAATATATGAGACCTCATATATTTCTATATCTTTTGAAATATATGAGACCCCATATATTTCTACAAGTTATAGAAATATGGGGGGCTCATATATTTCTACTAGATATAGAAATATATGGGGTCTCATATATTTCTACAAGTTATAGAAATATAATCGGTCTCATATATTTCTCTATCTTATAGAAATATATGAGACCCCATATATTTCTATGACTTGTAGAAATATAGGAGACCCCCTTGTAGAAATATAGGAGACCCCCTATATTTCTATATCTTGTAGAAATATATGAGACCCCATATATTTCTATGACTTGTAGAAATATAGGAGACCCCCTATATTTCTATATCTTGTAGAAATATATGAGACCCCATATATTTCTATAAGATAAAGAAATATATGAGACCCCATATATTTCTATAACTTGTAGAAATATATGAGACCCCATATATTTCTATAACTTGTAGAAATATATGAGACCGCATATATTCCTATAACTTGTACAAATATATGAGACCCCATATATTTCTATAATATAGAGTAATATATGAGACCCCATATATTTCTATAACTTGTAGAAATATATGAGACCCCATATATTTCTATAACTTGTAGAAATATATGAGACCCCATATATTTCTATGACTTGTAGAAATATATGATACCCCATATATTTCTATAACTTGTAGAAATATATGAGACCCCATATATTTCTATAACTTGTAAAAATATATGAGACCCCATATATTTCTATAAGATAGAGAAATATATGAGACCCCATATATTTCTATAACTTGTAGAAATATATGAGACCCCATATATTTCTATAAGATAGAAAAATATATGAGACCCCATATATTTCTATAACTTGTAGAAATATATGAGACCCCATATATTTCTATAAGATAGAGAAATATATGAGACCCCATATATTTCTATAACTTGTAGAAATATATGAGACTCCATATATTTCTATATCTTGTAGAAATATATGAGACCGCATATATTCCTATAACTTGTACAAATATATGAGACCCCATATATTTCTATAATATAGAGAAATATATGAGACCCCATATATTTCTATAACTTGTAGAAATATATGAGACCCCATATATTTCTATAACTTGTAGAAATATATGAGACCCCATATATTTCTATGACTTGTAGAAATATAGGAGACCCCATATATTTCTATAACTTGTAGAATATATGAGACCCCATATATTTCTATAAGATAGAGAAATATATGAGACCCCATATATTTCTCTATCTTGTAGAAATATATGAGAACCAATATATTTCTATAACTTGTAGAAATATATGAGACCCCATATATTTCTATAAGATAAAGAAATATATGAGACCCCATATATTTCTATAACTTGTAGAAATATATGAGACCCCATATATTTCTATAAGATAGAGAAATATATGAGACCCCATATATTTCTATCACTTGTAAAATATATGAGACACCATATATTTCTATATCTTGTAGAAATATATGAGACCCCATATATTTCTATAACTTGTAGAAATATATGAGACCCCATATATTTCTATAAGATAGAAAAATATATGAGACCCCATATATTTCTATAACTTGTAGAATATATGAGACCCCATATATTTCTATAAGATAGAGAAATATATGAGACCCCATATATTTCTCTATCTTGTAGAAATATATGAGACCCCATATATTTCTATAACTTGTAGAAATATATGAGACCCCATATATTTCTATAAGATAAAGAAATATATGAGACCCCATATATTTCTATAACTTGTAGAAATATATGAGACCCCATATATTTCTATAACTTGTAGAAATATATGAGACCCCATATATTTCTATAAGATAGAGAAATATATGAGACCCCATATATTTCTATCACTTGTAAAATATATGAGACACCATATATTTCTATATCTTGTAGAAATATATGAGACCCCATATATTTCTATAACTTGTAGAAATATATGAGACCCCATATATTTCTATAAGATAGAAAAATATATGAGACCCCATATATTTCTATAACTTGTAGAAATATATGAGACCCCATTTATTTCTATAAGATAGAGAAATATATGAAACCCCATATATTTCTATAACTTGTAGAAATATATGAGACCCCATATATTTCTATAAGATAGAGAAATATATGAGACCCCATATATTTCTATAACTTGTAGAAATATATGAGAACACATATATTGCTATAACTTGGAGAAATATAGGAGACCCCATATACTTCTATATCTTGTAGAAATATATGAAACCGATATATTTCTATGACTTGTAGAAATATAGGACCCCCCCTATATTTCTATAAGATAGAGAAATATATGAGACCCCATATATTTCTATGACTTGTAGAAATATAGGAGGCCCCCTATATTTCTATAAGATAGAGAAATATATGAGACCCCATATATTTCTATATCTTTTAGAAATATAGGAGACCCCATATATTTCTATGACTTGTAGAAATATAGGAGACCCCCTATATTTCTATATCTTGTAGAAATATATGAGACCCCATATATTTCTATGCCTTGTAGAAATATAGGAGACCCCCTATATTTCTATATCTTGTAGAAATATATGAGACCCCATATATTTCTATGACTTGTAGAAATATAGGAGGCCCCCTATATTTCTATAAGATAGAGAAATATATGAGACCCCATATATTTCTATGCCTTGTAGAAATATAGGAGGCCCCCTATATTTCTATAAGATAAAGAAATATATGAAACCCCATATATTTCTATGACTTGTAGAAATATAGGAGGCCCCCTATATTTCTATAAGATAGAGAAATATATGAGACCCCATATATTTCTATGACTTGTAGAAATATAGGAGGCCCCCTATATTTCTATAAGATAGAGAAATATATGAGACCCCATATATTTCTATGACTTGTAGAAATATAGGAGGACCCCTATATTTGTATAAGATAGAGAAATATATGAGAACCCATATATTTCTATGACTTGTAGAAATATAGGAGGCCCCCTATATTTCTATAAGATAGAGAAATATATGAGACCCCATATATTTCTATGACTTGTAGACATATAGGAGGCCCCCTATATTTCTATAAGATAGAGAAATATATGAGATCCCATATATTTCTATGACTTGTAGAAATATAGAAGACCTCCAATATTTCTATAAGATAGAGAAATATATGAGACCCCATATATTTCTATGACTTGTAGAAATAAAGGAGGCCACCTATATTTCTATAAGATATAGATATATATGAGACCCAATATATTTCTATGACTTGTAGAAATATAGGAGACCCCCTATATTTCTATAAGATAGAGAAATATATGAGACCCCATATATTTCTATGACTTTTAGAAATATAGGAGGCCCCCTATATTTCTATAAGATAGAGAAATATATGAGACCCCATATATTTCTATAACTTCTAGAAATATAGGAGATCCCATATATTTCTATAAGATAGAGAAATATATGAGACCTCATATATTTCTATATCTTTTGAAATATATGAGACCCCATATATTTCTACAAGTTATAGAAATATGGGGGGCTCATATATTTCTACTAGATATAGAAATATATGGGGTCTCATATATTTCTACAAGTTATAGAAATATAATCGGTCTCATATATTTCTCTATCTTATAGAAATATATGAGACCCCATATATTTCTATGACTTGTAGAAATATAGGAGACCCCCTTGTAGAAATATAGGAGACCCCCTATATTTCTATATCTTGTATAAATATATGAGACCCCATATATTTCTATGACTTGTAGAAATATAGGAGACCCCCTATATTTCTATATCTTGTAGAAATATATGAGACCCCATATATTTCTATAAGATAAAGAAATATATGAGACCCCATATATTTCTATAACTTGTAGAAATATATGAGACCCCATATATTTCTATAAATTGTAGAAATATATGAGACCGCATATATTCCTATAACTTGTACAAATATATGAGACCCCATATATTTCTATAATATAGAGTAATATATGAGACCCCATATATTTCTATAACTTGTAGAAATATATGAGACCCCATATATTTCTATAACTTGTAGAAATATATGAGACCCCATATATTTCTATGACTTGTAGAAATATATGATACCCCATATATTTCTATAACTTGTAGAAATATATGAGACCCCATATATTTCTATAACTTGTAAAAATATATGAGACCCCATATATTTGTATAAGATAGAGAAATATATGAGACCCCATATATTTCTATCACTTGTAAAATATATGAGAACCCATATATTTCTATATCTTGTAGAAATATATGAGACCCCATATATTTCTATAACTTGTAGAAATATATGAGACCCCATATATTTCTATAAGATAGAGAAATATATGAGACCCCAAATATTTCCATAACTTGTAGAAATATATGAGACACCATATATTTCTATAACTTGTAGAAATATATGAGACCCCATATATTTCTATATCGTGTAGAAATATATGAGACCCCATATATTTCTATAACTTGTAGAAATATATGAGACCCCATATATTTCTATAAGATAGAGAAATATATGGGACCCCTTATATTTCTATAACTTGTAGAAATATATGAGACCCCATATATTTCTATAAGATAGAGAAATATATGAGACCCCATATATTTCTATAACTTGTAGAAATATATGAGACCCCATATATTTCTATAAGATAGAAAAATATATGAGACCCCATATATTTCTATAACTTGTAGAAATATATGAGACCCCATATATTTCTATAAGATAGAGAAATATATGAGACCCCATATATTTCTATAACTTGTAGAAATATATGAGACTCCATATATTTCTATATCTTGTAGAAATATATGAGACCGCATATATTCCTATAACTTTTACAAATATATGAGACCCCATATATTTCTATAATATAGAGAAATATATGAGACCCCATATATTTCTATAACTTGTAGAAATATATGAGACCCCATATATTTCTATAACTTGTAGAAATATATGAGACCCCATATATTTCTATGACTTGTAGAAATATAGGAGACCCCATATATTTCTATAACTTGTAGAATATATGAGACCCCATATATTTCTATAAGATAGAGAAATATATGAGACCCCATATATTTCTCTATCTTGTAGAAATATATGAGAACCAATATATTTCTATAACTTGTAGAAATATATGAGACCCCATATATTTCTATAAGATAAAGAAATATATGAGACCCCATATATTTCTATAACTTGTAGAAATATATGAGACCCCATATATTTCTATAAGATAGAGAAATATATGAGACCCCATATATTTCTATCACTTGTAAAATATATGAGACACCATATATTTCTATATCTTGTAGAAATATATGAGACCCCATATATTTCTATAACTTGTAGAAATATATGAGACCCCATATATTTCTATAAGATAGAAAAATATATGAGACCCCATATATTTCTATAACTTGTAGAATATATGAGACCCCATATATTTCTATAAGATAGAGAAATATATGAGACCCCATATATTTCTCTATCTTGTAGAAATATATGAGACCCCATATATTTCTATAACTTGTAGAAATATATGAGACCCCATATATTTCTATAAGATAAAGAAATATATGAGACCCCATATATTTCTATAACTTGTAGAAATATATGAGACCCCATATATTTCTATAACTTGTAGAAATATATGAGACCCCATATATTTCTATAAGATAGAGAAATATATGAGACCCCATATATTTCTATCACTTGTAAAATATATGAGACACCATATATTTCTATATCTTGTAGAAATATATGAGACCCCATATATTTCTATAACTTGTAGAAATATATGAGACCCCATATATTTCTATAAGATAGAAAAATATATGAGACCCCATATATTTCTATAACTTGTAGAAATATATGAGACCCCATTTATTTCTATAAGATAGAGAAATATATGAAACCCCATATATTTCTATAACTTGTAGAAATATATGAGACCCCATATATTTCTATAAGATAGAGAAATATATGAGACCCCATATATTTCTATAACTTGTAGAAATATATGAGAACACATATATTGCTATAACTTGTAGAAATATAGGAGACCCCATATACTTCTATATCTTGTAGAAATATATGAAACCGATATATTTCTATGACTTGTAGAAATATAGGACCCCCCCTATATTTCTATAAGATAGAGAAATATATGAGACCCCATATATTTCTATGACTTGTAGAAATATAGGAGGCCCCCTATATTTCTATAAGATAGAGAAATATATGAGACCCCATATATTTCTATATCTTTTAGAAATATAGGAGACCCCATATATTTCTATGACTTGTAGAAATATAGGAGACCCCCTATATTTCTATATCTTGTAGAAATATATGAGACCCCATATATTTCTATGCCTTGTAGAAATATAGGAGACCCCCTATATTTCTATATCTTGTAGAAATATATGAGACCCCATATATTTCTATGACTTGTAGAAATATAGGAGGCCCCCTATATTTCTATAAGATAGAGAAATATATGAGACCCCATATATTTCTATGACTTGTAGAAATATAGGAGGCCCCCTATATTTCTATAAGATAAAGAAATATATGAAACCCCATATATTTCTATGACTTGTAGAAATATAGGAGGCCCCCTATATTTCTATAAGATAGAGAAATATATGAGACCCCATATATTTCTATGACTTGTAGAAATATAGGAGGCCCCCTATATTTCTATAAGATAGAGAAATATATGAGACCCCATATATTTCTATGACTTGTAGAAATATAGGAGGACCCCTATATTTGTATAAGATAGAGAAATATATGAGAACCCATATATTTCTATGACTTGTAGAAATATAGGAGGCCCCCTATATTTCTATAAGATAGAGAAATATATGAGACCCCATATATTTCTATGACTTGTAGACATATAGGAGGCCCCCTATATTTCTATAAGATAGAGAAATATATGAGATCCCATATATTTCTATGACTTGTAGAAATATAGAAGACCTCCAATATTTCTATAAGATAGAGAAATATATGAGACCCCATATATTTCTATGACTTGTAGAAATAAAGGAGGCCACCTATATTTCTATAAGATATAGATATATATGAGACCCCATATATTTCTATGACTTGTAGAAATATAGGAGACCCCCTATATTTCTATAAGATAGAGAAATATATGAGACCCCATATATTTCTATGACTTTTAGAAATATAGGAGGCCCCCTATATTTCTATAAGATAGAGAAATATATGAGACCCCATATATTTCTATAACTTCTAGAAATATAGGAGATCTTATATATTTCTATAAGATAGAGAAATATATGAGACCTCATATATTTCTATATCTTTTGAAATATATGAGACCCCATATATTTCTACAAGTTATAGAAATATGGGGGGCTCATATATTTCTACTAGATATAGAAATATATGGGGTCTCATATATTTCTACAAGTTATAGAAATATAATCGGTCTCATATATTTCTCTATCTTATAGAAATATATGAGACCCCATATATTTCTATGACTTGTAGAAATATAGGAGACCCCCTTGTAGAAATATAGGAGACCCCCTATATTTCTATATCTTGTAGAAATATATGAGACCCCATATATTTCTATGACTTGTAGAAATATAGGAGACCCCCTATATTTCTATATCTTGTAGAAATATATGAGACCCCATATATTTCTATAAGATAAAGAAATATATGAGACCCCATATATTTCTATAACTTGTAGAAATATATGAGACCCCATATATTTCTATAACTTGTAGAAATATATGAGACCGCATATATTCCTATAACTTGTACAAATATATGAGACCCCATATATTTCTATAATATAGAGTAATATATGAGACCCCATATATTTCTATAACTTGTAGAAATATATGAGACCCCATATATTTCTATAACTTGTAGAAATATATGAGACCCCATATATTTCTATGACTTGTAGAAATATATGATACCCCATATATTTCTATAACTTGTAGAAATATATGAGACCCCATATATTTCTATAACTTGTAAAAATATATGAGACCCCATATATTTGTATAAGATAGAGAAATATATGAGACCCCATATATTTCTATCACTTGTAAAATATATGAGACCCCATATATTTCTATATCTTGTAGAAATATATGAGACCCCATATATTTCTATAACTTGTAGAAATATATGAGACCCCATATATTTCTATAAGATAGAGAAATATATGAGACCCCAAATATTTCCATAACTTGTAGAAATATATGAGACACCATATATTTCTATAACTTGTAGAAATATATGAGACCCCATATATTTCTATATCGTGTAGAAATATATGAGACCCCATATATTTCTATAACTTGTAGAAATATATGAGACCCCATATATTTCTATAAGATAGAGAAATATATGGGACCCCTTATATTTCTATAACTTGTAGAAATATATGAGACCCCATATATTTCTATAAGATAGAGAAATATATGAGACCCCATATATTTCTATAACTTGTAGAAATATATGAGACCCCATATATTTCTATAAGATAGAAAAATATATGAGACCCCATATATTTCTATAACTTGTAGAAATATATGAGACCCCATATATTTCTATAAGATAGAGAAATATATGAGACCCCATATATTTCTATAACTTGTAGAAATATATGAGACTCCATATATTTCTATATCTTGTAGAAATATATGAGACCGCATATATTCCTATAACTTTTACAAATATATGAGACCCCATATATTTCTATAATATAGAGAAATATATGAGACCCCATATATTTCTATAACTTGTAGAAATATATGAGACCCCATATATTTCTATAACTTGTAGAAATATATGAGACCCCATATATTTCTATGACTTGTAGAAATATAGGAGACCCCATATATTTCTATAACTTGTAGAATATATGAGACCCCATATATTTCTATAAGATAGAGAAATATATGAGACCCCATATATTTCTCTATCTTGTAGAAATATATGAGAACCAATATATTTCTATAACTTGTAGAAATATATGAGACCCCATATATTTCTATAAGATAAAGAAATATATGAGACCCCATATATTTCTATAACTTGTAGAAATATATGAGACCCCATATATTTCTATAAGATAGAGAAATATATGAGACCCCATATATTTCTATCACTTGTAAAATATATGAGACACCATATATTTCTATATCTTGTAGAAATATATGAGACCCCATATATTTCTATAACTTGTAGAAATATATGAGACCCCATATATTTCTATAAGATAGAAAAATATATGAGACCCCATATATTTCTATAACTTGTAGAATATATGAGACCCCATATATTTCTATAAGATAGAGAAATATATGAGACCCCATATATTTCTCTATCTTGTAGAAATATATGAGACCCCATATATTTCTATCACTTGTAAAATATATGAGACACCATATATTTCTATATCTTGTAGAAATATATGAGACCCCATATATTTCTATAACTTGTAGAAATATATGAGACCCCATATATTTCTATAAGATAGAAAAATATATGAGACCCCATATATTTCTATAACTTGTAGAAATATATGAGACCCCATTTATTTCTATAAGATAGAGAAATATATGAAACCCCATATATTTCTATAACTTGTAGAAATATATGAGACCCCATATATTTCTATAAGATAGAGAAATATATGAGACCCCATATATTTCTATAACTTGTAGAAATATATGAGAACACATATATTGCTATAACTTGTAGAAATATAGGAGACCCCATATACTTCTATATCTTGTAGAAATATATGAAACCGATATATTTCTATGACTTGTAGAAATATAGGACCCCCCCTATATTTCTATAAGATAGAGAAATATATGAGACCCCATATATTTCTATGACTTGTAGAAATATAGGAGGCCCCCTATATTTCTATAAGATAGAGAAATATATGAGACCCCATATATTTCTATATCTTTTAGAAATATAGGAGACCCCATATATTTCTATGACTTGTAGAAATATAGGAGACCCCCTATATTTCTATATCTTGTAGAAATATATGAGACCCCATATATTTCTATGCCTTGTAGAAATATAGGAGACCCCCTATATTTCTATATCTTGTAGAAATATATGAGACCCCATATATTTCTATGACTTGTAGAAATATAGGAGGCCCCCTATATTTCTATAAGATAGAGAAATATATGAGACCCCATATATTTCTATGACTTGTAGAAATATAGGAGGCCCCCTATATTTCTATAAGATAAAGAAATATATGAAACCCCATATATTTCTATGACTTGTAGAAATATAGGAGGCCCCCTATATTTCTATAAGATAGAGAAATATATGAGACCCCATATATTTCTATGACTTGTAGAAATATAGGAGGCCCCCTATATTTCTATAAGATAGAGAAATATATGAGACCCCATATATTTCTATGACTTGTAGAAATATAGGAGGACCCCTATATTTGTATAAGATAGAGAAATATATGAGAACCCATATATTTCTATGACTTGTAGAAATATAGGAGGCCCCCTATATTTCTATAAGATAGAGAAATATATGAGACCCCATATATTTCTATGACTTGTAGACATATAGGAGGCCCCCTATATTTCTATAAGATAGAGAAATATATGAGATCCCATATATTTCTATGACTTGTAGAAATATAGAAGACCTCCAATATTTCTATAAGATAGAGAAATATATGAGACCCCATATATTTCTATGACTTGTAGAAATAAAGGAGGCCACCTATATTTCTATAAGATATAGATATATATGAGACCCCATATATTTCTATGACTTGTAGAAATATAGGAGACCCCCTATATTTCTATAAGATAGAGAAATATATGAGACCCCATATATTTCTATGACTTTTAGAAATATAGGAGGCCCCCTATATTTCTATAAGATAGAGAAATATATGAGACCCCATATATTTCTATAACTTCTAGAAATATAGGAGATCTTATATATTTCTATAAGATAGAGAAATATATGAGACCTCATATATTTCTATATCTTTTGAAATATATGAGACCCCATATATTTCTACAAGTTATAGAAATATGGGGGGCTCATATATTTCTACTAGATATAGAAATATATGGGGTCTCATATATTTCTACAAGTTATAGAAATATAATCGGTCTCATATATTTCTCTATCTTATAGAAATATATGAGACCCCATATATTTCTATGACTTGTAGAAATATAGGAGACCCCCTTGTAGAAATATAGGAGACCCCCTATATTTCTATATCTTGTAGAAATATATGAGACCCCATATATTTCTATGACTTGTAGAAATATAGGAGACCCCCTATATTTCTATATCTTGTAGAAATATATGAGACCCCATATATTTCTATAAGATAAAGAAATATATGAGACCCCATATATTTCTATAACTTGTAGAAATATATGAGACCCCATATATTTCTATAACTTGTAGAAATATATGAGACCGCATATATTCCTATAACTTGTACAAATATATGAGACCCCATATATTTCTATAATATAGAGTAATATATGAGACCCCATATATTTCTATAACTTGTAGAAATATATGAGACCCCATATATTTCTATAACTTGTAGAAATATATGAGACCCCATATATTTCTATGACTTGTAGAAATATATGATACCCCATATATTTCTATAACTTGTAGAAATATATGAGACCCCATATATTTCTATAACTTGTAAAAATATATGAGACCCCATATATTTGTATAAGATAGAGAAATATATGAGACCCCATATATTTCTATCACTTGTAAAATATATGAGACCCCATATATTTCTATATCTTGTAGAAATATATGAGACCCCATATATTTCTATAACTTGTAGAAATATATGAGACCCCATATATTTCTATAAGATAGAGAAATATATGAGACCCCAAATATTTCCATAACTTGTAGAAATATATGAGACACCATATATTTCTATAACTTGTAGAAATATATGAGACCCCATATATTTCTATATCGTGTAGAAATATATGAGACCCCATATATTTCTATAACTTGTAGAAATATATGAGACCCCATATATTTCTATAAGATAGAGAAATATATGGGACCCCTTATATTTCTATAACTTGTAGAAATATATGAGACCCCATATATTTCTATAAGATAGAGAAATATATGAGACCCCATATATTTCTATAACTTGTAGAAATATATGAGACCCCATATATTTCTATAAGATAGAAAAATATATGAGACCCCATATATTTCTATAACTTGTAGAAATATATGAGACCCCATATATTTCTATAAGATAGAGAAATATATGAGACCCCATATATTTCTATAACTTGTAGAAATATATGAGACTCCATATATTTCTATATCTTGTAGAAATATATGAGACCGCATATATTCCTATAACTTGTACAAATATATGAGACCCCATATATTTCTATAATACAGAGAAATATATGAGACCCCATATATTTCTATATCTTGTAGAAATATATGAGACCCCATATATTTCTATAACTTGTAGAAATATATGAGACCCCATATATTTCTATGACTTGTAGAAATATAGGAGACCCCATATATTTCTATAACTTGTAGAATATATGAGACCCCATATATTTCTATAAGATAGAGAAATATATGAGACCCCATATATTTCTCTATCTTGTAGAAATATATGAGACCCCATATATTTCTATAACTTGTAGAAATATATGAGACCCCATATATTTCTATAAGATAAAGAAATATATGAGACCCCATATATTTCTATAACTTGTAGAAATATATGAGACCCCATATATTTCTATAAGATAGAGAAATATATGAGACCCCATATATTTCTATCACTTGTAAAATATATGAGACACCATATATTTCTATATCTTGTAGAAATATATGAGACCCCATATATTTCTATAACTTGTAGAAATATATGAGACCCCATATATTTCTATAAGATAGAAAAATATATGAGACCCCATATATTTCTATAACTTGTAGAATATATGAGACCCCATATATTTCTATAAGATAGAGAAATATATGAGACCCCATATATTTCTCTATCTTGTAGAAATATATGAGACCCCATATATTTCTATAACTTGTAGAAATATATGAGACCCCATATATTTCTATAAGATAAAGAAATATATGAGACCCCATATATTTCTATAACTTGTAGAAATATATGAGACCCCATATATTTCTATAACTTGTAGAAATATATGAGACCCCATATATTTCTATAAGATAGAGAAATATATGAGACCCCATATATTTCTATCACTTGTAAAATATATGAGACACCATATATTTCTATATCTTGTAGAAATATATGAGACCCCATATATTTCTATAACTTGTAGAAATATATGAGACCCCATATATTTCTATAAGATAGAAAAATATATGAGACCCCATATATTTCTATAACTTGTAGAAATATATGAGACCCCATTTATTTCTATAAGATAGAGAAATATATGAAACCCCATATATTTCTATAACTTGTAGAAATATATGAGACCCCATATATTTCTATAAGATAGAGAAATATATGAGACCCCATATATTTCTATAACTTGTAGAAATATATGAGAACACATATATTGCTATAACTTGTAGAAATATAGGAGACCCCATATACTTCTATATCTTGTAGAAATATATGAAACCGATATATTTCTATGACTTGTAGAAATATAGGACCCCCCCTATATTTCTATAAGATAGAGAAATATATGAGACCCCATATATTTCTATGACTTGTAGAAATATAGGAGGCCCCCTATATTTCTATAAGATAGAGAAATATATGAGACCCCATATATTTCTATGACTTGTAGAAATATAGGAGGACCCCTATATTTGTATAAGATAGAGAAATATATGAAAAACCATATATTTCTATGACTTGTAGAAATATAGGAGGCCCCCTATATTTCTATAAGATAGAGAAATATATGAGACCCCATATATTTCTATAACTTGTAGAAATAAGGAGATCCCATATATTTCTATAAGATAGAGAAATATATGAGACCCCATATATTTCTCTATCTTGTAGAAATATATGAGACCCCATATATTTCTATAAGATAGAGAAATATATGTGACCCCATATATTTCTATAACTTGTAGAAATATATGAGACTCCATATATTTCTATAAGGTATAGAAATATATGAGACCCCATATATTTCTATAACTGGTAAAAATATATGAGACCCCATATATTTCTATATCTTGTAGAAATATATGAGAAACCATATATTTCTATAACTTGTAGAAATATATGAGACCCCATATATTTCTATAAGATAGAGAAATATATGAGACTCCATATATTTCTATATCTTGTAGAAATATATGAGACCGCATATATTCCTATAACTTATACAAATATATGAGACCCCATATATTTCTATAATATAGAGAAATATATGAGACCCCATATATTTCTATAACTTGTAGAAATATATGAGACCCCATATATTTCTATAACTTGTAGAAATATATGAGACCCCATATATTTCTATGACTTGTAGAAATATATGATACCCCATATATTTCTATAACTTGTAGAAATATATGAGACCCCATATATTTCTATAAGATAAAGAAATATATGAGACCCCATATATTTCTATAACTTGTAGAAATATATGAGACACCATATATTTCTATAACTTGTAGAAATATATGAGACCCCATATATTTCTATAAGATAGAGTAATATATGAGACCCCATATATTTCTATCACTTGTAAAATATATGAGACCCCATATATTTCTATATCTTGTAGAAATATATGAGACCCCATATATTTCTATAACTTGTAGAAATATATGAGACCCCATATATTTCTATAAGATAGAGAAATATATGAGACCCCTAATATTTCCATAACTTGTAGAAATATATGAGACCCCATATATTTCTATAACTTGTAGAAATATATGAGACCCCATATATTTCTATATCGTGTAGAAATATATGAGACCCCATATATTTCTATAACTTTTAGAAATATATGAGACCCCATATATTTCTATAATTTTTAGAAATATATGAGACACCATATATTTCTATAAGATAGAGAAATATATGAGACCCCATATATTTCTATCACTTGTAAAATATATGAGACCCCATATATTTCTATATCTTGTAGAAATATATGAGACCCCATATATTTCTATAACTTGTAGAAATATATGAGACCCCATATATTTCTATAAGATAGAAAAATATATGAGACCCCATATATTTCTATAACTTGTAGAAATATATGAGACCCCATATATTTCTATAAGATAGAGAAATATATGAAACCCCATATATTTCTATAAC
The DNA here is from genome assembly GCF_963383645.1 of Muscardinus avellanarius. Taxonomy (NCBI): domain Eukaryota; kingdom Metazoa; phylum Chordata; class Mammalia; order Rodentia; family Gliridae; genus Muscardinus; species Muscardinus avellanarius. The sequence goes on from NC_137798.1 coordinate 22,960,030, forward strand.
TTGTAGAAATATATGAGACCCCATATATTTCTATAAGATAGAGAAATATATGAGACCCCATATATTTCTATAACTTGTAGAAATATATGAGAACACATATATTGCAATAACATGTAGAAATATAGGAGACCCCATATACTTCTATATCTTGTAGAAATATATGAAACCGATATATTTCTATGACTTGTAGAAATATAGGACCCCCCCTATATTTCTATAAGATAGAGAAATATATGAGACCCCATATATTTCTATGACTTGTAGAAATATAGGAGGCCCCCTATATTTCTATAAGATAGAGAAATATAAGAGACCCCATATATTTCTATGACTTGTAGAAATATAGGAGGACCCCTATATTTGTATAAGATAGAGAAATATATGAGAAACCATATATTTCTATGACTTGTAGAAATATAGGAGGCCCCCTATATTTCTATAAGATAGAGAAATATATGAGACCCCATATATTTCTATGACTTGTAGACATATAGGAGGCCCCCTATATTTCTATAAGATAGAGAAATATATGAGACCCCATATATTTCTATGACTTGTAGAAATATAGGAGACCCCCAATATTTCTATAAGATAGAGAAATATATGAGACCCCATATATTTCTATGACTTGTAGAAATATAGGAGGCCACCTATATGTCTATAAGATATACATATATATGAGACCCCATATATTTCTATGACTTGTAGAAATATAGAAGACCCCCTATATTTCTATGAGATAGAGAAATATAAGAGACACCATATATTTCTATGACTTGTAGAAATATAGGAGGCCCCCTATATTTCTATAAGATAGAGAAATATATGAGACCCCATATATTTCTATAACTTGTAGAAATAAGGAGATCCCATATATTTCTATAAGATAGAGAAATATATGAGACCCAATATATTTCTCTATCTTGTAGAAATATATGAGACCCCATATATTTCTATAAGATAGAGAAATATATGTGACCCCATATATTTCTAGAACTTGTAGAAATATATGATACCCCATATATTTCTATAATATAAAGAAATATATGAGACCCCGTATATTTCTATAACTTGTAGAAATATATGAGACCCCATATATTTCTATATCTTGTAGAAATATATGAGAAACCATATATTTCTATAACTTGTAGAAATATATGAGACCCCATATATTTCTATAAGATAGAGAAATATATGAGACTCCATATATTTCTATATCTTGTAGAAATATATGAGACCGCATATATTCCTATAACTTATACAAATATATGAGACCCCATATATTTCTATAATATAGAGAAATATATGAGACCCTATATATTTCTATAACTTGTAGAAATATATGAGACCCCATATATTTCTATGACTTGTAGAAATATATGATACCCCATATATTTCTATAACTTGTAGAAATATATGAGACCCCATATATTTCTATAAGATAAAGAAATATATGAGATCCCATATATTTCTATAACTTGTAGAAATATATGAGACCCCATATATTTCTATAACTTGTAGAAATATATGAGACCCCATATATTTCTATAAGATAGAGTAATATATGAGACCCCATATATTTCTATCACTTGTAAAATATATGAGACCCCATATATTTCTATATCTTGTAGAAATATATGAGACCCCATATATTTCTATAACTTGTAGAAATATATGAGACCCCATATATTTCTATAAGATAGAGAAATGTATGAGACCCCTAATATTTCCATAACTTGTAGAAATATATGAGACCCCATATATTTCTATAACTTGTAGAAATATATGAGACCCCATATATTTCTATATCGTGTAGAAATATATGAGACCCCATATATTTCTATAACTTGTAGAAATATATGAGACCCAATATATTTCTATAAGATAGAGAAATATATGGGACACCATATATTTCTATAACTTGTAGAAATATATGAGACCCCATATATTTCTATAAGATAGAGAAATATATGAGACCCCATATATTTCTATAACTTGTAGAAATATATGAGACCCCATATATTTCTATAAGATAGAAAAATATATGAGACCCCATATATTTCTATAACTTGTAGAAATATATGAGACCCCATATATTTCTATAACTTGTAAAAATATATGAGACACCATATATTTCTATGACTTGTAGAAATATATGATAACCCATATATTTCTATAACTTGTAGAAATATATGAGACCCCATATATTTCTATAAGATAAAGAAATATATGAGACCCCATATATTTCTATAACTTGTAGAAATATATGAGACCCCATATATTTCTATAACTTGTAGAAATATATGAGACCCCATATATTTCTATAAGATAGAGAAATATATGAGACCCCATATATTTCTATCACTTGTAAAATAAATAAGACCCCATATATTTCTATAACTTGTAGAAATATATGAGACCCCATATATTTCTATAAGATAGAGAAATATATGAGACCCCAAATATTTCTATAACTTGTAGAAATACATGAGACCCCATATATTTCTATAACTTGTAGAAATATATGAGACCACATATATTTCGATATCTTGTAGAAATATATGAGACCCCATATATTTCTATTACTTGTAGCAATATATGAGACCCCATATATTTCTATAAGATAGAGAAATATATGAGACCCCATATATTTCTATAACTTGTAGAAATATATGAGACCCCATATATTTCTATAAGATAGAAAAATATATGAGACCCCATATATTTCTATAACTTGTAGAAATATATGAGACCCCATATATTTCTATAAGATAGAGAAATATATGAGACCCCATATATTTCTATAACTTGTAGAAATATATGAGACCCCATATATTGCTATAACTTGTAGAAATATAGGAGACCCCATATACTTCTATATCTTGTAGAAATATATGAGACCCCATATATTTCTATGACTTATAGAAATATAGGAGACCCCCTATATTTCTATATCTTGTAGAAATATAAGGGACACCATATATTTCTATGACTTGTAGAAATATAGGAGACCCCTATATTTCTATAAGATAGAGAAATATATGAGACCCCATATATTTCTCTGACTTGTAGAAATATAGGAGCCCCCCTATATTTCTATAAGATAGAGAAATATATGAGACCACATATATTTCTATGACTTGTAGAAATATAGGAGGCCCCCTATATTTCTATAAGATAGAGAAATATAGGAGACCCCATATATTTCTATAACTTGTAGAAATATAGGAGATCCCATATATTTCTATAAGATAGAGAAATATATGAGACCACATATATTTCTATGACTTTTAGAAATATATGAGACCCCATATATTTCTATAAGATAGAGAAATATATGTGACCCCATATATTTCTATAACTTGTAGAAATATATGAGACTTCATATATTTCTATAACTTGTAGAAATATATGAGAACCCATATATTTCTATAAGATAAAGAAATATATGAGACCCCATATATTTCTATAAGATAAAAAATATATGAGACCCCATATATTTCTATAACTTGTAGAAATATATGAGACCCCATATATTTCTATAAGATAGAGAAATATATGAGACCCCATATATTTCTATCACTTGTAAAATATATGAGACCCCATATATTTCTATATCTTGTAGAAATATATGAGACCCCATATATTTCTATAACTTGTAGAAATATATGAGACCCCATATATTTCTATAAGATAGAGAAATATATGAGACCCCAAATATTTCTATAACATGTAGAAATACATGAGACCCCATATATTTCTATAACTTGTAGAAATATATGAGACCCCATATATTTCTATATCTTGTAGAAATATATGAGACCGCATATATTTCTATAACTTGTAGAAATATATGAGACCCCATATATTTCTATAAGATAGAGAAATATATGAGACCCCATTTATTTCTATAACTTGTAGAAATATATGAGACCCCATATATTTCTATAAGATAGAAAAATATATGAGACATCATATATTTCTATAACTTGTAGAAATATATGAAACCCCATATATTTCTATAAGATAGAGAAATATATGAGACCCCATATATTGCTATAACTTGTAGAAATATAGGAGACCCTATATACTTCTATATCTTGTAGAAATATATGAGACCCCATATATTTCTATGACTTGTAGAAATATAGGAGACCCCCTATATTTCTATATCTTGTAGAAATATATGAGACATCATAATTTCTATGACTTGTTGAAATATAGGAGACCCCCTATATTTCTATAAGATAGAGAAATATATGACCCCATATATTTCTATGACTTGTAGAAATATAGGAGGCCCCCTATATTTCTATAAGATAGAGAAATATATGAGACCCCATATATTTCTATGACTTGTAGAAATATAGTAGGCCCCCTATATTTCTATAAGATAGAGAAATATATGAGACCCCATATATTTCTCTGACTTGTAGAAATATAGGAGGCCCCCTATATTTCTATAAGATAGAGAAATATATGAGACCCCATATATTTCTCTGACTTGTAGAAATATAGGAGGCCCCCTTATATTTCTATAAGATAGAGAAATATATGAGACCCCATATATTTCTATAACTTGTAGAAATATAGGAGATCCCATATATTTCTATATCTTGTAGAAATATATGAGACCCCATATATTTCTATAAGATAGAGAAATATATGTGACCCCATATATTTCTATAACTTGTAGAAATATATGAGACTCCATATATTTCTATAAGTTAGAGAAATATATGAGACACCATATATTTCTAGAACTTGTAGAAATATATGAGACCCAATATATTTCTATAAGATAGAGAAATATATGAGACCCCGTATATTTCTATAACTTGTAGAAATATATGAGACCCCATCTATTTCTATAAGATAAATATATGAGACCCCGTATATTTCTATAACTTGTAGAAATATATGAGATCCCATATATTTCTATAACTTGTAGAAATATATGAGACCACATATATTTCTATAAGATAGAGGAATATATGAGACCCCATATATTTCTATAACTTGTAGAAATATATGAGACATCATATATTTCTATGACTTGTAGAAATATAGGAGACCCCATATATTTCTATAAATTGTAGAAATATATGAGACCCCATATATTTATATAAGATAAAGAAATATATGAGACCCCATATATTTCTATAACTTATAGAAATATATGAGACCCCATATATTTCTATAACTTGTAGAAATATATGAGACCCCATATATTTCTATAAGATAGAGAAATATATGAGACCCCATATATTTCTATCACTTGTAAAATATATGAGACCCCATATATTTCTTTATCTTGTAGAAATATATGAGACACCATATATTTCTATAACTTGTAGAAATATATGAAACCCCATATATTTCTATAAGATAGAGAAATATATGAGACCCCATATATTTCTAAAAGATAGAGAAATACATGAGACCCCATATATTTCTATAACTTGTAGAAATATATGAGACCCCATATATTTCTATATCTTGTAGAAATATATGAGACCCCATATATTTCTATAACCTATAGAAATATATGAGACCCCATATATTTCTATAAGATAAATATATGAGACCCCATATATTTCTATAACTTGTAGAAATATATGAGATCCCATATATTTCTATAAGATAGAAAAATATATGAGACCCCATATATTTCTATAACTTGTAGAAATATATGAGACCCCAAATATTTCTATAAGATAGAGAAATATATGAGACCCCATATATTTCTATAACTTGTAGAAATATATGAGACCCCATATATTTCTATAAGATAGAGAAATAATATGAGACCCCATATATTTCTATAACTTGTAGAAATTTATGAGACCCCATATATTGCTATAACTTGTAGAAATATAGGAGACCCCATATACTTCTATATATTGTAGAAATATATGAGACCCCATATATTTCTATAACTTGTAGAAATATAGGAGACCCCCTATATTTCTATATCTTGTAGAAATATATGAGACACCATATATTTCTATGACTTGTAGAAATATAGGAGACCCCCTATATTATTATAAGATAGAGAAATATATGAGACCCCATATATTTCAATATCTTGTAGAAATATATGACCCCCATATATTTCTATAACTTGTAGAAATATATCAGACCCCATATATTTCTAAAGATAGAGAAATATATGAGACCCCAAATATTTCTATAACATGTAGAAATACATGAGACCCCATATATTTCTGTAACTTGTAGAAATATATGAGATCCCATATATTTCTATAAGATAGAGAAATATATGAGACCCCGTATATTTCTATATCTTGTAGAAATATATGAGACCGCATATATTCCTATAACTTGTACAAATATATGAGACCCCATATATTTCTATAACTTGTAGAAATATATGAGATCCCATATATTTCTATAAGATAGAGAAATATATGAGACCCCATATATTTCTATATCTTGTAGAAATATATGAGACCGCATATATTCCTATAACTTGTACAAATATATGAGACCCCATATATTTCTATAACTTGTAGAAATATATGAGACCCCATATATTTCTATAAGATAGAGAAATATATGAGACCCCAAATATTTCTATAACTTGTAGAAATATATGAGACCCCATATATTTCTATAACTTGTAGGAATATATGAGACCCCATATATTTCTATATCGTGTAGAAATATATGAGACCCCATATAGTTTTATAACTTGTAGAAATATATGAGACCCCATATATTTCTGTAAGATAGAGAAATATATGAGACCCCATATATTTCTATAACTTGTAGAAATATATGAGACCCCATATATTTCTATAACTTTTAGAAATATTAGTGACCCATTATATTTCTCTATCTTGTAGAAATATATGAGACACCATATATTTCTTTAACTTGTAGAAATATATGAGACCCCATATATTTCTATAAGATAAAGAAATATATGAGACCCCATATATTTCTATAACTTGTAGAAATATATGAGACCCCATATATTTCTATAACTTGTAGAAATATATGAGACCCCATATATTTCTATAAGATAGAGAAATATATGAGACCCCATATATTTCTATCACTTGTAAAATATATGAGACCCCATATATTTCTATATCTTGTAGAAATATATGAGACCACATATATTTCTATAACTTGTAGAAATATATGAAACCCCATATATTTCTATAAGATAGAGAAATATATGAGACCCCAAATATTTCTATAACTTGTAGAAATACATGAGACCCCATATATTTCTATAACTTGTAGAAATATATGAGACCCCATATATTTCTATATCTTGTAGAAATATATGAGACCTTATATATTTCTATAACCTGTAGAAATATATGAGACCCCATATATTTCTATAAGATAAATATATGAGACCCCATATATTTCTATAACTTGTAGAAATATATGAGACCCCATATATTTTTATAAGATAGAAAAATATATGAGACCCCATATATTTCTATAACTTGTAGAAATATATGAGACCCCATATATTTCTATAAGATAGAGAAATATATGAGACCCCATATATTTCTATAACTTGTAGAAATATATGAGACCCCATATATTTCTATAAGATAGAGAAATAATATGAGACCCCATATATTTCTATAACTTGTAGAAATATATGAGACCCCATATATTGCTATAACTTGTAGAAATATAGGAGACCCCATATACTTCTATATCTTGTAGAAATATATGAGACCCCATATATTTCTATGACTTGTAGAAATATAGGAGACCCCCTATATTTCTATATCTTGTAGAAATATATGAGACACCATATATTTCTATGACTTGTAGAAATATAGGAGACCCCCTATATTTCTATAAGATAGAGAAATATATGAGACACCATATATTTCTATGACTTGTAGAGATATAGGAGGCCCCCTATATTTCTATAAGATAGAGAAATATATGAGACCCCATATATTTCTATGACTTGTAGAAATATAGGAGGCCCCCTATATTTCTATAAGATAGAGAAATATATGAGACCCCATATATTTCTCTGACTTGTAGAAATATAGGAAGTCTTCTATATTTCTATAAGATAGAGAAATATATGAGACCCCATATATTTCTATGACTTTTAGAAATATAGGAGGCCCCCTATATTTCTATAAGATAGAGAAATATATGAAACCCCATATATTTTTATAACTTGTAGAAATATAGGAGATCCCATATATTTCTATAAGTTAGAGAAATATATGAGACCCCATATATTTCTATATCTTGTAGAAATATATGAGACCCCATATATTTCTATAAGATAGAGAAATATATGAGACCCCATATATTTCTAGAACTTGTAGAAATATATGAGACCCCATATATTTCTATAAGGTAGAGAAATATATGAGATGCCATATATTTCTATAACTTGTAAAAATATATGAAACCCCATATATTTCTATAAAATAGAGAAATTATGAGACCCCATATATTTCTATAACTTGTAGAAATATATGACACCCCATATATTTCTATATCTTGTAGAAATATATGAGACCCCATATATTTCAATAACTTGTAGAAATATATGAGACCCCATATATTTCTATAAGATAGAGAAATATATGAGACCCCATATATTTCTATAACTTGTAGAAATATATGAGACTCCATATATTTCTATATCTTGTAGAAATATATGAGACTGCATATATTCCTATAACTTGTACAAATATATGAGACCCCATATATTTCTATAATATAGAGAAATATATGAGACCCCATATATTTCTATAACTTGTAGAAATATATGAGACCCCATATATTTCTATAACTTGTAGAAATATATGAGACCCCATATATTTCTATGACTTGTAGAAATATATGAGACCCCATATATTTCTATAACTTGTAGAAATATATGAGATCCCATATATTTCTATAAGATGGAGAAATATATGAGACCCCATATATTTCTATCACTTGTAAAATATGAGACCCCATATATTTCTATATCTTGTAGAAATATATGAGACCCCATATATTTCTATAACTTGTAGAAATATATGAGACCCCATATATTTCTATAAGATAGAGAAATATATGAGATCCCAAATATTTCTATAACATGTAGAAATACATGAGACCCCATATATTTCTATAACTTGTAGAAATATATGAGACCCCATATATTTCTATATCTTGTAGAAATATATGAGACCGCATATATTTCTATAACTTGTATAAATATATGAGACCCCATATATTTCTATAAGATAGAGAAATATATGAGACCGCATATATTTCTATAACTTGTAGAAAAATATGAGACCCCATATATTTCTATAAGATAGAGAAATATATGAGACCCCATATATTTCTATATCTTGTAGAAATATATGAGACCGCATATATTCCTATAACTTGTACAAATATATGAGACCCCATATATTTCTATAACTTGTAGAAATATATGAGACCCCATATATTTCTATCACTTGTAAAATATATGAGACCCCATATATTTCAATATCTTGTAGAAATATATGATACCCCATATATTTCTATAACTTGTACAAATATATGAGACCCCATATATTTCTATAAGATAGAGAAATATATGAGACCCCAAATATTTCTATAACATGTAGAAATACATGAGACCCCATATATTTCTGTAACTTGTAGAAATATATGAGATCCCATATATTTCTATAAGATAGAGAAATATATGAGACCCCATATATTTCTATATCTTGTAGAAATATATGAGACCGCATATATTCCTATAACTTGTACAAATATATGAGACCCCATATATTTCTATAACTTGTAGAAATATATGAGACCCCATATATTTCTATAAGATAGAGAAATATATGAGACCCCAAATATTTCTATAACTTGTAGAAATATATGAGACCCCATATATTTCTATAACTTGTAGGAATATATGAGACCCCATATATTTCTATATCGTGTAGAAATATATGAGACCCCATATAGTTTTATAACTTGTAGAAATATATGAGACCCCATATATTTCTGTAAGATAGAGAAATATATGAGACCCCATATATTTCTATAACTTGTAGAAATATATGAGACCCCATATATTTCTATAACTTTTAGAAATATTAGTGACCCATTATATTTCTCTATCTTGTAGAAATATATGAGACCCCATATATTTCTATATCTTGTAGAAATATATGAGACTGCATATATTCCTATAACTTGTACAAATATATGAGACCCCATATATTTCTATAATATAGAGAAATATATGAGACCCCATATATTTCTATAACTTGTAGAAATATATGAGATCCCATATATTTCTATAAGATGGAGAAATATATGAGACCCCATATATTTCTATCACTTGTAAAATATGAGACCCCATATATTTCTATATCTTGTAGAAATATATGAGACCCCATATATTTCTATAACTTGTAGAAATATATGAGACCCCATATATTTCTATAAGATAGAGAAATATATGAGATCCCAAATATTTCTATAACATGTAGAAATACATGAGACCCCATATATTTCTATAACTTGTAGAAATATATGAGACCCCATATATTTCTATATCTTGTAGAAATATATGAGACCGCATATATTTCTATAACTTGTAGAAATATATGAGACCCCATATATTTCTATAAGATAGAGAAATATATGAGACCGCATATATTTCTATAACTTGTAGAAAAATATGAGACCCCATATATTTCTATAAGATAGAGAAATATATGAGACCCCATATATTTCTCTATCTTGTAGAAATATATGAGACCGCATATATTCCTATAACTTGTACAAATATATGAGACCCCATATATTTCTATAACTTGTAGAAATATATGAGACCCCATATATTTCTATAAGATAGAGAAATATATGAGACCCCGAATATTTCTATAACTTGTAGAAATATATGAGACCCCATATATTTCTATAACTTGTAGGAATATAAGAGACCCCATATATTTCTATATCGTGTAGAAATATATGAGACCCCATATAGTTCTATAACTTGTAGAAATATATGAGACCCCATATATTTCTATAAGATAGAGAAATATATGAGACCCCATATATTTCTATAACTTGTAGAAATATATGAGACCCCATATATTTCTATATCTTTGTGAAATATATGAGACCGCATATATTCCTATAACTGGTACAAATATATGAGACCCCACATATTTCTATAATATAGAGAAATATATGAGACCCCATATATTTCTATAACTTGTAGAAATATATGAGACCCCATATATTTCTATGACTTGTAGAAATATAGGAGACCCCATATATTTCTATAACTTGAAGAAATATATGAGACCCCATATATTTCTATAAGATAGAGAAATATATGTGACCCCATATATTTCTATAACTTGCAGAAATATATGAGACCCCATATATTTCTATAACTTTTAGAAATATTAGTGACCCATTATATTTCTCTATCTTGTAGAAATATATGAGACCCCATATATTTATTTAACTTGTAGAAATATATGAGACCCCATATATTTCTATAAGATAAAGAAATATATGAGACCCCATATATTTCTATAACTTGTAGAAATATATGAGACCCCATATATTTCTATAACTTGTAGAAATATATGAGACCCCATATATTTCTATAAGATAGAGAAATATATGAGACCCCATATATTTCTATCACTTGTAAAATATATGAGACCCCATATATTTCTATATCTTGTAGAAATATATGAGACCCCATATATTTCTATAACTTGTAGAAATATATGAAACCCCATATATTTCTATAAGATAGAGAAATACATGAGACCCCTAATATTTCTATAACTTGTAGAAATACATGAGACCCCATATATTTCTATAACTTGTAGAAATATATGAGACCCCATATATTTCTATATCTTGTAGAAATATATGAGACCCCATATATTTCTGTAACCTGTAGAAATATATGAGACCCCATATATTTCTATAAGATGAATATATGAGACCCCATATATTTCTATAACTTGTAGAAATATATGAGACCCCATATATTTCTATAAGATAGAGAAATATATGAGACCCCATATATTGCTATAATTTGTAGAAATATAGGAGACCCCATATACGTCTATATCTTGTAGAAATATATGAGACCCCATATATTTCTATGACTTGTAAAAATATAGGACACCCCCTATATTTCTATATCTTGTAGAAATATATGAGACACCATATATTTCTATGACTTGTAGAAATATATGAGACCCCATACATTTCTATATCTTGTAGAAATATATGAGACCGCATATATTCCTATAACTCGTACAAATATATGAGACCCCATATATTTCTATAATATAGAGAAATATATATAACCCCATATATTTCTATCAAATGTAAAATATATGAGACCCCATATATTTCTTTATCTTGTAGAAATATATGAGACATCATATATTTCTATAACTTGTAGAAATATATGAAACCCCATATATTTCTATAAGATAGAGAAATATATGAAACCCCATATATTTCTAAAAGATAGAGAAATACATGAGACCCCAAATATTTCTATAACTTGTAGAAATATATGAGACCCCATATATTTCTATATCTTGTAGAAATATATGAGACCCCATATATTTCTATAACCTATAGAAATATATGAGACCCCATATATTTCTATAAGATAAATATATGAGACCCCATATATTTCTATAACTTGTAAAAATATATGAGACCCCATATATTTCTATACGATAGAAAAATATATGAGACCCCATATATTTCTATAACTTGTAGAAATATATGAGACCCCATATATTTCTATAAGATAGAGAAATATATGAGACCCCATATATTTCTATAACTTGTAGAAATATATGAGACCCCATATATTTCTATAAGATAGAGAAATAATATGAGACCCCATATATTTCTATAACTTGTAGAAATATATGAGACCCCATATATTGCTATAACTTGTAGAAATATAGGAGACCCCATATACTTCTATATATTGTAGAAATATATGAGACCCCATATATTTCTATGACTTGTAGAAATATAGGAGACCCCCTATATTTCTATATCTTGTAGAAATATATGAGACACCATATATTTCTATGACTTGTAGAAATATAGGAGACCCCCTATATTATTATAAGATAAAGAAATATATGAGACCCCATATATTTCTATGACTTGTAGAGATATAGGAGGCCCCCTATATTTCTATAAGATAGAGAAATATATGAGACCCCATATATTTCTATGACTTGTAGAAATATAGGAGGCTCCCTATATTTCTATAAGATAGAGAAATATATGAGACACCATATATTTCTCTGACATGTAGAAATATAGGAGGTCCCCTATATTTCTATAAGATAGAGAAATATATGAGACCCCATATGTTTCTATGACTTTTAGAAATATAGGAGGCCCCCTATATTTCTATAAGATAGAGAAATATATGAAACCCCATATATTTCTATAACTTGTAGAAATATATGAGACCCCATATATTGCTATAACTTGTAGAAATATAGGAGACCCCATATACTTCTATATATTGTAGAAATATATGAGACCCCATATATTTCTATGACTTGTAGAAATATAGGAGACCCCCTATATTTCTATATCTTGTAGAAATATATGAGACACCATATATTTCTATGACTTGTAGAAATATAGGAGACCCCCTATATTATTATAAGATAGAGAAATATATGAGACCCCATATATTTCAATATCTTGTAGAAATATATGAGACCCCATATATTTCTATAACTTGTAGAAATATATCAGACCCCATATATTTCTATAAGATAGAGAAATATATGAGACCCCAAATATTTCTATAACATGTAGAAATACATGAGACCCCATATATTTCTATAACTTGTAGAAATATATGAGATCCCATATATTTCTATAAGATAGAGAAATATATGAGACCCCATATATTTCTATATCTTGTAGAAATATATGAGACCGCATATATTCCTATAACTTGTACAAATATATGAGACCCCATATATTTCTATAACTTGTAGAAATATATGAGACCCCATATATTTATATAAGATAGAGAAATATATGAGACCCCAAATATTTCTATAACTTGTAGAAATATATGAGACCCCATATATTTCTATAACTTGTAGGAATATATGAGACCCCATATATTTCTATATCGTGTAGAAATATATGAGACCCCATATAGTTCTATAACTTGTAGAAATATATGAGACCCCATATATTTCTGTAAGATAGAGAAATATATGAGACCCCATATATTTCTATAACTTGTAGAAATATATGAGACCCCATATATTTCTATAACTTTTAGAAATATTAGTGACCCATTATATTTCTCTATCTTGTAGAAATATATGAGACCCCATATATTTCTTTAACTTGTAGAAATATATGAGACCCCATATATTTCTATAAGATAAAGAAATATATGAGACCCCATATATTTCTATAACTTGTAGAAATATATGAGACCCCATATATTTCTATAACTTGTAGAAATATATGAGACCCCATATATTTCTATAAGATAGAAAAATATATGAGACCCTATATATTTCTATCACTTGTAAAATATATGAGACCCCATATATTTCTATATCTTGTAGAAATATATGAGACCACATATATTTCTATAACTTGTAGAAATATATGAAACCCCATATATTTCTATAAGATAGAGAAATATATGAGACCCCAAATATTTCTATAACTTGTAGAAATACATGAGACCCCATATATTTCTATAACTTGTAGAAATATATGAGACCCCATATATTTCTATATCTTGTAGAAATATATGAGACCTTATATATTTCTATAACCTGTAGAAATATATGAGACCCCCATATATTTCTATAAGATAAATATATGAGACCCCATATATTTCTATAACTTGTAGAAATATATGAGACCCCATATATTTTTATTAGATAGAAAAATATATGGGACCCCATATATTTCTATAACTTGTAGAAATATATGAGACCCCATATATTTCTATAAGATAGAGAAATATATGAGACCCCATATATTTCTATAACTTGTAGAAATATATGAGACCCCATCTATTTCTATAAGATAGAGAAATAATATGAGACCCCATATATTTCTATAACTTGTAGAAATATATGAGACCCCATATATTGCTATAACTTGTAGAAATATAGGAGACCCCATATACTTCTATATCTTGTAGAAATATATGAGACCCCATATATTTCTATGACTTGTAGAAATATAGGAGACCCCCTATATTTCTATATCTTGTAGAAATATATGAGACACCATATATTTCTATGACTTGTAGAAATATAGGAGACCCCCTATATTTCTATAAGATAGAGAAATATATGAGACACCATATATTACTATGACTTGTAGAGATATAGGAGGCCACCTATATTTCTATAAGATAGAGAAATATATGAGACCCCATATATTTCTATGACTTGTAGAAATATAGGAGGCCCCCTATATTTCTATAAGATAGAGAAATATATGAGACCCCATATATTTCTCTGACTTGTAGAAATATAGGAAGTCTTCTATATTTCTATAAGATAGAGAAATATATGAGACCCCATATATTTCTATGACTTTTAGAAATATAGGAGGCCCCCTATATTTCTATAAGATAGAGAAATATATGAAACCCCATATATTTTTATAACTTGTAGAAATATAGGAGATCCCATATATTTCTATAAGTTAGAGAAATATATGAGACCCCATATATTTCTATATCTTGTAGAAATATATGAGACCCCATATATTTCTATAAGATAGAGAAATATATGTGACCCCATATATTTCTATAACTTGTAGAAATATATGAGACTCCATATATTTCTATAAGATAGAGAAAAATATGAGACCCCATATATTTCTAGAACTTGTAGAAATATATGAGACCCCATATATTTCTATAAGGTAGAGAAATATATGAGATGCCATATATTTCTATAACTTGTAAAAATATATGAGACCCCATATATTTCTATAAAATAGAGAAATTATGAGACCCCATATATTTCTATAACTTGTAGAAATATATGACAACCCATATATTTCTATATCTTTTAGAAATATATGAGACCCCATATATTTCAATAACTTGTAGAAATATATGAGACCCCATATATTTCTATAAGATAGAGAAATATATGAGACCCCATATATTTCTATAACTTGTAGAAATATATGAGACTCCATATATTTCTATATCTTGTAGAAATATATGAGACCGCATATATTCTTATAACTTGTACAAATATATGAGACCCCATATATTTCTATAATATAGAGAAATATATGAGACCCCATATATTTCTATAACTTGTAGAAATATATGAGTCCCCATATATTTCTATAACTTGTAGAAATATATGAGACCCCATATATTTCTATGACTTGTAGAAATATATGAGACCCCATATATTTCTATAACTTGTAGAAATATATGAGACCCCATATATTTCTATAAGATAGAGAAATATATGAGACCCCATATATTTCTATCACTTGTAAAATATATGAGACCCCATATATTTCAATATCTTGTAGAAATATATGAGACCCCATATATTTCTATAACTTGTAGAAATATATGAGAACCCATATATTTCTATAAGATAGAGAAATATATGAGATCCCAAATATTTCTATAACATGTAGAAATACATGAGACCCCATATATTTCTATAACTTGTAGAAATATATGAGACCCCATATATTTCTATATCTTGTAGAAATATATGAGACCGCATATATTTCTATACCTTGTAGAAATATATGAGACCCCATATATTTCTATAAGATAGAGAAATATATGAGACCCCATATATTGCTATAATTTGTAGAAATATAGGAGACCCCATATACTTCTATATCTTGTAGAAATATATGAGACCCCATATATTTCTATGACTTGTAAAAATATAGGAGACACCCTATATTTCTATATCTTGTAGAAATATATGAGACACCATATATTTCTATGACTTGTAGAAATATATGAGACCCCATACATTTCTATATCTTGTAGAAATATATGAGACCGCATATATTCCTATAACTCGTACAAATATATGAGACCCCATATATTTCTATAATATAGAGAAATATATATAACCCCATATATTTCTATAACTTGTAGAAATATATGAGACCCCATATATTTCTATGACTTGTAGAAATATTGGAGACCCCATATATTTCTATAAATTGTAGAAATATATGAGACCCCATATATTTATATAAGATAAAGAAATATATGAGACCCCATATATTTCTATAACTTGTAGAAATATATGAGACCCCATATATTTCTATAACTTGTAGAAATATATGAGACCCCATATATTTCTATAAGATAGAGAAATATATGAGACCCCATATATTTCTATCACTTGTAAAATATATGAGACCCCATATATTTCTTTATCTTGTAGAAATATATGAGACATCATATATTTCTATAACTTGTAGAAATATATGAAACCCCATATATTTCTATAAGATAGAGAAATATATGAAACCCCATATATTTCTAAAAGATAGAGAAATACATGAGACCCCATATATTTCTATAACTTGTAGAAATATATGAGACCCCATATATTTCTATATCTTGTAGAAATATATGAGACCCCATATATTTCTATAACCTATAGAAATATATGAGACCCCATATATTTCTATAAGATAAATATATGAGACCCCATATATTTCTATAACTTGTAGAAATATATGAGACCCCATATATTTCTATACGATAGAAAAATATATGAGACCCCATATATTTCTATAACTTGTAGAAATATATGAGACCCCATATATTTCTATAAGATAGAGAAATATATGAGACCCCATATATTTCTATAACTTGTAGAAATATATGAGACCCCATATATTTCTATAAGATAGAGAAATAATATGAGACCCCATATATTTCTATAACTTGTAGAAATATATGAGACCCCAGATATTGCTATAACTTGTAGAAATATAGGAGACCCCATATACTTCTATATATTGTAGAAATATATGAGACCCCATATATTTCTATGACTTGTAGAAATATAGGAGACCCCCTATATTTCTATATCTTGTAGAAATATATGAGACCCCATATATTTCTATGACTTGTAGAGATATAGGAGGCCCCCTATATTTCTATAAGATAGAGAAATATATGAGACCCCATATATTTCTATGACTTGTAGAAATATAGGAGGCTCCCTATATTTCTATAAGATAGAGAAATATATGAGACCCCATATATTTCTCTGACATGTAGAAATATAGGAGGTCCCCTATATTTCTATAAGATAGAGAAATATATGAGACCCCATATATTTCTATGACTTTTAGAAATATAGGAGGCCCCCTATATTTCTATAAGATAGAGAAATATATGAAACCCCATATATTTTTATAACTTGTAGAAATATAGGAGATCCCATATATTTCTATAAGATAGAGAAATATATGAGACCCCATATATTTCTATATCTTGTAGAAATATATGAGACCCCATATATTTCTATAAGATAGAGAAATATATGTGACCCCATATATTTCTATAACTTGTAGAAATATATGAGACTCCATATATTTCTATAAGATAGAGAAATATATGAGACCCCATATATTTCTAGAACTTGTAGAAATATATGAGACCCCATATATTTCTATAAGGTAGAGAAATATATGAGATGCCATATATTTCTATAACTTGTAAAAATATATGAGACCCCATATATTTCTATAAAATAGAGAAATTATGAGACCCCGTATATTTCTATAACTTGTAGAAATATATGACACCCCATATATTTCTATATCTTGTAGAAATATATGAGACCCCATATATTTCAATAACTTGTAGAAATATATGAGACCCCATATATTTCTATAAGATAGAGAAATATATGAGACCCCATATATTTCTATAACTTGTAGAAATATATGAGACCCCATATATTTCAAAGACTTGTAGAAATATAGGAGACCCCATATATTTCTATAACTTGTAGAAATATATGAGACCCCATATATTTCTATAAGATAGAGAAATATATGAGACCCCATATATTTCTATCACTTGTAAAATATATGAGACCCCATATATTTCAATATCTTGTAGAAATATATGAGACCCCATATATTTCTATAACTTGTAGAAATATATCAGACCCCATATATTTCTATAAGATAGAGAAATATATGAGACCCGAAATATTTCTATAACATGTAGAAATACATGAGACCCCATATATTTCTATAACTTGTAGAAATATATGAGATCCCATATATTTCTATAAGATAGAGAAATATATGAGACCCCATATATTTCTATATCTTGTAGAAATATATGAGACCGCATATATTCCTATAACTTGTACAAATATATGAGACCCCATATATTTCTATAACTTGTAGAAATATATGAGACCCCATATATTTCTATAAGATAGAGAAATATATGAGACCCCAAATATTTCTATAACTTGTAGAAATATATGAGACCCCATATATTTCTATAACTTGTAGGAATATATGAGACCCCATATATTTCTATATCGTGTAGAAATATATGAGACCCCATATAGTTCTATAACTTGTAGAAATATATGAGACCCCATATATTTCTATAAGATAGAGAAATATGAGACCCCATATATTTCTATAACTTGTAGAAATATATGAGACCCCATATATTTCTATAACTTTTAGAAATATTAGTGACCCATTATATTTCTCTATCTTGTAGAAATATATGAGACCCCATATATTTCTTTAACTTGTAGAAATATATGAGACCCCATATATTTCTATAAGATAAAGAAATATATGAGACCCCATATATTTCTATAACTTGTAGAAATATATGAGACCCCATATATTTCTATAACTTGTAGAAATATATGAGACCCCATATATTTCTATAACTTGTAGAAATATATGAGACCCCATATATTTCTAAGACTTGTAGAAATATAGGAGACCCCATATATTTCTATAACTTGTAGAAATATATGAGACCCCATATATTTCTATAAGATAGAGAAATATATGAGACCCATATATTTCTATCACTTGTAAAATATATGAGACCCCATATATTTCAATATCTTGTAGAAATATATGAGACCCCATATATTTCTATAACTTGTAGAAATATATCAGACCCCATATATTTCTATAAGATAGAGAAATATATGAGACCCGAAATATTTCTATAACATGTAGAAATACATGAGACCCCATATATTTCTATAACTTGTAGAAATATATGAGATCCCATATATTTCTATAAGATAGAGAAATATATGAGACCCCATATATTTCTATATCTTGTAGAAATATATGAGACCGCATATATTCCTATAACTTGTACAAATATATGAGACCCCATATATTTCTATAACTTGTAGAAATATATGAGACCCCATATATTTCTATATCTTTGTGAAATATATGAGACCGCATATATTCCTATAACTGGTACAAATATATGAGACCCCATATATTTCTATAATATAGAGAAATATATGAGACCCCATATATTTCTATAACTTGTAGAAATATATGAGACCCCATATATTTCTATGACTTGTAGAAATATAGGAGACCCCATATATTTCTATAACTTGAAGAAATATATGAGACCCCATATATTTCTATAAGATAGAAAAATATATGAGACCCCATATATTTCTATAACTTGTAGAAATATATGAGACCCCATATATTTCTATAAGATAGAGAAATATATGAGACCCCATATATTTCTATAACTTGAAGAAATATATGAGACCCCATATATTTCTATAAGATAGAGAAATAATATGAGACCCCATATATTTCTATAACTTGTAGAAATATATGAGACCCCATATATTGCTATAACTTGTAGAAATATAGGAGACCCCATATACTTCTATATCTTGTAGAAATATATGAGACCCCATATATTTCTATGACTTGTAGAAATATAGGAGACCCCCTATATTTCTATATCTTGTAGAAATATATGAGACACCATATATTTCTATGATTGTAGAAATATAGGAGACCCCCTATATTTCTATAAGATAGAGAAATATATGAGACCCCATATATTTCTATGACTTGTAGAGATATAGGAGGCCCCCTATATTTCTATAAGATAGAGAAATATATGAGACCCCATATATTTCTATGACTTGTAGAAATATAGGAGGCCCCCTATATTTCTATAAGATAGAGAAATATATGAGACCCCATATATTCCTCTGACTTGTAGAAATATAGGAAGTCTTCTATATTTCTATAAGATAGAGAAATATATGAGACCCCATATATTTCTATGACTTTTAGAAATATAGGAGGCCCCCTATATTTCTATAAGATAGAGAAATATATGAAACCCCATATATTTTTATAACTTGTAGAAATATAGGAGATCCCATATATTTCTATAAGTTAGAGAAATATATGAGACCCCATATATTTCTATATCTTGTAGAAATATATGAGACCCCATATATTTCTATAAGATAGAGAAATATATGAGACCCCATATATTTCTAGAACTTGTAGAAATATATGAGACCCCATATATTTCTATAAGGTAGAGAAATATATGAGATGCCATATATTTCTATAACTTGTAAAAATATATGAGACCCCATATAT
Source organism: Muscardinus avellanarius (assembly GCF_963383645.1). Classification (NCBI taxonomy): domain Eukaryota; kingdom Metazoa; phylum Chordata; class Mammalia; order Rodentia; family Gliridae; genus Muscardinus; species Muscardinus avellanarius. The sequence goes on from NC_137798.1 coordinate 22,981,759, forward strand.
TTCTATAAAATAGAGAAATTATGAGACCCCATATATTTCTATAACTTGTAAAATATATGACACCCCATATATTTCTATATCTTGTAGAAATATATGAGACCCCATATATTTCAATAACTTGTAGAAATATATGAGACCCCATATATTTCTATAAGATAGAGAAATATATGAGACCCCATATATTTCTATAACTTGTAGAAATATATGAGACTCCATATATTTCTATATCTTGTAGAAATATATGAGACCGCATATATTCCTATAACTTGTACAAATATATGAGACCCCATATATTTCTATAATATAGAGAAATATATGAGACCCCATATATTTCTATAACTTGTAGAAATATATGAGACCCCATATATTTCTATAACTTGTAGAAATATATGAGACCCCATATATTTCTATGACTTGTAGAAATATATGAGACCCCATATATTTCTATAACTTGTAGAAATATATGAGACCCCATATATTTCTATAAGATAGAGAAATATATGAGACCCCATATATTTCTATCACTTGTAAAATATATGAGACCCCATATATTTCAATATCTGTAGAAATATATGAGACCCCATATATTTCTATAACTTGTAGAAATATATGAGACCCCATATATTTCTATAAGATAGAGAAATATATGAGATCCCAAATATTTCTATAACGTAGAAATACATGAGACCCCATATATTTCTATAACTTGTAGAAATATATGAGACCCCATATATTTCTATATCTTGTAGAAATATATGAGACAGCATATATTTCTATAACTTGTAGAAATATATGAGACCCCATATATTTCTATAAGATAGAGAAATATATGAGACCGCATATATTTCTATAACTTGTAGAAAAATATGAGACCCCATATATTTCTATAAGATAGAGAAATATATGAGACCCCATATATTTCTATATCTTGTAGAAATATATGAGACCGCATATATTCCTATAACTTGTACAAATATATGAGACCCCATATATTTCTATAACTTGTAGAAATATATGAGACCCCATATATTTCTATAAGATAGAGAAATATATGAGACCCCATATATTTCTATATCTTGTAGAAATATATGAGACCGCATATATTCCTATAACTTGTACAAATATATGAGACCCCATATATTTCTATAACTTGTAGAAATATATGAGACCCCATATATTTCTATAAGATAGAGAAATATATGAGACCCCATATATTTCTATAACTTGTAGAAATATATGAGACCCCATATATTTCTATAACTTTTAGAAATATTAGTGACCCATTATATTTCTCTATCTTGTAGAAATATATGAGACCCCATATATTTCTTTAACTTGTAGAAATATATGAGACCCCATATATTTCTATAAGATAAAGAAATATATGAGACCCCATATATTTCTATAACTTGTAGAAATATATGAGACCCCATATATTTCTATAACTTGTAAAAATATATGAGACCCCATATATTTCTATAAGATAGAGAAATATATGACACCCCATATATTTCTATCACTTGTAATATATATGAGACCCCATATATTTCTATATCTTGTAGAAATATATGAGACCACATATATTTCTATAACTTGTAGAAATATATGAAACCCCATATATTTCTATAAGATAGAGAAATATATGAGACCCAAATATTTCTATAACTTGTAGAAATACATGAGACCCCATATATTTCTATAACTTGTAGAAATATATGAGACCCCATATATTTCTATATCTTGTAGAAATATATGAGACCTTATATATTTCTATAACCTGTAGCAATATATGAGACCCCATATATTTCTATAAGATAAATATATGAGACCCCATATATTTCTATAACTTGTAGAAATATATGAGACCCCATATATTTCTATAAGATAAAAAAATATATGTGACCCCATATATTTCTATAACTTGTAGAAATATATGAGACCCCATATATTTCTATAAGATAGAGAAATATATGAGACCCCATATATTTCTATAACTTGTAGAAATATATGAGACCCCATATATTTCTATATCTTGTAGAAATATATGAGACCGCATATATTCCTATAACTTGTACAAATATATGAGACCCCATATATTTCTATAACTTGTAGAAATATATGAGACCCCATATATTTCTATAAGATAGAGAAATATATGAGACCCCAAATATTTCTATAACTTGTAGAAATATATGAGACCCCATATATTTCTATAACTTGTAGGAATATATGAGACCCCATATATTTCTATATCGTGTAGAAATATATGAGACCCCATATAGTTTTATAACTTGTAGAAATATATGAGACCCCATATATTTCTGTAAGATAGAGAAATATATGAGACCCCATATATTTCTATAACTTGTAGAAATATATGAGACCCCATATATTTCTATAACTTTTAGAAATATTAGTGACCCATTATATTTCTCTATCTTGTAGAAATATATGAGACCCCATATATTTCTATATCTTGTAGAAATATATGAGACTGCATATATTCCTATAACTTGTACAAATATATGAGACCCCATATATTTCTATAATATAGAGAAAATCTTTTTTTTTTTTCAAAATGGCGACTGAGGGACACAGCACCTCTCAGTAGCTGAAGTAAATAAAGTTTAAATACTGAGAAAGCAGTGTCTAAATCAACAAAACAAATACATACCAGGAACCAAAACACATCCTGTACCTCGGCGGAACCCTGAACTTGAACAAGAAGAACAAAGATCGGACACGGGACCTGCTGCAGATACAATCTGACCGCGGACCAGAACGCTGAGCCGCGGGCTGCTTTGGCAGCTGTCCAAGGAGCTGCCTGCCCGATATTTCCACGGCAAGATAATCCGGGAATAAAAACGGACTTAGGACCGCATCCTAAGCAGCGAGCAGCACCCTCCAGAACTCTGTCTGCCCACCAGCGACCGGATCACATCGGCACAGAGACTCACACGGATTCCTGCACCAAGACAGGTACCTGAGGGCGCCCTAGTAACTGGGGTCCTAGCGTGTGCGGAGTCGCAGTCTCAAACCCCCACCACGGGCTCAAGCCTCAGAGCACTCTCCTCGCGCTTCCTGCCTGTCCCCTACTAGTAATCAGCGCCTGTACACTGCCCTCCTAAATTGGAGCCTGCTTCTGTGGCTAACCCCTGCCACCTTGCCAGAGCCTACCCTCCAGGCTGCAAAAGCACTGGGAGACCCGGAAATCTCCTTGGGGCACCCCCAGCCTCTACGTCCCGCGGGACGCAGAGACCATTGCTGGACACCGCACACTGGAACCTTGAGCACCTACCCTGCACCCCTGGCCCACCGCGGGGTATTCCCAACCTCCTGGTAGCCAGATGCTTAGTTCTAAGTGAGAACACAGCTCAATACACCTTGGAAGAACATACCAGCAGCAATAGACAGCTGCACCCACTCTCACTAGGGTCCAGTATTAACAGGGCATCCAGCCTGCACTCTTGGAATAGGCAGAGCTCTGGCAGTAAGTGTGGCCACCCAGGAACCAGCATTCATTTGCCCAGGGCACATCTTGGGACCACACCTGGCTAGCCCAGCTGGAATTTCCAGAGACACAAGAAAATCCATCGGGCCACAAAATCTGCTCAGGACCTCAGGGGGAAGTGCCAATTACACTTTAGTCACTCTCCACCCCTGCTGTAGGGAAGCACAGGCTGGAGGCGAGGGTGGTGAGTGCAGATGTGCTGACCACAGGTTAGAATTTCGCAGAATCTGTGAACTGTACAGAATCAAATAACAGTGAAACCAGACACCCGGACACATAAACCTAAAGCAGCTAAAGGAGAAAAAGGTGTCCAAACACCCAGAGTGACTTAAGAAGATAAAAATAGAGTACAAAGAAAACTAAGAGACATTGGACGGTATCCTGAAAGCTACCAAGCAATCAGATACACACATATTATATGGACCTGACCCCATATGCGTAAATAAGTAGGACTGTTTGTTTTACTTTTAATGTGGATGTTATGTTTTCTTTTGCTTTTAAAGTGCTTTTGTTTTAGTATGGTTATTGCTGTTTTCTTTTTTTTTCTTTTTCTTTCTTCTTTTAATCCAAACTTCTCTTACTTTAACTTGTTGTTTTATATATATATACATTGGATAGTTTGCCTTATTTCTTTATTTCACACGGCTGCTAGTTCCTTTTATTTTATTCCTCTTCCTTTTTCCTCTTTCTTCCCTTTTCCTTCCTTTTCTTTCATTCTCCTCCTTTGATTGGTTTACCTTCCTTTTTCTTGGATTACATAATAGTCTTGGTATCTTGAGCGGATTCTTTTTTTTTTTTTTTTTTTTTTATGTCTGCCTGCTCCTACCAGCATCCCTATTTACAAACCTTCCCACACTAACCTACATACATTTCTCCCCCAAAACTTTTCCCCATAATATACCTCATGGTTTAAAACTCAAAGTATTTTTTATATCCATAACTACTCTACTAACAACAAGAGTCCTAGTAGTTAACTCTCTCTCATTCATAGCAAGTTATTACTTTATCATACTTAAAGTCCTTCTCAACCTAACATATCCTCCACCTAATCTGACTCCTTTACCCATCACCCCAGCTCCTCCCACATCACCCACTTTCAACACTGGAAAGGCTCTGCTGACTGGCCGACACTCCTAAACTCCTAATATTAAGATTTGACTAAACACATTACTCACGAACGATGGGTAGAAATCAGAAAAACAGGACAGAGAACACTATAAATATGAGAACCAGGAGTTATGAAGAGACAGCAGAAATCACGAATACTGACCTACTAGAAATGCAAGAAGGGGAGTTCAGAATCTTGTTGTTCAATATGATGAAAGGTTTTAAAACAAGTATAGAGGAGGTTAAAGGTGAAATAGAAACACTAAAAAAGAATCAGAAAGAGGTCTGGAATGAAATGAAAGAGGCAATAAGTGAAATGAAGACAGCAATAGAAAGAAACTCTGGAAGATTAGATGAAATGGAAAACAGAATATCAATATTAGAAGACAGTACATCCCAAACCGAAAACACAGTCAGCGATATACAGAAATCTTTACAGCAACAAAACCTAAACATCCAGCAATTATGGGATAATATGAAGCGCCCTAATTTACGGATAATAGGCATTGAGGAAGGGATAGAGGTACAGACCAAGGGCATATGTAATATCTTCAAGGAAATAATCTCAGAGAATTTTCCAAATATGGAAAGAGACTTGAATCTTCAAGTACAGGAGGCATACAGAACTCCACTGAGACAGGACCAAAGAAAAACCACTCCACGCCACATAATAACCAAATTGACCAGCATAGAGGCCAAGGAAGGAATCTTAAAAGCAGTAAGAACAAAAGGACAGGTGACATATAGAGGCAAAACAATAAGAATCACCCCAGACTATACAACCCAGGTCAGGAATGCTAGGAGAGACTGGTATGACGTGATTCAGACCCTGGAAGAACATAACTTCCAGCCCAAATTAATCTTCCCAGCAAAACTACTATTCAAGATCAATGGGGAAGTCAAAGTCTTTCAGGATAAACAGAATCTCAAAAAATTCATGAATTCAAAGCCAACACTAGAGAAAATTCTTAAAGAAATAAATCATAAGGAAGAAAAAAGAAGCAGACTCCAGAATCAGAGAAGCGAGGAAGTTAATAAGTGGGCCATTTAAGTAAAGAAGAAAGATCACAACACCCAAGAGTAGACAGAACACAAAATGGCAGAAAACAAAAAGCATATTTCAATAATATCACTTAATGTCAAAGGACTTAACTCACCAATCAAAAGACATAGACTGGCAATGTGGATTAGGAAACATAATCCAAACATATGCTGTCTGCAAGAAACTCACCTCACAGCCAAAGACATTCACAGGTTGAAGGTGAAAGGATGGAAAAAGATATACCATGCCACCAGTGACCGAAAAAGAGCAGGGGTAGCAACCCTGATATCCAACAAAACAGACTTTAAAATAAAACACATCAAAAGAGACAAATCAGGGCACTTCCTTTTATTAAAAGGAACAATACACCAAGAAGATATAATGATAGTAAATATTTATGCCCCAAATGTGGGTGCAACCACATTCGTAAAACAAACCCTTCTGGACATAAGATCCCAAGTAGACCCAAATACAATAATTCTGGGAGACTTTAATACGCCTCTCACACCACTGGATCGATCTTCGAGGCAAAAGATGAGTAAAGATGCTCTAGAACTAAAGGAAACCATAAACCAAATGGACCTAATAGACGTTTTCAGAGTATTTCAACCAGGAACTACAGAATACACTTTCTTCTCAGCAGCCCATGGAACCTTCTCCAAAATAGATCACATCCTGGGACACAAAGAAAATACCAGCAAATTCAAAAAATGTAATATAATCCCATGCATCTTTTCAGACCACAATGGAATAAAAGTAGAAATCAACAACAGGAAACTCGAAAGAAAGTATTCAAATTCATGGAGAATGAATGATACACTACTAAATGACGAATGGGTAAGAGCAGAAATTAGGGAAGAAATAAAGAAATTTATGGAAACAAACGAAAACAGAGACACAACCCACCAAAACCTATGGGACACCATGAAGGCAGTACTAAGAGGAAAGTTTATCGCATTGAGTGCCCACATAAAAAGGATGGAGAACCACCAAGTAAAGAACCTAATGAAACAACTCAAGGATCTAGAAATTCTGCAACAATCCATTCCCAAAGCCAGCAGAAGACGAGAAATCATCAAAATTAGAGCAGAAATAAATGAAATAGAGAACAAAAAAACAATTCAAAGAATCAATAAAACAAAAAGTTGGTTCTTTGAAAAGATTAATAGAATTGATAAACCCCTGGCCAACCTAACCAAAAGAAAAAGAGAATCAACTCAAATTACCAAAATTAGAAATGAAAAAGGAGATAACACCACTGATAGTGAAGAAATTCAAAACATTATCAGAAACTACTTTAAAAATTTATACTCCAATAGATTTGAAAACCTGGATGAAATTGACAGATTTCTAAACACAGTTAACCTTCCTACACTCAACCAAGAGGACATAGCAAGCCTAAACCAACCAATAACAACCAAAGAAATAGAAACGGCAATAAAAATTCTTCCACCAAAGAAAAGCCCAGGCCCAGATGGGTTCCCAGCTGAATTCTACAAAACCTTCAGTGAACAACTAATACCAATACTTCATAACACGTTCCGGGAAATTGAAAGAGATGGAACTCTTCCAAATTCCTTCTATGAGGCCAGTATCACATTAATCCCCAAACCAAATAAAGATACCTCAAGAAAGGAAAACTACAGACCAATATCCTTAATGAACATAGATGCAAAAATTCTAAACAAAATACTAGCTATACGCATTCAAAACTATATCAAGAGAATAATTCATCACGACCAAGTCGGTTTCATCCCAGAAAAACAAGGCTGGTTCAACATACGCAAATCAATACATGTTATTCACCACATAAATAGAACCAAGAACAAAAACCACATCATCATAGCAATAGATGCTGAAAAAGCATTCGACAAAATCCAACACCCATTTATGTTAAAAACACTGCAAAAAATTGGGATAGAAGGAAAGTACTTCAACATCATCAAGGCAATATACTGCAAACCCAAAGCCAACATTATATTGAATGGGGAAAAACTGCAAGAATTTCCGCTACAGTCAGGAACAAGACAAGGATGCCCACTTTCACCTCTCCTTTTCAATATAGTCCTTGAGACTCTTGCTGCAGCAATCAGACAAGAGAAGGAAATCAAAGGAATCCACATAGGAAGAGAGGAAGTGAAATTATCCTTATTCGCAGATGACATGATCCTTTACCTGGAAGACCCAAAGAACTCAACCAAAAGACTTCTGGAGCTGATCGACAAATTCGGCAAAGTCGCAGGTTACAAAATCAACCTAAAGAAATCAGTGGCCTTTCTTTATGCCAACAACGAATCCACAATGAAGGAAACAAAAACAACAATTCCATTCACTATAACCTCAAAACCAATAAAATACCTAGGAATAAACCTAACCCAAGATGTAAAAGACCTCTACAACAAAAACTATAAAACATTAAAAAAAGAAATAGAAGAAGACCTTGGAAGATGGAAAGATCTCCCGTGCTCATGGATAGGCAGAATAAATATCATCAAAATGGCCATTCTGCCAAAACTGATCTATAGGTTCAATGCAATTCCCATTAAAATACCAGTGACATTCTTCAGAGACCTAGAAAAATCAATCATGAACTTCATATGGAGAAAGAAAAGACCTAGAATAGCCAAAGCAATTCTCAATAACAAGAAACACGCAGGAGGCATTACAATCCCAGACTTCAAACTATACTATAGAGCAATAGTAGTAAAAACAGCATGGTACTGGCACAAAAACAGATATACTGACCAGTGGATTAGAATAGAAGATACAGAAACAAACCCACACATCTTTAGTCAATTAATCTTTGACAAAGGGGCCAAACACATACGCTGGAGAAAAGACAGCCTTTTCAACAAGTGGTGCTGGGAGAACTGGCTAGCCATTTGTAAAAAGATGAAGCTAAACCCCTATATCTCACCTAACACAGGAATCAACTCAAGATGGATCAAAGACTTAGAAATTAGACCTGAGACGGTGAAGTTAGTAGAGGAGAACATAGGTTCAACACTACAACATATTGGCACAGGCAGTAACTTTCTCAACAAAACCTCCAAAGCTCAGGAAATTAAAGCAAGAATAAACAAGTGGGATAACATTAAACTAAAAAGTTTCTTCTCATCAAAGGAAACTATCAATAACCTAAAGAGGAAGCCTACAGAATGGGAAAGGATCTTTACCAGCCACCATTCTGATAGGGGGCTAATATCCAGAGTATACAAAGAGCTCAAAAGGCTCTACACCAACAAAACAAACAACCCAATCAAGAAATGGGCAAATGAACTAAATAGACACTTCACAAAAGAAGAGATACAAAGGGCTAATAGATACATGAAAAGATGTTCTTCATCACTGGCCATCAGGGAGATGCAAATCAAAACTACACTGAGATTCCATCTAACCCCAGTGAGAGTAGCAAGCATAAAGAAATCAAACAACAACAAATGCTGGCGAGGATGTGGGGAAAGAGGAACTCTTTTACACTGTTGGTGGGAGTGCAAACTAGTTCAGCCACTATGGAGATCTGTGTGGAGATTCCTAAGAAAGGTGGGAATAGATCCACCATATGATCCAGCTATACCACTCCTGGGTATCTTTCCAAAAGGGTTGAATTCAGAGAAATACAGCAACATATGCATACCTATGTTCATAGCAGCACAATTTGTAATAGCCAAAATATGGATCCAACCCAGATCACCATCAACAGATGAATGGATAGCAAAACTGTGGGAAATACACACAATGGAATTCTATTCAGCCATAAAGAAGAACAAAATTTTATCATTTGCAAGAAGATGGAAAGCCCTGGAAAGCATCATGTTAAGTGAGATCAGCCAAGCACAGAAGGAGAAGATACACATGTTTCCTCTAATATGCCCAAACTAGAAAACACAAAGGATACCAGTAGGACCCCAGATATTAGAGGGGAAATACTAGCTAAGTTTTAATGGAAAGATAGGAGAGGAGAAAGGCCGATCTTGATTAAGGAGCATCTTCACCTGAACATGTGTAAAATTATGAATAAGACATGGTTAACCTGGCCAACCATTGGTGGGGGGGGGGAGAAAATGGGGGCGGGGGGAGAGGGCACCAAATATAGTGTAAATGTATACTATTTATGTTCAATAAAAAATTGTTAAAAAATAAAATAAAATAAAAAAAAATAAAATAAAAAAAAAATAAAATAAAAAAAAAAAACCACAAAAAAAAAAAAAAAATAATATAGAGAAATATATGAGACCCCATATATTTCTATAACTTGTAGAAATATATGAGGCCCCATATATTTCTATAACTTGTAGAAATATATGAGACCCCATATATTTCTATGACTTGTAGAAATATATGAGACCCCATATATTTCTATAACTTGTAGAAATATATGAGATCCCATATATTTCTATAAGATGGAGAAATATATGAGACCCCATATATTTCTATCACTTGTAAAATATGAGACCCCATATATTTCTATATCTTGTAGAAATATATGAGACCCCATATATTTCTATAACTTGTAGAAATATATGAGACCCCATATATTTCTATAAGATAGAGAAATATATGAGATCCCAAATATTTCTATAACATGTAGAAATACATGAGACCCCATATATTTCTATAACTTGTAGAAATATATGAGACCCCATATATTTCTATATCTTGTAGAAATATATGAGACCGCATATATTTCTATAACTTGTAGAAATATATGAGACCCCATATATTTCTATAAGATAGAGAAATATATGAGACCGCATATATTTCTATAACTTGTAGAAAAATATGAGACCCCATATATTTCTATAAGATAGAGAAATATATGAGACCCCATATATTTCTATATCTTGTAGAAATATATGAGACCGCATATATTCCTATAACTTGTACAAATATATGAGACCCCATATATTTCTATAACTTGTAGAAATATATGAGACCCCATATATTTCTATAAGATAGAGAAATATATGAGACCCCAAATATTTCTATAACTTGTAGAAATATATGAGACCCCATATATTTCTATAACTTGTAGGAATATAAGAGACCCCATATATTTCTATATCGTGTAGAAATATATGAGACCCCATATAGTTCTATAACTTGTAGAAATATATGAGACCCCATATATTTCTATAAGATAGAGAAATATATGAGACCCCATATATTTCTATAACTTGTAGAAATATATGAGACCCCATATATTTCTATATCTTTGTGAAATATATGAGACCGCATATATTCCTATAACTGGTACAAATATATGAGACCCCATATATTTCTATAATATAGAGAAATATATGAGACCCCATATATTTCTATAACTTGTAGAAATATATGAGACCCCATATATTTCTATGACTTGTAGAAATATAGGAGACCCCATATATTTCTATAACTTGAAGAAATATATGAGACCCCATATATTTCTATAAGATAGAGAAATATATGTGACCCCATATATTTCTATAACTTGCAGAAATATATGAGACCCCATATATTTCTATAACTTTTAGAAATATTAGTGACCCATTATATTTCTCTATCTTGTAGAAATATATGAGACCCCATATATTTATTTAACTTGTAGAAATATATGAGACCCCATATATTTCTATAAGATAAAGAAATATATGAGACCCCATATATTTCTATAACTTGTAGAAATATATGAGACCCCATATATTTCTATAACTTGTAGAAATATATGAGACCCCATATATTTCTATAAGATAGAGAAATATATGAGACCCCATATATTTCTATCACTTGTAAAATATATGAGACCCCATATATTTCTATATCTTGTAGAAATATATGAGACCCCATATATTTCTATAAATTGTAGAAATATATGAAACCCCATATATTTCTATAAGATAGAGAAATACATGAGACCCCTAATATTTCTATAACTTGTAGAAATACATGAGACCCCATATATTTCTATAACTTGTAGAAATATATGAGACCCCATATATTTCTATATCTTGTAGAAATATATGAGACCCCATATATTTCTGTAACCTGTAGAAATATATGAGACCCCATATATTTCTATAAGATGAATATATGAGACCCCATATATTTCTATAACTTGTAGAAATATATGAGACCCCATATATTTCTATAAGATAGAGAAATATATGAGACCCCATATATTGCTATAATTTGTAGAAATATAGGAGACCCCATATACTTCTATATCTTGTAGAAATATATGAGACCCCATATATTTCTATGACTTGTAAAAATATAGGACACCCCCTATATTTCTATATCTTGTAGAAATATATGAGACACCATATATTTCTATGACTTGTAGAAATATATGAGACCCCATACATTTCTATATCTTGTAGAAATATATGAGACCGCATATATTCCTATAACTCGTACAAATATATGAGACCCCATATATTTCTATAATATAGAGAAATATATATAACCCCATATATTTCTATCACTTGTAAAATATATGAGACCCCATATATTTCTTTATCTTGTAGAAATATATGAGACATCATATATTTCTATAACTTGTAGAAATATATGAAACCCCATATATTTCTATAAGATAGAGAAATATATGAAACCCCATATATTTCTAAAAGATAGAGAAATACATGAGACCCCATATATTTCTATAACTTGTAGAAATATATGAGACCCCATATATTTCTATATCTTGTAGAAATATATGAGACCCCATATATTTCTATAACCTATAGAAATATATGAGACCCCATATATTTCTATAAGATAAATATATGAGACCCCATATATTTCTATAACTTGTAGAAATATATGAGACCCCATATATTTCTATATGATAGAAAAATATATGAGACCCCATATATTTCTATAACTTGTAGAAATATATGAGACCCCATATATTTCTATAAGATAGAGAAATATATGAGACCCCATATATTTCTATAACTTGTAGAAATATATGAGACCCCATATATTTCTATAAGATAGAGAAATAATATGAGACCCCATATATTTCTATAACTTGTAGAAATATATGAGACCCCATATATTGCTATAACTTGTAGAAATATAGGAGACCCCATATACTTCTATATATTGTAGAAATATATGAGACCCCATATATTTCTATGACTTGTAGAAATATAGGAGACCCCCTATATTTCTATATCTTGTAGAAATATATGAGACACCATATATTTCTATGACTTGTAGAAATATAGGAGACCCCCTATATTATTATAAGATAAAGAAATATATGAGACCCCATATATTTCTATGACTTGTAGAGATATAGGAGGCCCCCTATATTTCTATAAGATAGAGAAATATATGAGACCCCATATATTTCTATGACTTGTAGAAATATAGGAGGCTCCCTATATTTCTATAAGATAGAGAAATATATGAGACCCCATATATTTCTCTGACATGTAGAAATATAGGAGGTCCCCTATATTTCTATAAGATAGAGAAATATATGAGACCCCATATATTTCTATGACTTTTAGAAATATAGGAGGCCCCCTATATTTCTATAAGATAGAGAAATATATGAAACCCCATATATTTCTATAACTTGTAGAAATATATGAGACCCCATATATTGCTATAACTTGTAGAAATATAGGAGACCCCATATACTTCTATATATTGTAGAAATATATGAGACCCCATATATTTCTATGACTTGTAGAAATATAGGAGACCCCCTATATTTCTATATCTTGTAGAAATATATGAGACACCATATATTTCTATGACTTGTAGAAATATAGGAGACCCCCTATATTATTATAAGATAGAGAAATATATGAGACCCCATATATTTCAATATCTTGTAGAAATATATGAGACACCATATATTTCTATAACTTGTAGAAATATATCAGACCCCATATATTTCTATAAGATAGAGAAATATATGAGACCCCAAATATTTCTATAACATGTAGAAATACATGAGACCCCATATATTTCTATAACTTGTAGAAATATATGAGATCCCATATATTTCTATAAGATAGAGAAATATATGAGACCCCATATATTTCTATATCTTGTAGAAATATATGAGACCGCATATATTCCTATAACTTGTACAAATATATGAGACCCCATATATTTCTATAACTTGTAGAAATATATGAGACCCCATATATTTCTATAAGATAGAGAAATATATGAGACCCCAAATATTTCTATAACTTGTAGAAATATATGAGACCCCATATATTTCTGTAAGATAGAGAAATATATGAGACCCCATATATTTCTATAACTTGTAGAAATATATGAGACCCCATATATTTCTATAACTTTTAGAAATATTAGTGACCCATTATATTTCTCTATCTTGTAGAAATATATGAGACCCCATATATTTCTTTAACTTGTAGAAATATATGAGACCCCATATATTTCTATAAGATAAAGAAATATATGAGACCCCATATATTTCTATAACTTGTAGAAATATATGAGACCCCATATATTTCTATAACTTGTAGAAATATATGAGACCACATATATTTCTATAAGATAGAAAAATATATGAGACTCTATATATTTCTATCACTTGTAAAATATATGAGACCCCATATATTTCTATATCTTGTAGAAATATATGAGACCACATATATTTCTATAACTTGTAGAAATATATGAAACCCCATATATTTCTATAAGATAGAGAAATATATGAGACCCCAAATATTTCTATAACTTGTAGAAATACATGAGACCCCATATATTTCTATAACTTGTAGAAATATATGAGACCCCATATATTTCTATATCTTGTAGAAATATATGAGACCTTATATATTTCTATAACCTGTAGAAATATATGAGACCCCCATATATTTCTATAAGATAAATATATGAGACCCCATATATTTCTATAACTTGTAGAAATATATGAGACCCCATATATTTTTATAAGATAGAAAAATATATGGGACCCCATATATTTCTATAACTTGTAGAAATATATGAGACCCCATATATTTCTATAAGATAGAGAAATATATGAGACCCCATATATTTCTATAACTTGTAGAAATATATGAGACCCCATATATTTCTATAAGATAGAGAAATAATATGAGACCCCATATATTTCTATAACTTGTAGAAATATATGAGACCCCATATATTGCTATAACTTGTAGAAATATAGGAGACCCCATATACTTCTATATCTTGTAGAAATATATGAGACCCCATATATTTCTATGACTTGTAGAAATATAGGAGACCCCCTATATTTCTATATCTTGTAGAAATATATGAGACACCATATATTTCTATGACTTGTAGAAATATAGGAGACCTTCTATATTTCTATAAGATAGAGAAATATATGAGACACCATATATTACTATGACTTGTAGAGATATAGGAGGCCACCTATATTTCTATAAGATAGAGAAATATATGAGACCCCATATATTTCTATGACTTGTAGAAATATAGGAGGCCCCCTATATTTCTATAAGATAGAGAAATATATGAGACCCCATATATTTCTCTGACTTGTAGAAATATAGGAAGTCTATATTTCTATAAGATAGAGAAATATATGAGACCCCATATATTTCTATGACTTTTAGAAATATAGGAGGCCCCCTATATTTCTATAAGATAGAGAAATATATGAAACCCCATATATTTTTATAACTTGTAGAAATATAGGAGATCCCATATATTTCTATAAGTTAGAGAAATGTATGAGACCCCATATATTTCTATATCTTGTAGAAATATATGAGACCCCATATATTTCTATAAGATAGAGAAATATATGTGACCCCATATATTTCTATAACTTGTAGAAATATATGAGACTCCATATATTTCTATAAGATAGAGAAATATATGAGACCCCATATATTTCTAGAACTTGTAGAAATATATGAGACCCCATATATTTCTATAAGGTAGAGAAATATATGAGATGCCATATATTTCTATAACTTGTAAAAATATATGAGACCCCATATATTTCTATAAAATAGAGAAATTATGAGACCCCATATATTTCTATAACTTGTAGAAATATATGACACCCCATATATTTCTATATCTTTTAGAAATATATGAGACCCCATATATTTCAATAACTTGTAGAAATATATGAGACCCCATATATTTCTATAAAATAGAGAAATATATGAGACCCCATATATTTCTATAACTTGTAGAAATATATGAGACTCCATATATTTCTATATCTTGTAGAAATATATGAGACCGCATATATTCTTATAACTTGTACAAATATATGAGACCCCATATATTTCTATAATATAGAGAAATATATGAGACCCCATATATTTCTATAACTTGTAGAAATATATGAGTCCCCATATATTTCTATAACTTGTAGAAATATATGAGACCCCATATATTTCTATGACTTGTAGAAATATATGAGACCCCATATATTTCTATAACTTGTAGAAATATATGAGAACCCATATATTTCTATAAGATAGAGAAATATATGAGACCCCATATATTTCTATCACTTGTAAAATATATGAGACCCCATATATTTCAATATCTTGTAGAAATATATGAGACCCCATATATTTCTATAACTTGTAGAAATATATGAGAACCCATATATTTCTATAAGATAGAGAAATATATGAGATCCCAAATATTTCTATAACATGTAGAAATACATGAGACCCCATATATTTCTATAACTTGTAGAAATATATGAGACCCCATATATTTCTATATCTTGTAGAAATATATGAGACCGCATATATTTCTATACCTTGTAGAAATATATGAGACCCCATATATTTCTATAAGATAGAGAAATATATGAGACCCCATATATTGCTATAATTTGTAGAAATATAGGAGACCCCATATACTTCTATATCTTGTAGAAATATATGAGACCCCATATATTTCTATGACTTGTAAAAATATAGGAGACCCCCTATATTTCTATATCTTGTAGAAATATATGAGACACCATATATTTCTATGACTTGTAGAAATATGAGACCCCATACATTTCTATATCTTGTAGAAATATATGAGACCGCATATATTCCTATAACTCGTACAAATATATGAGACCCCATATATTTCTATAATATAGAGAAATATATATAACCCCATATATTTCTATAACTTGTAGAAATATATGAGACCCCATATATTTCTATGACTTGTAGAAATATAGGAGACCCCATATATTTCTATAAATTGTAGAAATATATGAGACCCCATATATTTATATAAGATAAAGAAATATATGAGACCCCATATATTTCTATAACTTGTAGAAATATATGAGACCCCATATATTTCTATAACTTGTAGAAATATATGAGACCCCATATATTTCTATAAGATAGAGAAATATATGAGACCCCATATATTTCTATCACTTGTAAAATATATGAGACCCCATATATTTCTTTATCTTGTAGAAATATATGAGACATCATATATTTCTATAACTTGTAGAAATATATGAAACCCCATATATTTCTATAAGATAGAGAAATATATGAAACCCCATATATTTCTAAAAGATAGAGAAATACATGAGACCCCATATATTTCTATAACTTGTAGAAATATATGAGACCCCATATATTTCTATATCTTGTAGAAATATATGAGACCCCATATATTTCTATAACCTATAGAAATATATGAGACCCCATATATTTCTATAAGATAAATATATGAGACCCCATATATTTCTATAACTTGTAGAAATATATGAGACCCCATATATTTCTATACGATAGAAAAATATATGAGACCCCATATATTTCTATAACTTGTAGAAATATATGAGACCCCATATATTTCTATAAGATAGAGAAATATATGAGACCCCATATATTTCTATAACTTGTAGAAATATATGAGACCCCATATATTTCTATAAGATAGAGAAATAATATGAGACCCCATATATTTCTATAACTTGTAGAAATATATGAGACCCCAGATATTGCTATAACTTGTAGAAATATAGGAGACCCCATATACTTCTATATATTGTAGAAATATATGAGACCCCATATATTTCTATGACTTGTAGAAATATAGGAGACCCCCTATATTTCTATATCTTGTAGAAATATATGAGACACCATATATTTCTATGACTTGTAGAAATATAGGAGACCCCCTATATTATTATAAGATAGAGAAATATATGAGACCCCATATATTTCTATGACTTGTAGAGATATAGGAGGCCCCCTATATTTCTATAAGATAGAGAAATATATGAGACCCCATATATTTCTATGACTTGTAGAAATATAGGAGGCTCCCTATATTTCTATAAGATAGAGAAATATATGAGACCCCATATATTTCTCTGACATGTAGAAATATAGGAGGTCCCCTATATTTCTATAAGATAGAGAAATATATGAGACCCCATATATTTCTATGACTTTTAGAAATATAGGAGGCCCCCTATATTTCTATAAGATAGAGAAATATATGAAACCCCATATATTTTTATAACTTGTAGAAATATAGGAGATCCCATATATTTCTATAAGATAGAGAAATATATGAGACCCCATATATTTCTATATCTTGTAGAAATATATGAGACCCCATATATTTCTATAAGATAGAGAAATATATGTGACCCCATATATTTCTATAACTTGTAGAAATATATGAGACTCCATATATTTCTATAAGATAGAGAAATATATGAGACCCCATATATTTCTAGAACTTGTAGAAATATATGAGACCCCATATATTTCTATAAGGTAGAGAAATATATGAGATGCCATATATTTCTATAACTTGTAAAAATATATGAGACCCCATATATTTCTATAAAATAGAGAAATTATGAGACCCCGTATATTTCTATAACTTGTAGAAATATATGACACCCCATATATTTCTATATCTTGTAGAAATATATGAGACCCCATATATTTCAATAACTTGTAGAAATATATGAGACCCCATATATTTCTATAAGATAGAGAAATATATGAGACCCCATATATTTCTATAACTTGTAGAAATATATGAGACCCCATATATTTCAAAGACTTGTAGAAATATAGGAGACCCCATATATTTCTATAACTTGTAGAAATATATGAGACCCCATATATTTCTATAAGATAGAGAAATATATGAGACCCCATATATTTCTATCACTTGTAAAATATATGAGACCCCATATATTTCAATATCTTGTAGAAATATATGAGACCCCATATATTTCTATAACTTGTAGAAATATATCAGACCCCATATATTTCTATAAGATAGAGAAATATATGAGACCCGAAATATTTCTATAACATGTAGAAATACATGAGACCCCATATATTTCTATAACTTGTAGAAATATATGAGATCCCATATATTTCTATAAGATAGAGAAATATATGAGACCCCATATATTTCTATATCTTGTAGAAATATATGAGACCGCATATATTCCTATAACTTGTACAAATATATGAGACCCCATATATTTCTATAACTTGTAGAAATATATGAGACCCCATATATTTCTATAAGATAGAGAAATATATGAGACCCCAAATATTTCTATAACTTGTAGAAATATATGAGACCCCATATATTTCTATAACTTGTAGGAATATATGAGACCCCATATATTTCTATATCGTGTAGAAATATATGAGACCCCATATAGTTCTATAACTTGTAGAAATATATGAGACCCCATATATTTCTATAAGATAGAGAAATATGAGACCCCATATATTTCTATAACTTGTAGAAATATATGAGACCCCATATATTTCTATAACTTTTAGAAATATTAGTGACCCATTATATTTCTCTATCTTGTAGAAATATATGAGACCCCATATATTTCTTTAACTTGTAGAAATATATGAGACCCCATATATTTCTATAAGATAAAGAAATATATGAGACCCCATATATTTCTATAACTTGTAGAAATATATGAGACCCCATATATTTCTATAACTTGTAGAAATATATGAGACCCCATATATTTCTATAACTTGTAGAAATATATGAGACCCCATATATTTCTAAGACTTGTAGAAATATAGGAGACCCCATATATTTCTATAACTTGTAGAAATATATGAGACCCCATATATTTCTATAAGATAGAGAAATATATGAGACCCATATATTTCTATCACTTGTAAAATATATGAGACCCCATATATTTCAATATCTTGTAGAAATATATGAGACCCCATATATTTCTATAACTTGTAGAAATATATCAGACCCCATATATTTCTATAAGATAGAGAAATATATGAGACCCGAAATATTTCTATAACATGTAGAAATACATGAGACCCCATATATTTCTATAACTTGTAGAAATATATGAGATCCCATATATTTCTATAAGATAGAGAAATATATGAGACCCCATATATTTCTATATCTTGTAGAAATATATGAGACCGCATATATTCCTATAACTTGTACAAATATATGAGACCCCATATATTTCTATAACTTGTAGAAATATATGAGACCCCATATATTTCTATATCTTTGTGAAATATATGAGACCGCATATATTCCTATAACTGGTACAAATATATGAGACCCCATATATTTCTATAATATAGAGAAATATATGAGACCCCATATATTTCTATAACTTGTAGAAATATATGAGACCCCATATATTTCTATGACTTGTAGAAATATAGGAGACCCCATATATTTCTATAACTTGAAGAAATATATGAGACCCCATATATTTCTATAAGATAGAAAAATATATGAGACCCCATATATTTCTATAACTTGTAGAAATATATGAGACCCCATATATTTCTATAAGATAGAGAAATATATGAGACCCCATATATTTCTATAACTTGTAGAAATATATGAGACCCCATATATTTCTATAAGATAGAGAAATAATATGAGACCCCATATATTTCTATAACTTGTAGAAATATATGAGACCCCATATATTGCTATAACTTGTAGAAATATAGGAGACCCCATATACTTCTATATCTTGTAGAAATATATGAGACCCCATATATTTCTATGACTTGTAGAAATATAGGAGACCCCCTATATTTCTATATCTTGTAGAAATATATGAGACACCATATATTTCTATGATTGTAGAAATATAGGAGACCCCCTATATTTCTATAAGATAGAGAAATATATGAGACCCCATATATTTCTATGACTGGTAGAGATATAGGAGGCCCCCTATATTTCTATAAGATAGAGAAATATATGAGACCCCATATATTTCTATGACTTGTAGAAATATAGGAGGCCCCCTATATTTCTATAAGATAGAGAAATATATGAGACCCCATATATTCCTCTGACTTGTAGAAATATAGGAAGTCTTCTATATTTCTATAAGATAGAGAAATATATGAGACCCCATATATTTCTATGACTTTTAGAAATATAGGAGGCCCCCTATATTTCTATAAGATAGAGAAATATATGAAACCCCATATATTTTTATAACTTGTAGAAATATAGGAGATCCCATATATTTCTATAAGTTAGAGAAATATATGAGACCCCATATATTTCTATATCTTGTAGAAATATATGAGACCCCATATATTTCTATAAGATAGAGAAATATATGAGACCCCATATATTTCTAGAACTTGTAGAAATATATGAGACCCCATATATTTCTATAAGGTAGAGAAATATATGAGATGCCATATATTTCTATAACTTGTAAAAATATATGAGACCCCATATATTTCTATAAAATAGAGAAATTATGAGACCCCATATATTTCTATAACTTGTAAAATATATGACACCCCATATATTTCTATATCTTGTAGAAATATATGAGACCCCATATATTTCAATAACTTGTAGAAATATATGAGACCCCATATATTTCTATAAGATAGAGAAATATATGAGACCCCATATATTTCTATCACTTGTAAAATATATGAGACCCCATATATTTCAATATCTGTAGAAATATATGAGACCCCATATATTTCTATAACTTGTAGAAATATATGAGACCCCATATATTTCTATAAGATAGAGAAATATATGAGATCCCAAATATTTCTATAACATGTAGAAATACATGAGACCCCATATATTTCTATAACTTGTAGAAATATATGAGACCCCATATATTTCTATATCTTGTAGAAATATATGAGACCGCATATATTTCTATAACTTGTAGAAATATATGAGACCCCATATATTTCTATAAGATAGAGAAATATATGAGACCGCATATATTTCTATAACTTGTAGAAAAATATGAGACCCCATATATTTCTATAAGATAGAGAAATATATGAGACCCCATATATTTCTATATCTTGTAGAAATATATGAGACCGCATATATTCCTATAACTAGTACAAATATATGAGACCCCATATATTTCTATAACTTGTAGAAATATATGAGACCCCATATATTTCTATAAGATAGAGAAATATATGAGACCCCATATATTTCTATATCTTGTAGAAATATATGAGACCGCATATATTCCTATAACTTGTACAAATATATGAGACCCCATATATTTCTATAACTTGTAGAAATATATGAGACCCCATATATTTCTATAAGATAGAGAAATATATGAGACCCCATATATTTCTATAACTTGTAGAAATATATGAGACCCCATATATTTCTATAACTTTTAGAAATATTAGTGACCCATTATATTTCTCTATCTTGTAGAAATATATGAGACCCCATATATTTCTTTAACTTGTAGAAATATATGAGACCCCATATATTTCTATAAGATAAAGAAATATATGAGACCCCATATATTTCTATAACTTGTAGAAATATATGAGACCCCATATATTTCTATAACTTGTAGAAATATATGAGACCCCATATATTTCTATAAGATAGAGAAATATATGACACCCCATATAATTCTATCACTTGTAATATATATGAGACCCCATATATTTCTATATCTTGTAGAAATATATGAGACCACATATATTTCTATAACTTGTAGAAATATATGAAACCCCATATATTTCTATAAGATAGAGAAATATATGAGACCCAAATATTTCTATAACTTGTAGAAATACATGAGACCCCATATATTTCTATAACTTGTAGAAATATATGAGACCCCATATATTTCTATATCTTGTAGAAATATATGAGACCTTATATATTTCTATAACCTGTAGCAATATATGAGACCCCATATATTTCTATAAGATAAATATATGAGACCCCATATATTTCTATAACTTGTAGAAATATATGAGACCCCATATATTTCTATAAGATAAAAAAAGATATGTGACCCCATATATTTCTATAACTTGTAGAAATATATGAGACCCCATATATTTCTATAAGATAGAGAAATATATGAGACCCCATATATTTCTATAACTTGTAGAAATATATGAGACCCCATATATTTCTATAACTTGTAGAAATATATGAGACCCCATATATTTCTATGACTTGTAGAAATATAGGAGACCCCATATATTTCTATAACTTGAAGAAATATATGAGACCCCATATATTTCTATAAGATAGAAAAATATATGAGACCCCATATATTTCTATAACTTGTAGAAATATATGAGACCCCATATATTTCTATAAGATAGAGAAATATATGAGACCCCATATATTTCTATAACTTGTAGAAATATATGAGACCCCATATATTTCTATAAGATAGAGAAATAATATGAGACCCCATATATTTCTATAACTTGTAGAAATATATGAGACCCCATATATTGCTATAACTTGTAGAAATATAGGAGACCCCATATACTTCTATATCTTGTAGAAATATATGAGACCCCATATATTTCTATGACTTGTAGAAATATAGGAGACCCCCTATATTTCTATATCTTGTAGAAATATATGAGACACCATATATTTCTATGATTGTAGAAATATAGGAGACCCCCTATATTTCTATAAGATAGAGAAATATATGAGACCCCATATATTTCTATAACTTTTAGAAATATTAGTGACCCATTATATTTCTCTATCTTGTAGAAATATATGAGACCCCATATATTTCTTTAACTTGTAGAAATATATGAGACCCCATATATTTCTATAAGATAAAGAAATATATGAGACCCCATATATTTCTATAACTTGTAGAAATATATGAGACCCCATATATTTCTATAACTTGTAGAAATATATGAGACCCCATATATTTCTATAAGATAGAGAAATATATGACACCCCATATAATTCTATCACTTGTAATATATATGAGACCCCATATATTTCTATATCTTGTAGAAATATATGAGACCACATATATTTCTATAACTTGTAGAAATATATGAAACCCCATATATTTCTATAAGATAGAGAAATATATGAGACCCAAATATTTCTATAACTTGTAGAAATACATGAGACCCCATATATTTCTATAACTTGTAGAAATATATGAGACCCCATATATTTCTATATCTTGTAGAAATATATGAGACCTTATATATTTCTATAACCTGTAGCAATATATGAGACCCCATATATTTCTATAAGATAAATATATGAGACCCCATATATTTCTATAACTTGTAGAAATATATGAGACCCCATATATTTCTATAAGATAAAAAAAGATATGTGACCCCATATATTTCTATAACTTGTAGAAATATATGAGACCCCATATATTTCTATAAGATAGAGAAATATATGAGACCCCATATATTTCTATAACTTGTAGAAATATATGAGACCCCATATATTTCTATAACTTGTAGAAATATATGAGACCCCATATATTTCTATGACTTGTAGAAATATAGGAGACCCCATATATTTCTATAACTTGAAGAAATATATGAGACCCCATATATTTCTATAAGATAGAAAAATATATGAGACCCCATATATTTCTATAACTTGTAGAAATATATGAGACCCCATATATTTCTATAAGATAGAGAAATATATGAGACCCCATATATTTCTATAACTTGTAGAAATATATGAGACCCCATATATTTCTATAAGATAGAGAAATAATATGAGACCCCATATATTTCTATAACTTGTAGAAATATATGAGACCCCATATATTGCTATAACTTGTAGAAATATAGGAGACCCCATATACTTCTATATCTTGTAGAAATATATGAGACCCCATATATTTCTATGACTTGTAGAAATATAGGAGACCCCCTATATTTCTATATCTTGTAGAAATATATGAGACACCATATATTTCTATGATTGTAGAAATATAGGAGACCCCCTATATTTCTATAAGATAGAGAAATATATGAGACCCCATATATTTCTATGACTGGTAGAGATATAGGAGGCCCCCTATATTTCTATAAGATAGAGAAATATATGAGACCCCATATATTTCTATGACTTGTAGAAATATAGGAGGCCCCCTATATTTCTATAAGATAGAGAAATATATGAGACCCCATATATTCCTCTGACTTGTAGAAATATAGGAAGTCTTCTATATTTCTATAAGATAGAGAAATATATGAGACCCCATATATTTCTATGACTTTTAGAAATATAGGAGGCCCCCTATATTTCTATAAGATAGAGAAATATATGAAACCCCATATATTTTTATAACTTGTAGAAATATAGGAGATCCCATATATTTCTATAAGTTAGAGAAATATATGAGACCCCATATATTTCTATATCTTGTAGAAATATATGAGACCCCATATATTTCTATAAGATAGAGAAATATATGAGACCCCATATATTTCTAGAACTTGTAGAAATATATGAGACCCCATATATTTCTATAAGGTAGAGAAATATATGAGATGCCATATATTTCTATAACTTGTAAAAATATATGAGACCCCATATATTTCTATAAAATAGAGAAATTATGAGACCCCATATATTTCTATAACTTGTAAAATATATGACACCCCATATATTTCTATATCTTGTAGAAATATATGAGACCCCATATATTTCAATAACTTGTAGAAATATATGAGACCCCATATATTTCTATAAGATAGAGAAATATATGAGACCCCATATATTTCTATCACTTGTAAAATATATGAGACCCCATATATTTCAATATCTGTAGAAATATATGAGACCCCATATATTTCTATAACTTGTAGAAATATATGAGACCCCATATATTTCTATAAGATAGAGAAATATATGAGATCCCAAATATTTCTATAACATGTAGAAATACATGAGACCCCATATATTTCTATAACTTGTAGAAATATATGAGACCCCATATATTTCTATATCTTGTAGAAATATATGAGACCGCATATATTTCTATAACTTGTAGAAATATATGAGACCCCATATATTTCTATAAGATAGAGAAATATATGAGACCGCATATATTTCTATAACTTGTAGAAAAATATGAGACCCCATATATTTCTATAAGATAGAGAAATATATGAGACCCCATATATTTCTATATCTTGTAGAAATATATGAGACCGCATATATTCCTATAACTAGTACAAATATATGAGACCCCATATATTTCTATAACTTGTAGAAATATATGAGACCCCATATATTTCTATAAGATAGAGAAATATATGAGACCCCATATATTTCTATATCTTGTAGAAATATATGAGACCGCATATATTCCTATAACTTGTACAAATATATGAGACCCCATATATTTCTATAACTTGTAGAAATATATGAGACCCCATATATTTCTATAAGATAGAGAAATATATGAGACCCCATATATTTCTATAACTTGTAGAAATATATGAGACCCCATATATTTCTATAACTTTTAGAAATATTAGTGACCCATTATATTTCTCTATCTTGTAGAAATATATGAGACCCCATATATTTCTTTAACTTGTAGAAATATATGAGACCCCATATATTTCTATAAGATAAAGAAATATATGAGACCCCATATATTTCTATAACTTGTAGAAATATATGAGACCCCATATATTTCTATAACTTGTAGAAATATATGAGACCCCATATATTTCTATAAGATAGAGAAATATATGACACCCCATATAATTCTATCACTTGTAATATATATGAGACCCCATATATTTCTATATCTTGTAGAAATATATGAGACCACATATATTTCTATAACTTGTAGAAATATATGAAACCCCATATATTTCTATAAGATAGAGAAATATATGAGACCCAAATATTTCTATAACTTGTAGAAATACATGAGACCCCATATATTTCTTTAACTTGTAGAAATATATGAGACCCCATATATTTCTATATCTTGTAGAAATATATGAGACCTTATATATTTCTATAACCTGTAGCAATATATGAGACCCCATATATTTCTATAAGATAAATATATGAGACCCCATATATTTCTATAACTTGTAGAAATATATGAGACCCCATATATTTCTATAAGATAAAAAAAGATATGTGACCCCATATATTTCTATAACTTGTAGAAATATATGAGACCCCATATATTTCTATAAGATAGAGAAATATATGAGACCCCATATATTTCTATAACTTGTAGAAATATATGAGACCCCATATATTTCTATAAGATAGAGAAATAATATGAGACCCCATATATTTATATAACTTGTAGAAATATATGAGACCCCATATATTGCTATAACTTGTAGAAATATAGGAGACCCCATATACTTCTATATCTTGTAGAAATATATGAGACCCCATATATTTCTATGACTTGTAGAAATATAGGAGACCCCCTATATTTCTATATCTTGTAGAAATATATGAGACACCATATATTTCTATGACTTGTAGAAATATAGGAGACCCCCTATATTTCTATAAGATAGAGAAATATATGAGACCCCATATATTTCTATGACTTGTAGAGATATAGGAGGCCCCCTATATTTCTATAAGATAGAGAAATATATGAGACCCCATATATTCCTCTGACTTGTAGAAATATAGGAAGTCTTCTATATTTCTATAAGATAGAGAAATATATGAGACCCCATATATTTCTATGACATTTAGAAATATAGGAGGCCCCCTATATTTCTATAAGATAGAGAAATATATGAAACCCCATATATTTTTATAACTTGTAGAAATATAGGAGATCCCATATATTTCTATAAGTTAGAGAAATATATGAGACCCCATATATTTCTATATCTTGTAGAAATATATGAGACCCCATATATTTCTATAAGATAGAGAAATATATGAGACCCCATATATTTCTAGAACTTGTAGAAATATATGAGACCCCATATATTTCTATAAGGTAGAGAAATATGAGATGCCATATATTTCTATAACTTGTAAAAATATATGAGACCCCATATATTTCTATAAAATAGAGAAATTATGAGACCCCATATATTTCTATAACTTGTAGAAATATATGACACCCCATATATTTCTATATCTTGTAGAAATATATGAGACCCCATATATTTCAATAACTTGTAGAAATATATGAGACCCCATATATTTCTATAAGATAGAGAAATATATGAGACCCCATATATTTCTATAACTTGTAGAAATATATGAGACTCCATATATTTCTATATCTTGTAGAAATATATGAGACCGCATATATTCCTATAACTTATACAAATATATGAGACCCCATATATTTCTATAATATAGAGAAATATATGAGACCCCATATATTTCTATAACTTGTAGAAATATATAAGACCCCATATATTTCTATAACTTGTAGAAATATATGAGACCCCATATATTTCCATGACTTGTAGAAATATATGAGACCCCATATATTTCTATAACTTGTAGAAATATATGAGACCCCATATATTTCTATAAGATAGAGAAATATATGAGACCCCATATATTTCTATCACTTGTAAAATATATGAGACCCCATATATTTCAATATCTGTAGAAATATATGAGACCCCATATATTTCTATAACTTGTAGAAATATATGAGACCCCATATATTTCTATAAGATAGAGAAATATATGAGATCCCAAATATTTCTATAACATGTAGAAATACATGAGACCCCATATATTTCTATAACTTGTAGAAATATATGAGACCCCATATATTTCTATATCTTGTAGAAATATATGAGACCGCATATATTTCTATAACTTGTAGAAATATATGAGACCCCATATATTTCTATAAGATAGAGAAATATATGAGACCACATATATTTCTATAACTTGTAGAAATATATGAGACCGCATATATTCCTATAACTTGTACAAATATATGAGACCCCATATATTTCTATAACTTGTAGAAATATATGAGACCCCATATATTTCTATAAGATAGAGAAATATATGAGACCCCATATATTTCTATATCTTGTAGAAATATATGAGACCGCATATATTCCTATAACTTGTACAAATATATGAGACCCCATATATTTCTATAACTTGTAGAAATATATGAGACCCCATATATTTCTATAAGATAGAGACATATATGAGACCCCATATATTTCTATAACTTGTAGAAATATATGAGACCCCATATATTTCTATAACTTTTAGAAATATTAGTGACCCATTATATTTCTCTATCTTGTAGAAATATATGAGACCCCATATATTTCTTTAACTTGTAGAAATATATGAGACCCCATATATTTCTATAAGATAAAGAAATATATGAGACCCCATATATTTCTATAACTTGTAGAAATATATGAGACCCCATATATTTCTATAACTTGTAGAAATATATGAGACCCCATATATTTCTATAAGATAGAGAAATATATGAGACCCCATATATTTCTATCACTTGTAATATATATGAGACCCCATATATTTCTATATCTTGTAGAAATATATGAGACCACATATATTTCTATAACTTGTAGAAATATATGAAACCCCATATATTTCTATAAGATAGAGAAATATATGAGACCCAAATATTTCTATAACTTGTAGAAATACATGAGACCCCATATATTTCTATAACTTGTAGAAATATATGAGACCCCATATATTTCTATATCTTGTAGAAATATATGAGACCTTATATATTTCTATAACCTGTAGCAATATATGAGACCCCATATATTTCTATAAGATAAATATATGAGACCCCATATATTTCTATAACTTGTAGAAATATATGAGACCCCATATATTTCTATAAGATAAAAAAATATATGTGACCCCATATATTTCTATAACTTGTAGAAATATATGAGACCCCATATATTTCTATAAGATAGAGAAATATATGAGACCCCATATATTTCTAGAACTTGTAGAAATATATGAGACCCCATATATTTCTATAAGATAGAGAAATAATATGAGACCCCATATACTTATATAACTTTTAGAAATATATGAGACCCCATATATTGCTATAACTTGTAGAAATATAGGAGACCCCATATACTTCTATATCTTGTAGAAATATATGAGACCCCATATATTTCTATGACTTTTAGAAATATAGGAGACCCCCTATATTTCTATATCTTGTAGAAATATATGAGACACCATATATTTCTATGACTTGTAGAAATATAGGAGACCCCCTATATTTCTATAAGATAGAGAAATATATGAGACCCCATATATTTCTATGACTTGTAGAGATATAGGAGGCCCCCTATATTTCTATAAGATAGAGAAATATATGAGACCCCATATATTTCTATGACTTGTAGAAATATAGGAGGCCCCCTATATTTCTATAAGATAGAGAAATATATGAGACCCCATATATTCCTCTGACTTGTAGAAATATAGGAAGTCTTCTATATTTCTATAAGATAGAGATATATATGAGACCCCATATATTTCTATGACTTTTAGAAATATAGGAGGCCCCCTATATTTCTATAAGATAGAGAAATATATGAAACCCCATATATTTTTATAACTTGTAGAAATATAGGAGATCCCATATATTTCTATAAGTTAGAGAAATATATGAGACCCCATATATTTCTATATCTTGTAGAAATATATGAGACCCCATATATTTCTATAAGATAGAGAAATATATGTGACCCCATATATTTCTATAACTTGTAGAAATATATGAGACTCCATATATTTCTATAAGATAGAGAAATATATGAGACCCCATATATTTCTAGAACTTGTAGAAATATATGAGACCCCATATATTTCTATAAGGTAGAGAAATATATGAGATGCCATATATTTCTATAACTTGTAAAAATATATGAGACCCCATATATTTCTATAAAATAGAGAAATTATGAGACCCCATATATTTCTATAACTTGTAGAAATATATGACACCCCATATATTTCTATATCTTGTAGAAATATATGAGACCCCATATATTTCAATAACTTGTAGAAATATATGAGACCCCATATATTTCTATAAGATAGAGAAATATATGAGACCCCATATATTTCTATAACTTGTAGAAATATATGAGACTCCATATATTTCTATATCTTGTAGAAATATATGAGACCGCATATATTCCTATAACTTGTACAAATATATGAGACCCCATATATTTCTATAATATAGAGAAATATATGAGACCCCATATATTTCTATAACTTGTAGAAATATATGAGACCCCATATATTTCTATAACTTGTAGAAATATATGAGACCCCATATATTTCTATGACTTGTAGAAATATATGAGACCCCATATATTTCTATAACTTGTAGAAATATATGATACCCCATATATTTCTATAAGATAGAGAAATATATGAGACCCCATATATTTCTATCACTTGTAAAATATATGAGACCCCATATATTTCAATATCTGTAGAAATATATGAGACCCCATATATTTCTATAACTTGTAGAAATATATGAGACCCCATATATTTCTATAAGATAGAGAAATATATGAGATCCCAAATATTTCTATAACATGTAGAAATACATGAGACCCCATATATTTCTATAACTTGTAGAAATATATGAGACCCCATATATTTCTATATCTTGTAGAAATATATGAGACCGCATATATTTCTATAACTTGTAGAAATATATGAGACCCCATATATTTCTATAAGATAGAGAAATATATGAGACCGCATATATTTCTATAACTTGTAGAAAAATATGAGACCCCATATATTTCTATAACATAGAGAAATATATGAGACCCCATATATTTCTATATCTTGTAGAAATATATGAGACCGCATATATTCCTATAACTTGTACAAATATATGAGACCCCATATATTTCTATAACTTGTAGAAATATATGAGACCCCATATATTTCTATAAGATAGAGAAATATATGAGACCCCATATATTTCTATATCTTGTAGAAATATATGAGACCGCATATATTCCTATAACTTGTACAAATATATGAGACCCCATATATTTCTATAACTTGTAGAAATATATGAGACCCCATATATTTCTATAAGATAGAGAAATATATGAGACCCCATATATTTCTATAACTTGTAGAAATATATGAGACCCCATATATTTCTATAACTTTTAGAAATATTAGTGACCCATTATATTTCTCTATCTTGTAGAAATATATGAGACCCCATATATTTCTTTAACTTGTAGAAATATATGAGACACCATATATTTCTATAAGATAAAGAAATATATGAGACCCCATATATTTCTATAACTTGTAGAAATATATGAGACCCCATATATTTCTATAACTTGTAGAAATATATGAGACCCCATATATTTCTATAAGATAGAGAAATATATGACACCCCATATATTTCTATCACTTGTAATATATATGAGACCCCATATATTTCTATATCTTGTAGAAATATATGAGACCACATATATTTCTATAACTTGTAGAAATATATGAAACCCCATATATTTCTATAAGATAGAGAAATATATGAGACCCAAATATTTCTATAACTTGTAGAAATACATGAGACCCCATATATTTCTATAACTTGTAGAAATATATGAGACCCCATATATTTCTATATCTTGTAGAAATATATGAGACCTTATATATTTCTATAACCTGTAGCAATATATGAGACCCCATATATTTCTATAAGATAAATATATGAGACCCCATATATTTCTATAACTTGTAGAAATATATGAGACTCCATATATTTCTATAAGATAAAAAAATATATGTGACCCCATATATTTCTATAACTTGTAGAAATATATGAGACCCCATATATTTCTATAAGATAGAGAAATATATGAGACCCCATATATTTCTATAACTTGTAGAAATATATGGGACCCCATATATTTCTATAAGATAGAGAAATAATATGAGACCCCATATATTTATATAACTTGTAGAAATATATGAGACCCCATATATTGCTATAACTTGTAGAAATATAGGAGACCCCATATACTTCTATATCTTGTAGAAATATATGAGACCCCATATATTTCTATGACTTGTAGAAATATAGGAGACCCCCTATATTTCTATATCTTGTAGACATATATGAGACACCATATATTTCTATGACTTGTAGAAATATAGGAGACCCCCTATATTTCTATAAGATAGAGAAATATATGAGACCCCATATATTTCTATGACTTGTAGAGATATAGGAGGCCCCCTATATTTCTATAAGATAGAGAAATATATGAGACCCCATATATTTCTATGACTTGTAGAAATATAGGAGGCCCCCTATATTTCTATAAGATAGAGAAATATATGAGACCCCATATATTCCTCTGACTTGTAGAAATATAGGAAGTCTTCTATATTTCTATAAGATAGAGAAATATATGAGACCCCATATATTTCTATGACTTTTAGAAATATAGGAGGCCCCCTATATTTCTATAAGATAGAGAAATATATGAAACCCCATATATTTTTATAACTTGTAGAAATATAGGAGATCCCATATATTTCTATAAGTTAGAGAAATATATGAGACCCCATATATTTCTATATCTTGTAGAAATATATGAGACCCCATATATTTCTATAAGATAGAGAAATATATGTGACCCCATATATTTCTATAACTTGTAGAAATATATGAGACTCCATATATTTCTATAAGATAGAGAAATATATGAGACCCCATATATTTCTAGAACTTGTAGAAATATATGAGACCCCATATATTTCTATAAGGTAGAGAAATATATGAGATGCCATATATTTCTATAACTTGTAAAAATATATGAGACACCAAATATTTCTATAAAATAGAGAAATTATGAGACCCCATAATTCTATAACTTGTAGAAATATATGACACCCCATATATTTCTATATCTTGTAGAAATATATGAGACCCCATATATTTCAATAACTTGTAGAAATATATGAGACCCCATATATTTCTATAAGATAGAGAAATATATGAGACCCCATATATTTCTATAACTTGTAGAAATATATGAGACTCCATATATTTCTATATCTTGTAGAAATATATGAGACCGCATATATTCCTATAACTTGTACAAATATATGAGACCCCATATATTTCTATAATATAGAGAAATATATGAGACCCCATATATTTCTATAACTTGTAGAAATATATGAGACCCCATATATTTCTATAACTTGTAGAAATATATGAGACCCCATATATTTCTATGACTTGTAGAAATATATGAGACCCCATATATTTCTATAACTTGTAGAAATATATGAGACCCCATATATTTCTATAAGATAGAGAAATATATGAGACCCCATATATTTCTATCACTTGTAAAATATATGAGACCCCATATATTTCAATATCTGTAGAAATATATGAGACCCCATATATTTCTATATCTTGTAGAAATATATTAGACCGCATATATTTCTATAACTTGTAGAAATATATGAGACCCCATATATTTCTATAAGATAGAGAAATATATGAGACCGCATATATTTCTATAACTTGTAGAAAAATATGAGACCCCATATATTTCTATAAGATAGAGAAATATATGAGACCCCATATATTTCTATATCTTGTAGAAATATATGAGACCGCATATATTCCTATAACTTGTACAAATATATGAGACCCCATATATTTCTATAACTTGTAGAAATATATGAGACCCCATATATTTCTATAAGATAGAGAAATATAGGAGACCCCAAATATTTCTATAACTTGTAGAAATATATGAGACCCCATATATTTCTATAACTTGTAGGAATATAAGAGACCCCATATATTTCTATATCGTGTAGAAATATATGAGACCCCATATAGTTCTATAACTTGTAGAAATATATGAGACCCCATATATTTCTATAAGATAGAGAAATATATGAGACCCCATATATTTCTATAACTTGTAGAAATATATGAGACCCCATATATTTCTATATCTTTGGGAAATATATGAGACCGCATATATTCCTATAACTGGTACAAATATATGAGACCCCATATATTTCTATAATATAGAGAAATATATGAGACCCCATATATTTCTATAACTTGTAGAAATATATGAGACCCCATATATTTCTATAAGATAGAGAAATAATATGAGACCCCATATATTTCTATAACTTGTAGAAATATATGAGACCCCATATATTTCTATAAGATAGAGAAATATATGAGACCCCATATATTTCTATAACTTGTAGAAATATATGAGACCCCATATATTTCTATAAGATAGAGAAATAATATGAGACCCCATATATTTCTATAACTTGTAGAAATATATGAGACCCCATATATTGCTATAACTTGTAGAAATATAGGAGACCCCATATACTTCTATATCTTGTAGAAATATATGAGACCCCATATATTTCTATGACTTGTAGAAATATAGGAGACCCCCTATATTTCTATATCTTGTAGAAATATATGAGACACCATATATTTCTATGACTTGTAGAAATATAGGAGACCCCCTATATTTCTATAAGATAGAGAAATATATGAGACCCCATATATTTCTATGACTTGTAGAGATATAGGAGGCCCCCTATATTTCTATAAGATAGAGAAATATATGAGACCCCATATATTTCTATGACTTGTAGAAATATAGGAGGCCCCCTATATTTCTATAAGATAGAGAAATATATGAGACCCCATATATTCCTCTGACTTGTAGAAATATAGGAAGTCTTCTATATTTCTATAAGATAGAGAAATATATGAGACCCCATATATTTCTATGACTTTTAGAAATATAGGAGGCCCCCTATATTTCTATAAGATAGAGAAATATATGAAACCCCATATATTTTTATAACTTGTAGAAATATAGGAGATCCCATATATTTCTATAAGTTAGAGAAATATATGAGACCCCATATATTTCTATATCTTGTAGAAATATATGAGACCGCATATATTCCTATAACTTGTACAAATATATGAGACCCCATATATTTCTATAACTTGTAGAAATATATGAGACCCCATATATTTCTATAAGATAGAGACATATATGAGACCCCATATATTTCTATAACTTGTAGAAATATATGAGACCCCATATATTTCTATAACTTTTAGAAATATTAGTGACCCATTATATTTCTCTATCTTGTAGAAATATATGAGACCCCATATATTTCTTTAACTTGTAGAAATATATGAGACCCCATATATTTCTATAAGATAAAGAAATATATGAGACCCCATATATTTCTATAACTTGTAGAAATATATGAGACCCCATATATTTCTATAACTTGTAGAAATATATGAGACCCCATATATTTCTATAAGATAGAGAAATATATGAGACCCCATATATTTCTATCACTTGTAATATATATGAGACCCCATATATTTCTATATCTTGTAGAAATATATGAGACCACATATATTTCTATAACTTGTAGAAATATATGAAACCCCATATATTTCTATAAGATAGAGAAATATATGAGACCCAAATATTTCTATAACTTGTAGAAATACATGAGACCCCATATATTTCTATAACTTGTAGAAATATATGAGACCCCATATATTTCTATATCTTGTAGAAATATATGAGACCTTATATATTTCTATAACCTGTAGCAATATATGAGACCCCATATATTTCTATAAGATAAATATATGAGACCCCATATATTTCTATAACTTGTAGAAATATATGAGACCCCATATATTTCTATAAGATAAAAAAATATATGTGACCCCATATATTTCTATAACTTGTAGAAATATATGAGACCCCATATATTTCTATAAGATAGAGAAATATATGAGACCCCATATATTTCTAGAACTTGTAGAAATATATGAGACCCCATATATTTCTATAAGATAGAGAAATAATATGAGACCCCATATATTTATATAACTTGTAGAAATATATGAGACCCCATATATTGCTATAACTTGTAGAAATATAGGAGACCCCATATACTTCTATATCTTGTAGAAATATATGAGACCCCATATATTTCTATGACTTGTAGAAATATAGGAGACCCCCTATATTTCTATATCTTGTAGAAATATTGAGACACCATATATTTCTATTATTTGTAGAAATATAGGAGACCCCCTATATTTCTATAAGATAGAGAAATATATGAGACCCCATATATTTCTATGACTTGTAGAGATATAGGAGGCCCCCTATATTTCTATAAGATAGAGAAATATATGAGACCCCATATATTTCTATGACTTGTAGAAATATAGGAGGCCCCCTATATTTCTATAAGATAGAGAAATATATGAGACCCCATATATTCCTCTGACTTGTAGAAATATAGGAAGTCTTCTATATTTCTATAAGATAGAGATATATATGAGACCCCATATATTTCTATGACTTTTAGAAATATAGGAGGCCCCCTATATTTCTATAAGATAGAGAAATATATGAAACCCCATATATTTTTATAACTTGTAGAAATATAGGAGATCCCATATATTTCTATAAGTTAGAGAAATATATGAGACCCCATATATTTCTATATCTTGTAGAAATATATGAGACCCCATATATTTCTATAAGATAGAGAAATATATGTGACCCCATATATTTCTATAACTTGTAGAAATATATGAGACTCCATATATTTCTATAAGATAGAGAAATATATGAGACCCCATATATTTCTAGAACTTGTAGAAATATATGAGACCCCATATATTTCTATAAGGTAGAGAAATATATGAGATGCCATATATTTCTATAACTTGTAAAAATATATGAGACCCCATATATTTCTATAAAATAGAGAAATTATGAGACCCCATATATTTCTATAACTTGTAGAAATATATGACACCCCATATATTTCTATATCTTGTAGAAATATATGAGACCCCATATATTTCAATAACTTGTAGAAATATATGAGACCCCATATATTTCTATAAGATAGAGAAATATATGAGACCCCATATATTTCTATAACTTGTAGAAATATATGAGACTCCATATATTTCTATATCTTGTAGAAATATATGAGACCGCATATATTCCTATAACTTGTACAAATATATGAGACCCCATATATTTCTATAATATAGAGAAATATATGAGACCCCATATATTTCTATAACTTGTAGAAATATATGAGACCCCATATATTTCTATAACTTGTAGAAATATATGAGACCCCATATATTTCTATGACTTGTAGAAATATATGAGACCCCATATATTTCTATAACTTGTAGAAATATATGAGACCCCATATATTTCTATAAGATAGAGAAATATATGAGACCCCATATATTTCTATCACTTGTAAAATATATGAGACCCCATATATTTCAATATCTGTAGAAATATATGAGACCCCATATATTTCTATAACTTGTAGAAATATATGAGACCCCATATATTTCTATAAGATAGAGAAATATATGAGATCCCAAATATTTCTATAACATGTAGAAATACATGAGACCCCATATATTTCTATAACTTGTAGAAATATATGAGACCCCATATATTTCTATATCTTGTAGAAATATATGAGACCGCATATATTTCTATAACTTGTAGAAATATATGAGACCCCATATATTTCTATAAGATAGAGAAATATATGAGACCGCATATATTTCTATAACTTGTAGAAAAATATGAGACCCCATATATTTCTATAACATAGAGAAATATATGAGACCCCATATATTTCTATATCTTGTAGAAATATATGAGACCGCATATATTCCTATAACTTGTACAAATATATGAGACCCCATATATTTCTATGACTTGTAGAAATATATGACACCCCATATATTTCTATATCTTGTAGAAATATATGAGACCCCATATATTTCAATAACTTGTAGAAATATATGAGACCCCATATATTTCTATAAGATAGAGAAATATATGAGACCCCATATATTTCTATAACTTGTAGAAATATATGAGACTCCATATATTTCTATATCTTGTAGAAATATATGAGACCGCATATATTCCTATAACTTGTACAAATATATGAGATCCCATATATTTCTATAATATAGAGAAATATATGAGACCCCATATATTTCTATAACTTGAAGAAATATATGAGACCCCATATATTTCTATAACTTGTAGAAATATATGAGACCCCATATATTTCTATGACTTGTAGAAATATATGAGACCCCATATATTTCTATAACTTGTAGAAATATATGAGACCCCATATATTTCTATAAGATAGAGAAATATATGAGATCCCAAATATTTCTATAACATGTAGAAATACATGAGACCCCATATATTTCTATAACTTGTAGAAATATATGAGACCCCATATATTTCTATAACTTGTAGAAATATATGAGACCCCATATATTTCTATATCTTGTAGAAATATATGAGACCGCATATATTTCTATAACTTGTAGAAATATATGAGACCCGATATATTTCTATAAGATAGAGAAATATATGAGACCGCATATATTTCTATAACTTGTAGAAAAATATGAGACCCCATATATTTCTATAAGATAGAGAAATATATGAGACCCCATATATTTCTATATCTTGTAGAAATATATGAGACTGCTTTTTCCTATAACTTGTACAAATATATGAGACCCCATATATTTCTATAACTTGTAGAAATATATGAGATCCCATATATTTCTATAAGATAGAGAAATATATGAGACCCCAAATATTTCTATAACTTGTAGAAATATATGAGACCCCATATATTTCTATAACTTGTAGGAATATAAGAGACCCCATATATTTCTATATCGTGTAGAAATATATGAGACCCCATATAGTTCTATAACTTGTAGAAATATGAGACCCCATATATTTCTATAAAATAGAGAAATATATGAGACCCCATATATTTCTATAACTTGTAGAAATATATGAGACCCCATATATTTCTATATCTTTGTGAAATATATGAGACCGCATATATTCCTATAACTGGTACAAATATATGAGACCCCATATATTTCTATAATATAGAGAAATATATGAGACCCCATATATTTCTATAACTTGTAGAAATA
The DNA here is from genome assembly GCF_963383645.1 of Muscardinus avellanarius. Classification (NCBI taxonomy): domain Eukaryota; kingdom Metazoa; phylum Chordata; class Mammalia; order Rodentia; family Gliridae; genus Muscardinus; species Muscardinus avellanarius. The sequence continues at coordinate 23,021,860 of NC_137798.1, forward strand.
TATGAGACCCCATATATTTCTATGACTTGTAGAAATATAGGAGACCCCATATATTTCTATAACTTGAAGAAATATATGAGACCCCATATATTTCTATAAGATAGAGAAATATATGTGACCCCATATATTTCTATAACTTGCAGAAATATATGAGACCCCATATATTTCTATAACTTTTAGAAATATTAGTGACCCATTATATTTCTCTATTTGTAGAAATATATGAGACCCCATATATTTCTTTAACTTGTAGAAATATATGAGACCCCATATATTTCTATAAGATAAAGAAATATATGAGACCCCATATATTTCTATAACTTGTAGAAATATATGAGACCCCATATATTTCTATAACTTGTAGAAATATATGAGACCCCATATATTTCTATAAGATAGAGAAATATATGAGACCCCATATATTTCTATCACTTGTAAAATATATGAGACCCCATATATTTCTATATCTTGTAGAAATATATGAGACCCCATATATTTCTATAACTTGTAGAAATATATGAAACCCCATATATTTCTATAAGATAGAGAAATACATGAGACCCCAAATATTTCTATAAATTGTAGAAATACATGAGACCCCATATATTTCTATAACTTGTAGAAATATATGAGACCCCATATATTTCTATATCTTGTAGAAATATATGAGACCCCATATATTTCTGAAACCTGTAGAAATATATGAGACCCCATATATTTCTATAAGATGAATATATGAGACCCCATATATTTCTATAATTTGTAGAAATATATGAGACTCCATATATTTCTATATTTTGTAGAAATATATGAGACCGCATATATTCCTATAACTTGTACAAATATATGAGATCCCATATATTTCTATAATATAGAGAAATATATGAGACCCCATATATTTCTATAACTTGTAGAAATATATGAGACCCCATATATTTCTATAACTTGTAGAAATATATGAGACCCCATATATTTCTATGACTTGTAGAAATATATGAGACCCCATATATTTCTATAACTTGTAGAAATATATGAGACCCCATATATTGCTATAAGATAGAGAAATATATGAGACCCCATATATTTCTATCACTTGTAAAATATATGAGACCCCATATATTTCAATATCTTGTAGAAATATATGAGACCCCATATATTTCTATAACTTGTAGAAATATATGAGACCCCATATATTTCTATAAGATAGAGAAATATATGAGATCCCAAATATTTCTATAACATGTAGAAATACATGAGACCCCATATATTTCTATAACTTGTAGAAATATATGAGACCCCATATATTTCTATATCTTGTAGAAATATATGAGACCGCATATATTTCTATAACTTGTAGAAATATATGAGACCCCATATATTTCTATATCTTGTAGAAATATATGAGACTGCATATATTTCTATAACTTGTAGAAATATATGAGACCCCATATATTTCTATAAGATAGAGAAATATATGAGACCGCATATATTTCTATAACTTGTAGAAAAATATGAGACCCCATATATTTCTATAAGATAGAGAAATATATGAGACCCCATATATTTCTATGACTTGTAGAAATATAGGAGGCCCCCTATATTTCTATAAGATAGAGAAATATATGAAACCCCATATATTTTTATAACTTGTAGAAATACAGGAGATCCCATATATTTCTATAAGATAGAGAAATATATGAGACCCCACATATTTCTATATCTTGTAGAAATATATGAGACCCCATATATTTCTATAAGATAGAGAAATATATGTGACCCCATATATTTCTATAACTTGTAGAAATATATGAGACTCCATATATTTCTATAAGGTAGAGAAATATATGAGACCCCATATATTTCTAGAACTTGTAGAAATATATGAGACCCCATATATTTCTATAAGATAGAGAAATATATGAGACGCCATATATTTCTATAACTTGTAAAAATATATGAGACCGCATATATTTCTATAAGATAGAGAAATTATGAGACCCCGTATATTTCTATAACTTGTAGAAATATATGACCCCCCATATATTTCTATATCTTGTAGAAATATATGAGACCCCATATATTTCAATAACTTGTAGAAATATATGAGACCCCATATATTTCTATAAGATAGAGAAATATATGAGACCCCATATATTAATATAACTTGTAGAAATATATGAGACTCCATATATTACTATATCTTGTAGAAATATATGAGACCGCATATATTCCTATAACTTGTACAAATATATGAGACCCCATATATTTCTATAATATAGAGAAATATATGAGACCCCATATATTTGTATAACTTGTAGAAATATATGAGACCCCATATATTTCTATAACTTGTAGAAATATATGAGACCCCATATATTTCTATGACTTGTAGAAATATATGAGACCCCATATATTTCTATAACTTGTAGAAATATATGAGACCCAATATATTTCTATAAGATAGAGAAATATATGAGACCCCATATATTTCTATCACTTGTAAAATATATGAGACCCCATATATTTCAATATCTTGTAGAAATATATGAGACCCCATATATTTCTATATCTTGTAGAAATATATGAGACCGCATATATTTCTATAACTTGTAGAAATATATGAGACCCCATATATTTCTATAAGATAGAGAAATATATGAGACCCCATTTATTTCTATAACTTGTAGAAATATATGAGACCCCATATATTTCTATAAGATAGAAAAATATATGAGACCCCATATATTTCTATAACTTGTAGAAATATATGAGACCCCATATATTTCTATAAGATAGAGAAATATATGAGACCCCATATATTTCTATGACTTGTAGAAATATAGAAGGCCCCTATATTTCTATAAGATAGAGAAATATATGAGACCCCATATATTTCTATGACTTGTAGATATAGAGGAGGCCCCCTATATTTCTATAAGATAGAGAAATATATGAGACCCCATATATTTCTCTGACTTGTAGAAATATAGGAGGCCCCATATATTTCTATAAGATAGAGAAATATATGAGACCCCATATATTTCTCTGACTTGTAGAAATATAGGAGGCCCCCTATATTTCTATAAGATTGAGAAATATATGAGACCCCATATATTTCTATAATTTGTAGAAATATAGGAGATCCCATATATTTCTATAAGATAGAGAAAAATATGAGACCCCATATATTTCTATATCTTGTAGAAATATATGAGACCCCATATATTTCTATAAGATAGAGAAATATATGTGACCCCATATATTTCTATAACTTGTAGAAATATATGAGACTCAATATATTTCTATAAGTTAAAGAAATATATGAGACACAATATATTTCTAGAACTTGTAGAAATATATGAGACCCCATATATTTCTATAAGATAGAGAAATATATGAGACGCCATATATTTCTATAACTTGTAGAAATATATGAGACCCCATATATTTCTATAAGATAGAGAAATATATAAGACCCCGTATATTTTTATAACTTGTAGAAATATATGAGACCCCATATATTTCTATGACTTGTAGAAATATAGGAGACCCCATATATTTCTATAACTTGTAGAAATATATGAGACCCCATATATTTCTATAAGATAGAGAAATATATGAGACCCCATATATTTCTATAACTTGTAGAAATATATGAGACCCCATATATTTCTATAACTTTTAGAAATATTAGTGACCCATTATATTTCTCTATCTTGTAGAAATATATGAGACCCCATATATTTCTATAACTTGTAGAAATATATGAGACCCCATATATTTCTATAAGATAAAGAAATATATGAGACCCCATATATTTCTATAACTTCTAGAAATATATGAGACCCCATATATTTCTATAACTTGTAGAAATATATGAGACCCCATATATTTCTATAAGATAGAGAAATATATGAGACCCCATATATTTCTATCACTTGTAAAATATATGAGACCCCATAAATTTCTATATCTTGTAGAAATATATGAGACCCCATATATTTCTATAACTTGTAGAAATATATGAAACCCCATATATTTCTATAAGATAGAGAAATATATGAGACCCCAAATATTTCTATAACTTGTAGAAATACATGAGACCCCATATATTTCTATAACTTGTAGAAATATGAGACCCCATATATTTCTATATCTTGTAGAAATATATGAGACCCCATATATTTCTATAACTTGTAGAAATATATGAGACCCCATATATTTCTATAAGATAGAGAAATATATGAGACCCCATATATTTCTATAACTTGTAGAAATATATGAGACCCCATATATTTCTATAAGATAGAAAAATATATGAGACCGCATATATTTCTATAACTTGTAGAAATATATGAGACCCCATATATTTCTATAAGATAGGGAAATATATGAGACCCCATATATTTCTATAACTTGTAGAAATATATGAGACCACATATATTTCTATAAGATAGAGAAATAATATGAGACCCCATATATTTCTATAACTTGTAGAAATATATGAGACCCCGTATATTTCTGTGACTTGTAGAAATATAGGAGGCCCCCTATATTTCTATAAGATAGAGAAATATATGAGACCCCATATATTTCTGTGACTTGTAGAAATATATGAGGGCCCTATATTTCTATAAGATAGAGAAATATATGAGACCCCATATATTTCTGTGACTTGTAGAAATATAGGAGGCCCCCTATATTTCTATAAGATAGAGAAATATATGAGACCCCATATATTTCTATAACTTGTAGAAATATAGGAGATCCCATATATTTCTATATCTTGTAGAAATATATGAGACCGCATATATTCCTATAACTGGTACAAATATATGAGACCCCATATATTTCTATAATATAGAGATATATATAAGACCCCATATATTTCTATAACTTGTAGAAATATATGAGACCCCATATATTTCTATGACTTGTAGAAATATAGGAGACCCCATATATTTCTATAACTTGTAGAAATATATGAGACCCCATATATTTCTATAAGATAGAGAAATATATGAGATCCCATATATTTCTATCACTTGTAAAATATATGAGACCCCATATATTTCTATATCTGGTAGAAATATATGAGACGCCATATATTTCTATAACTTGTAGAAATATATGAAACCCCATATATTTCTATAAGATAGAGAAATATATGAGACCCCAAATATTTCTATATCTTGTAGAAATATATGAGACCACATATATTTCTATAATTTGTAGAAATATATGAGACACCATATATTTCTATAAGATAAATATATGAGACCCCATATATTTCTATAACTTGTAGAAATATAGGAGATCCCATATATTTCTATATCTTGTAGAAATATATGAGACCGCATATATTCCTATAACTGGTACAAATATATGAGACCCCATATATTTCTATAATATAGAGATATATATGAGACCCCATATATTTCTATAACTTGTAGAAATATATGAGACCCCATATATTTCTATGACTTGTAGAAATATAGGAGACCCCATATATTTCTATAACTTGTAGAAATATATGAGACCCCATATATTTCTATAAGATAGAGAAATATATGAGATCCCATATATTTCTATCACTTGTAAAATATATGAGACCCCATATATTTCTATATCTGGTAGAAATATATGAGACGCCATATATTTCTATAACTTGTAGAAATATATGAAACCCCATATATTTCTATAAGATAGAGAAATATATGAGACCCCAAATATTTCTATATCTTGTAGAAATATATGAGACCACATATATTTCTATAATTTGTAGAAATATATGAGACACCATATATTTCTATAAGATAAATATATGAGACCCCATATATTTCTATAACTTGTAGAAATATATGAGACCCCATATATTTTAATAAGATAGAAAAATATATGAGACCCCATATATTTCTATAACTTGTAGAAATATATGAGACCCCATATATTTCTATAAGATAGAGAAATATATGAGACCCCATATACTTCTATATCTTGTAGAAATATATGAGACCCCATATATTTCTATGACTTGTAGAAATATAGGAGACCCCCTATATTTCTATATCTTGTAGAAATATATGAGACACCATATATTTCTATGACTTGTAGAAATATAGGAGGCCCCTTATATTTCTATAAGATAGAGAAATATATGAGACCCCATATATTTCTATGACTTGTAGAAATATAGGAGGCCCCCTATATTTCTATAAGATAGAGAAATATATGAAACCCCATATATTTTTATAACTTGTAGAAATACAGGAGATCCCATATATTTCTATAAGATAGAGAAATATATGAGACCCCACATATTTCTATATCTTGTAGAAATATATGAGACCCCATATATTTCTATAAGATAGAGAAATATATGTGACCCCATATATTTCTATAACTTGTAGAAATATATGAGACTCCATATATTTCTATAAGGTAGAGAAATATATGAGACCCCATATATTTCTAGAACTTGTAGAAATATATGAGACCCCATATATTTCTATAAGATAGAGAAATATATGAGACGCCATATATTTCTATAACTTGTAAAAATATATGAGACCGCATATATTTCTATAAGATAGAGAAATTATGAGACCCCGTATATTTCTATAACTTGTAGAAATATATGACACCCCATATATTTCTATATCTTGTAGAAATATATGAGACCCCATATATTTCAATAACTTGTAGAAATATATGAGACCCCATATATTTCTATAAGATAGAGAAATATATGAGACCCCATATATTAATATAACTTGTAGAAATATATGAGACTCCATATATTACTATATCTTGTAGAAATATATGAGACCGCATATATTCCTATAACTTGTACAAATATATGAGACCCCATATATTTCTATAATATAGAGAAATATATGAGACCCCATATATTTGTATAACTTGTAGAAATATATGAGACCCCATATATTTCTATAACTTGTAGAAATATATGAGACCCCATATATTTCTATGACTTGTAGAAATATATGAGACCCCATATATTTCTATAACTTGTAGAAATATATGAGACCCAATATATTTCTATAAGATAGAGAAATATATGAGACCCCATATATTTCTATCACTTGTAAAATATATGAGACCCCATATATTTCAATATCTTGTAGAAATATATGAGACCCCATATATTTCTATATCTTGTAGAAATATATGAGACCGCATATATTTCTATAACTTGTAGAAATATATGAGACCCCATATATTTCTATAAGATAGAGAAATATATGAGACCCCATTTATTTCTATAACTTGTAGAAATATATGAGACCCCATATATTTCTATAAGATAGAAAAATATATGAGACCCCATATATTTCTATAACTTGTAGAAATATATGAGACCCCATATATTTCTATAAGATAGAGAAATATATGAGACCCCATATATTTCTATGACTTGTAGAAATATAGAAGGCCCCTATATTTCTATAAGATAGAGAAATATATGAGACCCCATATATTTCTATGACTTGTAGATATAGAGGAGGCCCCCTATATTTCTATAAGATAGAGAAATATATGAGACCCCATATATTTCTCTGACTTGTAGAAATATAGGAGGCCCCATATATTTCTATAAGATAGAGAAATATATGAGACCCCATATATTTCTCTGACTTGTAGAAATATAGGAGGCCCCCTATATTTCTATAAGATTGAGAAATATATGAGACCCCATATATTTCTATAATTTGTAGAAATATAGGAGATCCCATATATTTCTATAAGATAGAGAAAAATATGAGACCCCATATATTTCTATATCTTGTAGAAATATATGAGACCCCATATATTTCTATAAGATAGAGAAATATATGTGACCCCATATATTTCTATAACTTGTAGAAATATATGAGACTCAATATATTTCTATAAGTTAGAGAAATATATGAGACACAATATATTTCTAGAACTTGTAGAAATATATGAGACCCCATATATTTCTATAAGATAGAGAAATATATGAGACGCCATATATTTCTATAACTTGTAGAAATATATGAGACCCCATATATTTCTATAAGATAGAGAAATATATAAGACCCCGTATATTTTTATAACTTGTAGAAATATATGAGACCCCATATATTTCTATGACTTGTAGAAATATAGGAGACCCCATATATTTCTATAACTTGTAGAAATATATGAGACCCCATATATTTCTATAAGATAGAGAAATATATGAGACCCCATATATTTCTATAACTTGTAGAAATATATGAGACCCCATATATTTCTATAACTTTTAGAAATATTAGTGACCCATTATATTTCTCTATCTTGTAGAAATATATGAGACCCCATATATTTCTATAACTTGTAGAAATATATGAGACCCCATATATTTCTATAAGATAAAGAAATATATGAGACCCCATATATTTCTATAACTTCTAGAAATATATGAGACCCCATATATTTCTATAACTTGTAGAAATATATGAGACCCCATATATTTCTATAAGATAGAGAAATATATGAGACCCCATATATTTCTATCACTTGTAAAATATATGAGACCCCATAAATTTCTATATCTTGTAGAAATATATGAGACCCCATATATTTCTATAACTTGTAGAAATATATGAAACCCCATATATTTCTATAAGATAGAGAAATATATGAGACCCCAAATATTTCTATAACTTGTAGAAATACATGAGACCCCATATATTTCTATAACTTGTAGAAATATGAGACCCCATATATTTCTATATCTTGTAGAAATATATGAGACCCCATATATTTCTATAACTTGTAGAAATATATGAGACCCCATATATTTCTATAAGATAGAGAAATATATGAGACCCCATATATTTCTATAACTTGTAGAAATATATGAGACCCCATATATTTCTATAAGATAGAAAAATATATGAGACCGCATATATTTCTATAACTTGTAGAAATATATGAGACCCCATATATTTCTATAAGATAGAGAAATATATGAGACCCCATATATTTCTATAACTTGTAGAAATATATGAGACCACATATATTTCTATAAGATAGAGAAATAATATGAGACCCCATATATTTCTATAACTTGTAGAAATATATGAGACCCCGTATATTTCTGTGACTTGTAGAAATATAGGAGGCCCCCTATATTTCTATAAGATAGAGAAATATATGAGACCCCATATATTTCTGTGACTTGTAGAAATATATGAGGGCCCTATATTTCTATAAGATAGAGAAATATATGAGACCCCATATATTTCTGTGACTTGTAGAAATATAGGAGGCCCCCTATATTTCTATAAGATAGAGAAATATATGAGACCCCATATATTTCTATAACTTGTAGAAATATAGGAGATCCCATATATTTCTATATCTTGTAGAAATATATGAGACCGCATATATTCCTATAACTGGTACAAATATATGAGACCCCATATATTTCTATAATATAGAGATATATATGAGACCCCATATATTTCTATAACTTGTAGAAATATATGAGACCCCATATATTTCTATGACTTGTAGAAATATAGGAGACCCCATATATTTCTATAACTTGTAGAAATATATGAGACCCCATATATTTCTATAAGATAGAGAAATATATGAGATCCCATATATTTCTATCACTTGTAAAATATATGAGACCCCATATATTTCTATATCTGGTAGAAATATATGAGACGCCATATATTTCTATAACTTGTAGAAATATATGAAACCCCATATATTTCTATAAGATAGAGAAATATATGAGACCCCAAATATTTCTATATCTTGTAGAAATATATGAGACCACATATATTTCTATAATTTGTAGAAATATATGAGACACCATATATTTCTATAAGATAAATATATGAGACCCCATATATTTCTATAACTTGTAGAAATATAGGAGATCCCATATATTTCTATATCTTGTAGAAATATATGAGACCGCATATATTCCTATAACTGGTACAAATATATGAGACCCCATATATTTCTATAATATAGAGATATATATGAGACCCCATATATTTCTATAACTTGTAGAAATATATGAGACCCCATATATTTCTATGACTTGTAGAAATATAGGAGACCCCATATATTTCTATAACTTGTAGAAATATATGAGACCCCATATATTTCTATAAGATAGAGAAATATATGAGATCCCATATATTTCTATCACTTGTAAAATATATGAGACCCCATATATTTCTATATCTGGTAGAAATATATGAGACGCCATATATTTCTATAACTTGTAGAAATATATGAAACCCCATATATTTCTATAAGATAGAGAAATATATGAGACCCCAAATATTTCTATATCTTGTAGAAATATATGAGACCACATATATTTCTATAATTTGTAGAAATATATGAGACACCATATATTTCTATAAGATAAATATATGAGACCCCATATATTTCTATAACTTGTAGAAATATATGAGACCCCATATATTTTAATAAGATAGAAAAATATATGAGACCCCATATATTTCTATAACTTGTAGAAATATATGAGACCCCATATATTTCTATAAGATAGAGAAATATATGAGACCCCATATACTTCTATATCTTGTAGAAATATATGAGACCCCATATATTTCTATGACTTGTAGAAATATAGGAGACCCCCTATATTTCTATATCTTGTAGAAATATATGAGACACCATATATTTCTATGACTTGTAGAAATATAGGAGACCCCCTATATTTCTATAAGATAGAGAAATATATGAGACCCCATATATTTCTATGACTTGTAGAGATATAGGAGGCCCCCTATATTTCTATAAGATAGAGAAATATATGTGACCCCATATATTTCTATAACTTGTAGAAATATATGAGACTCCATATATTTCTATAAGGTAGAGAAATATATGAGACCCCATATATTTCTAGAACTTGTAGAAATATATGAGACCCCATATATTTCTATAAGATAGAGAAATATATGAGACCCCATATATTTCTATAACTTGTAGAAATATATGAGACCACATATATTTCTCTATCTTGTAGAAATATATGAGACCCCATATATTTCTATAACTTGTAGAAATATATGAGATTCCATATATTACTATATCTTGTAGAAATATATGAGACCGCATATATTCCTATAACTTGTAGAAATATATGAGACCCCATATATTTCTATAACTTGTAGAAATATATGAGACCCCATATATTTCTATGACTTGTAGAAATATAGGAGACCCCATATATTTCTATAACTTGTAGAAATATAAGAGACCCCATATATTTCTATAACTTGTAGAAATATATGAGACCCCATATATTTCTATGACTTGTAGAAATATAGGAGACCCCATATATTTCTATAACTTGTAGAAATATATGAGACCCCATATATTTCTATGACTTGTAGAAATATAGGAGACCCCATATATTTCTATAACTTGTAGAAATATAAGAGACCCCATATATTTCTATAAGATAGAGAAATATATGAGATCCCATATATTTCTATCACTTGTAAAATATATGAGACCCCATATATTTCAATATCTTGTAGAAATATATGCGACCCCATATATTTCTATAACTTGTAGAAATATATGAGACCCCATATATTTCTATAAGATAGAGAAATATATGAGACCCCAAATATTTCTATAACATGTTGAAATACATGAGATCGCATATATTTCTATAACTTGGTGAAATATATGAGACCCCATATATTTCTATATCTTGTAGAAATATATGAGACCGCATATATTTCTATAACTTGTAGAAATATATGAGACCCCATATATTTCTATAAGATAGAGAAATATATGAGACCCCATATATTTCTATAACTTGTAGAAATATATGAGACCCCATATATTTCTATAAGATAGAAAAATATATGAGACCCCATATATTTCTATAACTTGTAGAAATATATGAGACCCCATATATTGCTATAACTTGTAGAAATATAGGAGACCCCATATACTTCTATATCTTGTAGAAATATATGAGACCGCATATATTTCTATAACTTGTAGAAATATATGAGACCCCATATATTTCTATAAGATAGAGAAATATATGAGACCCCATATATTTCTATAACTTGTAGAAATATATGAGACCCCATATATTTCTATAAGATAGAAAAATATATGAGACCCCATATATTTCTGTAACTTGTAGAAATATATGAGACCCCATATATTTCTATAAGATAGAGAAATATATGAGACCCCATATATTTCTATAACTTGTAGAAATATATGAGACCCCATATATTGCTATAACTTGTAGAAATATAGGAGACCCCATATACTTCTATATCTTGTAGAAATATATGAGACCCCATATATTTCTATGACTTGTAGAAATATAGGAGGCCCCCTATATTTCTATAAGATAGAGAAATATATGAGACCCCATATATTTCTCTGACTTGTAGAAATATAGGAGGTCCCCTATATTTCTATAAGATAGAGAAATATATGACACCCCATATATTTCTCTGACTTGTAGAAATATAGGAGGCCCCCTATATTTCTATAAGATAGAGAAATATATGAAACCCCATATATTTTTATAACTTGTAGAAATACAGGAGATCCTATATATTTCTATAAGATAGAGAAATATATGAGACCCTATATATTTCTATATCTTGTAGAAATATATGAGACCCCATATATTTCTATAAGATAGAGAAATATATGTGACCACATATATTTCTATAACTTGTAGAAATATATGAGACTCAATATATTTCTATAAGGTAGAGAAATATATGAGACCCCATATATTTCTAGAACTTGTAGAAATATATGAGACCCCATATATTTCTATAAGATAGAGAAATATATGAGACGCCATATATTTCTATAACTTGTAAAAATATATGAGACCGCATATATTTCTATAAGATAGAGAAATTATGAAACCCCGTATATTTCTATAACTTGTAGAAATATATGACACCCCATATATTTCTATATCTTGTAGAAATATATGAGACCCCATATATTTCAATAACTTGTAGAAATATATGAGACCCCATATATTTATATAAGATAGAGAAATATATGAGACCCCATATATTTCTATAACTTGTAGAAATATATGAGACCCCATATATTTCTATAAGATAGAAAAATATATGAGACCCCATATATTTCTATAACTTGTAGAAATATATGAGACCCCATATATTTCTATAAGATAGAGAAATATATGAGACCCCATATATTTCTATAACTTGTAGAAATATATGAGACCCCATATATTTCTATAACTTGTAGAAATATAGGAGACCCCATATACTTCTATATCTTGTAGAAATATATGAGACCCCATATATTTCTATGACTTGTAGAAATATAGGAGACCCCCTATATTTCTATATCTTGTAGAAATATATGAGACACCATATATTTCTATGACTTGTAGAAATATAGGAGACCCCCTCTATTTCTATAAGATAGAGAAATATGAGACCCCATATATTTCTATGACTTGTAGAAATATAGGAGGCCCCCTATATTTCTATAAGATAGAGAAATATATGAGACCCCATATATTTCTCTGACTTGTAGAAATATAGGAGGCCCCTTATATTTCTATAAGATAGAGAAATATATGAGACCCCATATATTTCTCTGACTTGTAGAAATATAGGAGGCACCCTATATTTCTATAAGATTGAGAAATATATGAGACCCCATATATTTCTATAACTTGTAGAAATATAGGAGATCCCATATATTTCTATAAAATAGAGAAATATATGAGACCCCATATATTTCTATATCTTGTAGAAATATATGAGACCCCATATATTTCTATAAGATAAAGAAATATATGTGACCCCATATATTTCTATAACTTGTAGAAATATATGAGACTCCATATATTTCTATAAGTTAGAGAAATATATGAGACACAATATATTTCTAGAACTTGTAGAAATATATGAGACCCCATATATTTCTATAAGATAGAGAAATATATGAGACGTCATATATTTCTATAACTTGTAGAAATATATGAGACCCCATATATTTCTATAAGATAGAGAAATATATGAGACCCCATATATTTCTATAACTTCTAGAAATATATGAGACCCCATATATTTCTATAACTTGTAGAAATATATGAGACCCCATATATTTCTATAAGATAGAGAAATATATGAGACCCCATATATTTCTATCACTTGTAAAATATATGAGACCCCATATATTTCTATATCTTGTAGAAATATATGAGACCCCATATATTTCTATGACTTGTAGAAATATAGGAGGCCCCCTATATTTCTATAAGATAGAGAAATATATGAGACCCCATATATTTCTCTGACTTGTAGAAATATAGGAGGTCCCCTATATTTTTATAAGATAGAGAAATATATGAGACCCCATATATTTCTATGACTTGTAGAAATATAGGAGGCCCCCTATATTTCTATAAGATAGAGAAATATATGAAAACCCATATATTTTCAAAACTTGTAGAAATATAGGAGATCCCATATATTTCGATAAGATAGAGAAATATATGAGACCCCAAATATTTCTATATCTTGTAGAAATATATGAGACCCCATATATTTCTATAAGATAGAGAAATATATGTGACCCCATATTTTTCTATAACTTGTAGAAATATATGAGACTCGATATATTTCTATAAGGTAGAGAAATATATGAGACCCCATATATTTCTAGAACTTGTAGAAATATATGAGACCCCATATATTTCTATAAGATAGAGAAATATATGAGACGCCATATATTTCTATAACATGTAAAAATATATGAGACCCCATATATTTCTATAAGATAGAGAAATTATGAGACCCCGTATATTTCTATAACTTGTAGAAATATATGACACCCCAATATATTTCTATATCTTGTAGAAATATATGAGACCCCATATATTTCAATAACTTGTAGAAATATATGAGACCCCATATATTTCTATAACTTGTAGAAATATATAAGACTCCATATATTTCTATATCTTGTAGAAATATATGAGACCGCATATATTCCTATAACTTGTACAAATATATGAGACCCCATATATTTCTATAATATAGAGAAATATATGAGACCCCATATATTTCTATAACTTGTAGAAATATATGAGACCCCATATATTTCTATAACTTGTAGAAATATATGAGACCCCATATATTTCTATGACTTGTAGAAATATATGAGACCCCATATATTTCTATAACTTGTAGAAATATATGAGACCCCATATATTTCTATAAGATAGAGAAATATATGAGACCCCATATATTTCTATCACTTGTAAAATATATGAGACCCCATATATTTCAATATCTTGTAGAAATATATGAGACCCCATATATTTCTATAACTTGTAGAAATATATGAGACCCCATATATTTCTATAAGATAGAGAAATATATGAGACCCCAAATATTTCTATAACTTGTAGAAATATATGAGACCCCATATATTTCTATAACTTGTAGAAATATATGAGACCCCATATATTTCTATATCGTGTAGAAATATATTAGACCCCATATATTTCTCTATCTTGCAGAAATATATGAGACCCCATATATTTCTATAACTTGTAGAAATATATGAGACCCCATATATTTCTATAAGATAAAGAAATATATGAGACCCCATATATTTCTATAACTTGTAGAAATATATGAGACCCCATATATTTCTATAACTTGTAGAAATATATGAAACCCCATATATTTCTATAAGATAGAGAAATATATGAGACCCCAAATATTTCTATAACTTGTAGAAATACATGAGACCCCATATATTTCTATAACTTGTAGAAATATATGAGACCCCATATATTTCTATATCTTGTAGAAATATATGAGACTCCATATATTTCTATAACTTGTAGAAATATATGAGACCCCATATATTTCTATAAGATAGAAAAATATATGAGACCCCATGTATTTCTATAACTTGTAGAAATATATGAGACCCCATATATTTCTATAAGATAGAGAAATATATGAGACCCCATATATTTCTATAACTTGTAGAAATATATGAGACCCCATATATTGCTATAACTTGTAGAAATATAGGAGACCCCATATACTTCTATATCTTGTAGAAATATATGAGACCCCATATATTTCTATGACTTGTAGAAATAGAGGAGACCCCCTATTTTTCTATATCTTGTAGAAATATATGAGACACCATATATTTCTATGACTTGTAGAAATATAGGAGACCCCCTATATTTGTATAAGATAGAGAAATATATGAGACCCCATATATTTCTATGACTTATAGAGATATAGGAGGCCCCCTATATTTCTATAAGATAGAGAAATATATGAGACCCCATATATTTCTATGACTTGTAGAAATATAGGAGGCCCCCTATATTTCTATAAGATAGAGAAATATATGAGACCCCATATATTTCTCTGACTTGTAGAAATATAGGAGGTCCCCTATATTTTTATAAGATAGAGAAATATATGAGACCCCATATATTTCTATGACTTGTAGAAATATAGGAGGCCCCCTATATTTCTATAAGATAGAGAAATATATGAAAACACATATATTTTCATAACTTGTAGAAATATAGGAGATCCCATATATTTCTATAAGATAGAGAAATATATGAGACCCCAAATATTTCTATATCTTGTAGAAATATATGAGACCCCATATATATCTATAAGATAGAGAAATATATGTGACCCCATATATTTCTATAACTTGTAGAAATATATGAGACTCCATATATTTCTATAAGTTAGAGAAATATATGAGACCCCATATATTTCTAGAACTTGTAGAAATATATGAGACCCCATATATTTCTATAAGATAGAGAAATATATGAGACGCCATATATTTCTATAACTTGTAAAAATATATGAGACCCCATATATTTCTATAAGATAGAGAAATTATGAGACCCCGTATATTTCTATAACTTGTAGAAATATATGACACCCCATATATTTCTATATCTTGTAGAAATATATGAGACCCCATATATTTCAATAACTTGTAGAAATATATGAGACCCCATATATTTCTATAAGATAGAGAAATATATGAGACCCCATATATTTCGATAACTTGTAGAAATATATAAGACGCCATATATTTCTATATCTTGTAGAAATATATGAGACCGCATATATTCCTATAACTTGTACAAATATATGAGACCACATATATTTCTATAATATAGAGAAGTATATGAGACCCCATATATTACTATAACTTGTAGAAATATATGAGACCCCATATATTTCTATAACTTGTAGAAATATATGAGACCCCATATATTTCTATAACTTGTAGAAATATATGAAACCCCATATATTTCTATAAGATAGAGAAATATATGAGAACCCATATATTTCTATCACTTGTAAAATATATGAGACCCCATATATTTCAATATCTTGTAGAAATATATGATACCCCATATATTTCTATAACTTGTACAAATATATGAGACCCCATATATTTCTATAAGATAGAGAAATATATGAGACCCCAAATATTACTATAACTTGTAGAAATATATGAGACCCCATATATTTCTATAACTTGTAGAAATATATGAGACCCCATATATTTCTATATCGTGTAGAAATATATTAGACCCCATATATTTCTCTATCTTGTAGAAATATATGAGACCCCATATATTTCTATAACTTGTAGAAATATATGAGACCCCATATATTTCTATAAGATAAAGAAATATATGAGACCCCATATATTTCTATAACTTGAGGAAATATATGAGACCCCATATATTTCTATAACTTGTAGAAATATATGAGACCCCATATATTTCTATATCGTGTAGAAATATATTAGACCCCATATATTTCTCTATCTTGTAGAAATATATGAGACCCCATATATTTCTATAACTTGTAGAAATATATGAGACCCCATATATTTCTATAAGATAAAGAAATATATGAGACCCCATATATTTCTATAACTTGTAGAAATATATGAGACCCCATATATTTCTATATCTTGTAGAAATATATGACACCCCATATATTTCTATAAGATAGAGAAATATATGAGATCCCATATATTTCTAACACTTGTAAAATATATGAGACCCCATATATTTCAATATCTTGTAGAAATATATGAGACCCCATATATTTCTGTAACTTGTAGAAATATATGAGACCCCATATATTTCTATAAGATAGAGAAATATATGAGACCACAAATATTTCTATAACTTGTAGAAATATATGAGAACCCATATATTTCTATAACTTGTAGAAATATATGAGACCCCATATATTTCTATATCGTGTAGAAATATATGAGACCCGATATATTTCTAGAACTTGTAGAAATATATGAGACCCCATATATTTCTATAAGATAGAGAAATATATGAGACGCCATATATTTCTATAACTTGTAAAAATATATGAGACCCCATATATTTCTATAAGATAGAGAAATTATGAGACCCCGTATACTTCTATAACTTGTAGAAATATATGACACCCCATATATTTCTATATCTTGTAGAAATATATGAGACCCCATATATTTCTATATCGTGTAGAAATATATGAGACCCCATATAGTTCTATAACTTGTAGAAATATATGAGACCCCATATATTTCTATAAAATAGAGAAATATATGAGACCCCATATATTTCTATAACTTGTAGAAATATATGAGACCCCATATATTTCTATAACTTGTAGGAATATAAGAGACCCCATATATTTCTATATCGTGTAGAAATATATGAGACCCCATATAGTTCTATAACTTGTAGAAATATATGAGACCCCATATATTTCTATAAAATAGAGAAATATATGAGACCCCATATATTTCTATAACTTGTAGAAATATATGAGACCCCATATATTTCTATATCTTTGTGAAATATATGAAACCGCATATATTCCTATAACTGGTACAAATATATGAGACCCCATATATTTCTATAATATAGAGAAATATATGAGACCCCATATATTTCTATAACTTGTAGAAATATATGAGACCCCATATATTTCTATGACTTGTAGAAATATAGGAGACCCCATATATTTCTATAACTTGAAGAAATATATGAGACCACATATATTTCTATAAGATAGAGAAATATATGTGACCCCATATATTTCTATGACTTGCAGAAATATATGAGACCCCATATATTTCTATAACTTTTAGAAATATTAGTGACCCATTATATTTCTCTATCTTGTAGAAATATATGAGACCCCATATATTTCTTTAACTTGTAGAAATATATGAGACCCCATATATTTCTATAAGATAAAGAAATATATGAGACCCCATATATTTCTATAACTTGTAGAAATATATGAGACCCCATATATTTCTATAACTTGTAGAAATATATGAGACCCCATATATTTCTATAAGATAGAGAAATATATGAGACCCCATATATTTCTATCACTTGTAAAATATATGAGACCCCATATATTTCTATATCTTGTAGAAATATATGAGACCCCATATATTTCTATAACTTGTAGAAATATATGAAACCCCATATATTTCTATAAGATAGAGAAATACATGAGACCCCAAATATTTCTATAACTTGTAGAAATACATGAGACCCCATATATTTCTATAACTTGTAGAAATATATGAGACCCCATATATTTCTATATCTTGTAGAAATATATGAGACCCCATATATTTCTGAAACCTGTAGAAATATATGAGACCCCATATCTTTCTATAAGATGAATATATGAGACCCCATATATTTCTATAACTTGTAGAAATATATGAGACTCCATATATTTCTATATCTTGTAGAAATATATGAGACCGCATATATTCCTATAACTTGTACAAATATATGAGATCCCATATATTTCTATAATATAGAGAAATATATGAGACCCCATATATTTCTATAACTTGTAGAAATATATGAGACCCCATATATTTCTATAACTTGTAGAAATATATGAGACCCCATATATTTCTATGACTTGTAGAAATATATGAGACCCCATATATTTCTATAACTTGTAGAAATATATGAGACCGCATATATTTCTATAAGATAGAGAAATATATGAGACCCCATATATTTCTATCACTTGTAAAATATATGAGACCCCATATATTTCAATATCTTGTAGAAATATATGAGACCCCATATATTTCTATAACTTGTAGAAATATATGAGACCCCATATATTTCTATAAGATAGAGAAATATATGAGATCCCAAATATTTCTATAACATGTAGAAATACATGAGACCCCATATATTTCTATAACTTGTAGAAATATATGAGACCCCATATATTTCTATATCTTGTAGAAATATATGAGACCGCATATATTTCTATAACTTGTAGAAATATATGAGACCCCATATATTTCTATATCTTGTAGAAATATATGAGACCGCATATATTTCTATAACTTGTAGAAATATATGAGACCCCATATATTTCTATAAGATAGAGAAATATATGAGACCGCATATATTTCTATAACTTGTAGAAAAATATGAGACCCCATATATTTCTATAAGATAGAGAAATATATGAGACCCCATATATTTCTATATCTTGTAGAAATATATGAGACCGCATATATTCCTATAACTTGTACAAATATATGAGACCCCATATATTTCTATAACTTGTAGAAATATATGAGACCCCATATATTTCTATAACTTGTAGAAATATATGAGACCCCATATATTTCTATATCTTGTAGAAATATATGAGACTCCATATATTTCTATAACTTGTAGAAATATATGAGACCCCATATATTTCTATAAGATAGAAAAATATATGAGACCCCATGTATTTCTATAACTTGTAGAAATATATGAGACCCCATATATTTCTATAAGATAGAGAAATATATGAGACCCCATATATTTCTATAACTTGTAGAAATATATGAGACCCCATATATTGCTATAACTTGTAGAAATATAGGAGACCCCATATACTTCTATATCTTGTAGAAATATATGAGACCCCATATATTTCTATGACTTGTAGAAATAGAGGAGACCCCCTATTTTTCTATATCTTGTAGAAATATATGAGACACCATATATTTCTATGACTTGTAGAAATATAGGAGACCCCCTATATTTGTATAAGATAGAGAAATATATGAGACCCCATATATTTCTATGACTTATAGAGATATAGGAGGCCCCCTATATTTCTATAAGATAGAGAAATATATGAGACCCCATATATTTCTATGACTTGTAGAAATATAGGAGGCCCCCTATATTTCTATAAGATAGAGAAATATATGAGACCCCATATATTTCTCTGACTTGTAGAAATATAGGAGGTCCCCTATATTTTTATAAGATAGAGAAATATATGAGACCCCATATATTTCTATGACTTGTAGAAATATAGGAGGCCCCCTATATTTCTATAAGATAGAGAAATATATGAAAACACATATATTTTCATAACTTGTAGAAATATAGGAGATCCCATATATTTCTATAAGATAGAGAAATATATGAGACCCCAAATATTTCTATATCTTGTAGAAATATATGAGACCCCATATATATCTATAAGATAGAGAAATATATGTGACCCCATATATTTCTATAACTTGTAGAAATATATGAGACTCCATATATTTCTATAAGTTAGAGAAATATATGAGACCCCATATATTTCTAGAACTTGTAGAAATATATGAGACCCCATATATTTCTATAAGATAGAGAAATATATGAGACGCCATATATTTCTATAACTTGTAAAAATATATGAGACCCCATATATTTCTATAAGATAGAGAAATTATGAGACCCCGTATATTTCTATAACTTGTAGAAATATATGACACCCCATATATTTCTATATCTTGTAGAAATATATGAGACCCCATATATTTCAATAACTTGTAGAAATATATGAGACCCCATATATTTCTATAAGATAGAGAAATATATGAGACCCCATATATTTCGATAACTTGTAGAAATATATAAGACGCCATATATTTCTATATCTTGTAGAAATATATGAGACCGCATATATTCCTATAACTTGTACAAATATATGAGACCACATATATTTCTATAATATAGAGAAGTATATGAGACCCCATATATTACTATAACTTGTAGAAATATATGAGACCCCATATATTTCTATAACTTGTAGAAATATATGAGACCCCATATATTTCTATAACTTGTAGAAATATATGAAACCCCATATATTTCTATAAGATAGAGAAATATATGAGAACCCATATATTTCTATCACTTGTAAAATATATGAGACCCCATATATTTCAATATCTTGTAGAAATATATGATACCCCATATATTTCTATAACTTGTACAAATATATGAGACCCCATATATTTCTATAAGATAGAGAAATATATGAGACCCCAAATATTACTATAACTTGTAGAAATATATGAGACCCCATATATTTCTATAACTTGTAGAAATATATGAGACCCCATATATTTCTATATCGTGTAGAAATATATTAGACCCCATATATTTCTCTATCTTGTAGAAATATATGAGACCCCATATATTTCTATAACTTGTAGAAATATATGAGACCCCATATATTTCTATAAGATAAAGAAATATATGAGACCCCATATATTTCTATAACTTGTAGAAATATATGAGACCCCATATATTTCTATAACTTGTAGAAATATATGAGACCCCATATATTTCTATATCGTGTAGAAATATATTAGACCCCATATATTTCTCTATCTTGTAGAAATATATGAGACCCCATATATTTCTATAACTTGTAGAAATATATGAGACCCCATATATTTCTATAAGATAAAGAAATATATGAGACCCCATATATTTCTATAACTTGTAGAAATATATGAGACCCCATATATTTCTATATCTTGTAGAAATATATGACACCCCATATATTTCTATAAGATAGAGAAATATATGAGATCCCATATATTTCTAACACTTGTAAAATATATGAGACCCCATATATTTCAATATCTTGTAGAAATATATGAGACCCCATATATTTCTGTAACTTGTAGAAATATATGAGACCCCATATATTTCTATAAGATAGAGAAATATATGAGACCACAAATATTTCTATAACTTGTAGAAATATATGAGAACCCATATATTTCTATAACTTGTAGAAATATATGAGACCCCATATATTTCTATATCGTGTAGAAATATATGAGACCCGATATATTTCTAGAACTTGTAGAAATATATGAGACCCCATATATTTCTATAAGATAGAGAAATATATGAGACGCCATATATTTCTATAACTTGTAAAAATATATGAGACCCCATATATTTCTATAAGATAGAGAAATTATGAGACCCCGTATACTTCTATAACTTGTAGAAATATATGACACCCCATATATTTCTATATCTTGTAGAAATATATGAGACCCCATATATTTCTATATCGTGTAGAAATATATGAGACCCCATATAGTTCTATAACTTGTAGAAATATATGAGACCCCATATATTTCTATAAAATAGAGAAATATATGAGACCCCATATATTTCTATAACTTGTAGAAATATATGAGACCCCATATATTTCTATAACTTGTAGGAATATAAGAGACCCCATATATTTCTATATCGTGTAGAAATATATGAGACCCCATATAGTTCTATAACTTGTAGAAATATATGAGACCCCATATATTTCTATAAAATAGAGAAATGTATGAGACCCCATATATTTCTATACCTTGTAGAAATATATGAGACCCCATATATTTCTATATCTTTGTGAAATATATGAGACCGCATATATTCCTATAACTGGTACAAATATATGAGACCCCATATATTTCTATAATATAGAGAAATATATGAGACCCCATATATTTCTATAACTTGTAGAAATATATGAGACCCCATATATTTCTATGACTTGTAGAAATATAGGAGACCCCATATATTTCTATAACTTGAAGAAATATATGAGACCCCATATATTTCTATAAGATAGAGAAATATATGTGACCCCATATATTTCTATAACTTGCAGAAATATATGAGACCCCATATATTTCTATAACTTTTAGAAATATTAGTGACCCATTATATTTCTCTATCTTGTAGAAATATATGAGACCCCATATATTTCTTTAACTTGTAGAAATATATGAGACCCCATATATTTCTATAAGATAAAGAAATATATGAGACCCCATATATTTCTATAACTTGTAGAAATATATGAGACCCCATATATTTCTATAACTTGTAGAAATATATGAGACCCCATATATTTCTATAAGATAGAGAAATATATGAGACCCCATATATTTCTATCACTTGTAAAATATATGAGACCCCATATATTTCTATATCTTGTAGAAATATATGAGACCCCATATATTTCTATAACTTGTAGAAATATATGAAACCCCATATATTTCTATAAGATAGAGAAATACATGAGACACCAAATATTTCTATAACTTGTAGAAATACATGAGACCCCATATATTTCTATAACTTGTAGAAATATATGAGACCCCATATATTTCTATATCTTGTAGAAATATATGAGACCCCATATATTTCTGAAACCTGTAGAAATATATGAGACCCCATATATTTCTATAAGATGAATATATGAGACCCCATATATTTCTATAACTTGTAGAAATATATGAGACCCCATATATTTCTATAAGATAGAGAAATATATGAGACCCCATATATTGCTATAATTTGTAGAAATATAGGAGACCCCATATACTTCTATATCTTGTAGAAATATATGAGACCCCATATATTTCTATGACTTGTAGAAATATAGGAGACCCCCTATATTTCTATATCTTGTAGAAATATATGAGACACCATATATTTCTATGACTTGTAGAAATATAGGAGACCCCCTATATTTCTATAAGATAGAGAAATATATGAGACCCCATATATTTCTATGACTTGTAGAGATATAGGAGGCCCCCTATATTTCTATAAGATAGAGAAATATATGAGACCCCATATATTTCTATGACTTGTAGAAATATAGGAGGCCCCCTATATTTCTATAAGATAGAGAAATATATGAGACCCCATATATTTCTCTGACTTGTAGAAATATAGGAAGTCCCCTATATTTCTATAAGATAGAGAAATATATGAGACCCCATATATTTCTATGACTTGTAGAAATATAGGAGGCCCCCTATATTTCTATAAGATAGAGAAATATATGAAACCCCATATATTTTTATAACTTGTAGAAATACAGGAGATCCCATATATTTCTATAAGATAGAGAAATATATGAGACCCCACATATTTCTATATCTTGTAGAAATATATGAGACCCCATATATTTCTATAAGATAGAGAAATATATGTGACCCCATATATTTCTATAACTTGTAGAAATATATGAGACTCCATATATTTCTATAAGGTAGAGAAATATATGAGACCCCATATATTTCTAGAACTTGTAGAAATATATGAGACCCCATATATTTCTATAAGATAGAGAAATATATGAGACCCCATATATTTCTATAACTTGTAGAAATATATGAGACTCCATATATTACTATATCTTGTAGAAATATATGAGACCGCATATATTCCTATAACTTGTACAAATATATGAGACCCCATATATTTCTATAATATAGAGAAATATATGAGACCCCATATATTTGTATAACTTGTAGAAATATATGAGACCCCATATATTTCTATAACTTGTAGAAATATATGAGACCCCATATATTTCTATGACTTGTAGAAATATAGGAGACCCCATATATTTCTATAAATTGTAGAAATATATGAGACCCAATATATTTCTATAAGATAGAGAAATATATGAGACCCCATATATTTCTATCACTTGTAAAATATATGAGACCCCATATATTTCAATATCTTGTAGAAATATATGAGACCCCATATATTTCTATATCTTGTAGAAATATATGAGACCGCATATATTTCTATAACTTGTAGAAATATATGAGACCCCATATATTTCTATAAGATAGAGAAATATATGAGACCCCATATATTTCTATAACTTGTAGAAATATATGAGACCCCATATATTTCTATAAGATAGAAAAATATATGAGACCCCATATATTTCTATAACTTGTAGAAATATATGAGACCCCATATATTTCTATAAGATAGAGAAATATATGAGACCCCATATATTTCTATAACTTGTAGAAATATATAAGACCCCATATATTGCTATAACTTGTAGAAATATAGGAGACCCCATATACTTCTATATCTTGTAGAAATATGAGACCCCATATATTTCTATGACTTGTAGAAATATAGGAGACCCCCTATATTTCTATATCTTGTAGAAATATATGAGACACCATATATTTCTATGACTTGTGGAAATATAGGAGACCCCCTCTATTTCTATAAGATAGAGAAATATATGAGACCCCATATATTTCTATGACTTGTAGAAATATAGAAGGACCCTATATTTCTATAAGATAGAGAAATATATGAGACCCCTATATTTCTATGACTTGTAGATATATAGGAGGCCCCCTATATTTCTATAAGATAGAGAAATATATGAGACCCCATATATTTCTCTGACTTGTAGAAACATAGGAGGCCCCATATATTTCTATAAGATAGAGAAATATATGAGACCCCATATATTTCTCTGACTTGTAGAAATATAGGAGGCCCCCTATATTTCTATAAGATTGAGAAATATATGAGACCCCATATATTTCTATAATTTGTAGAAATATAGGAGATCCCATATATTTCTATAAGATAGAGAAATATATGAGACCCCATATATTTCTATATCTTGTAGAAATATATGAGACCCCATATATTTCTATAAGATAGAGAAATATATGTGACCCCATATATTTCTATAACTTGTAGAAATATATGAGACTCAATATATTTCTATAAGTTAGAGAAATATATGAGACACAATATATTTCTAGAACTTGTAGAAATATATGAGACCCCATATATTTCTATAAGATAGAGAAATATATGAGACGCCATATATTTCTATAACTTGTAGAAATATATGAGACCCCATATATTTCTATAAGATAGAGAAATATATGAGACCCCGTATATTTTTATAACTTGTAGAAATATATGAGACCCCATATATTTCTATGACTTGTAGAAATATAGGAGACCCCATATATTTCTATAACTTGTAGAAATATATGAGACCCCATATATTTCTATAAGATAGAGAAATATATGAGACCCCATATATTTCTATAACTTGTAGAAATATATGAGACCCCATATATTTCTATAACTTTTAGAAATATTAGTGACCCATTATATTTCTCTATCTTGTAGAAATATATGAGACCCCATATATTTCTATAACTTGTAGAAATATATGAGACCCCATATATTTCTATAAGATAAAGAAATATATGAGACCCCATATATTTCTATAACTTGTAGAAATATATGAGACCCCATATATTTCTATAACTTGTAGAAATATATGAGACCCCATATATTTCTATAAGATAGAGAAATATATGAGACCACATATATTTCTATAAGATAGAGAAATATATGAGACCCCATATATTTCTATAACTTGTAGAAATATATGAGACCACATATATTTCTATAAGATAGAGAAATAATATGAGACCCCATATATTTCTATAACTTGTAGAAATATATGAGACCCCGTATATTTCTGTGACTTGTAGAAATATAGGAGGCCCCCTATATTTCTATAAGATAGAGAAATATATGAGACCCCATATATTTCTGTGACTTGTAGAAATATATGAGGGCCCTATATTTCTATAAGATAGAGAAATATATGAGACCCCATATATTTCTGTGACTTGTAGAAATATAGGAGGCCCCCTATATTTCTATAAGATAGAGAAATATATGAGACCCCATATATTTCTATAACTTGTAGAAATATAGGAGATCCCATATATTTCTATATCTTGTAGAAATATATGAGACCGCATATATTCCTATAACTGGTACAAATATATGAGACCCCATATATTTCTATAATATAGAGATATATATGAGACCCCATATATTTCTATAACTTGTAGAAATATATGAGACCCCATATATTTCTATGACTTGTAGAAATATAGGAGACCCCATATATTTCTATAACTTGTAGAAATATATGAGACCCCATATATTTCTATAAGATAGAGAAATATATGAGATCCCATATATTTCTATCACTTGTAAAATATATGAGACCCCATATATTTCTATATCTGGTAGAAATATATGAGACGCCATATATTTCTATAACTTGTAGAAATATATGAAACCCCATATATTTCTATAAGATAGAGAAATATATGAGACCCCAAATATTTCTATATCTTGTAGAAATATATGAGACCACATATATTTCTATAATTTGTAGAAATATATGAGACACCATATATTTCTATAAGATAAATATATGAGACCCCATATATTTCTATAACTTGTAGAAATATATGAGACCCCATATATTTTAATAAGATAGAAAAATATATGAGACCCCATATATTTCTATAACTTGTAGAAATATATGAGACCCCATATATTTCTATAAGATAGAGAAATATATGAGACCCCATATACTTCTATATCTTGTAGAAATATATGAGACCCCATATATTTCTATGACTTGTAGAAATATAGGAGACCCCCTATATTTCTATATCTTGTAGAAATATATGAGACACCATATATTTCTATGACTTGTAGAAATATAGGAGACCCCCTATATTTCTATAAGATAGAGAAATATATGAGACCCCATATATTTCTATGACTTGTAGAGATATAGGAGGCCCCCTATATTTCTATAAGATAGAGAAATATATGAGACCCCATATATTTCTATGACTTGTAGAAATATAGGAGCCCCCCTATATTTCTATAAGATAGAGAAATATATGAGACCCCATATATTTCTCTGACTTGTAGAAACATAGGAGGCCCCATATATTTCTATAAGATAGAGAAATATATGAGACCCCATATATTTCTCTGACTTGTAGAAATATAGGCGGCCCCCTATATTTCTATAAGATTGAGAAATATATGAGACCCCATATATTTCTATAATTTGTAGAAATATAGGAGATCCCATATATTTCTATAAGATAGAGAAATATATGAGACCCCATATATTTCTATATCTTGTAGAAATATATGAGACCCCATATATTTCTATAAGATAGAGAAATATATGTGACCCCATATATTTCTATAACTTGTAGAAATATATGAGACTCAATATATTTCTATAAGTTAGAGAAATATATGAGACACAATATATTTCTAGAACTTGTAGAAATATATGAGACCCCATATATTTCTATAAGATAGAGAAATATATGAGACGCCATATATTTCTATAACTTGTAGAAATATATGAGACCCCATATATTTCTATAAGATAGAGAAATATATGAGACCCCGTATATTTTTATAACTTGTAGAAATATATGAGACCCCATATATTTCTATGACTTGTAGAAATATAGGAGACCCCATATATTTCTATAACTTGTAGAAATATATGAGACCCCATATATTTCTATAAGATAGAGAAATATATGAGACCCCATATATTTCTATAACTTGTAGAAATATATGAGACCCCATATATTTCTATAACTTTTAGAAATATTAGTGACCCATTATATTTCTCTATCTTGTAGAAATATATGAGACCCCATATATTTCTATAACTTGTAGAAATATATGAGACCCCATATATTTCTATAAGATAAAGAAATATATGAGACCCCATATATTTCTATAACTTCTAGAAATATATGAGACCCCATATATTTCTATAACTTGTAGAAATATATGAGACCCCATATATTTCTATAAGATAGAGAAATATATGAGACCACATATATTTCTATAAGATAGAGAAATATATGAGACCCCATATATTTCTATAACTTGTAGAAATATATGAGACCACATATATTTCTATAAGATAGAGAAATAATATGAGACCCCATATATTTCTATAACTTGTAAAAATATATGAGACCCCGTATATTTCTGTGACTTGTAGAAATATTGGAGGCCCCCTATATTTCTATAAGATAGAGAAATATATGAGACCCCATATATTTCTGTGACTTGTAGAAATATATGAGGGCCCTATATTTCTATAAGATAGAGAAATATATGAGACCCCATATATTTCTGTGACTTGTAGAAATATAGGAGGCCCCCTATATTTCTATAAGATAGAGAAATATATGAGACCCCATATATTTCTATAACTTGTAGAAATATAGGAGATCCCATATATTTCTATATCTTGTAGAAATATATGAGACCGCATATATTCCTATAACTGGTACAAATATATGAGACCCCATATATTTCTATAATATAGAGATATATATGAGACCCCATATATTTCTATAACTTGTAGAAATATATGAGACCCCATATATTTCTATGACTTGTAGAAATATAGGAGACCCCATATATTTCTATAACTTGTAGAAATATATGAGACCCCATATATTTCTATAAGATAGAGAAATATATGAGATCCCATATATTTCTATCACTTGTAAAATATATGAGACCCCATATATTTCTATATCTGGTAGAAATATATGAGACGCCATATATTTCTATAACTTGTAGAAATATATGAAACCCCATATATTTCTATAAGATAGAGAAATATATGAGACCCCAAATATTTCTATATCTTGTAGAAATATATGAGACCACATATATTTCTATAATTTGTAGAAATATATGAGACACCATATATTTCTATAAGATAAATATATGAGACCCCATATATTTCTATAACTTGTAGAAATATATGAGACCCCATATATTTTAATAAGATAGAAAAATATATGAGACCCCATATATTTCTATAACTTGTAGAATTATATGAGACCCCATATATTTCTATAAGATAGAGAAATATATGAGACCCCATATACTTCTATATCTTGTAGAAATATATGAGACCCCATATATTTCTATGACTTGTAGAAATATAGGAGACCCCCTATATTTCTATATCTTGTAGAAATATATGAGACACCATATATTTCTATGACTTGTAGAAATATAGGAGACCCCCTATATTTCTATAAGATAGAGAAATATATGAGACCCCATATATTTCTATGACTTGTAGAGATATAGGAGGCCCCCTATATTTCTATAAGATAGAGAAATATATGAGACCCCATATATTTCTATGACTTGTAGAAATATAGGAGCCCCCCTATATTTCTATAAGATAGAGAAATATATGAGACCCCATATATTTCTCTGACTTGTAGAAATATAGGAGTCCCCCTATATTTCTATAAGATAGAGAAATATATGAAACCCCATATATTTTTATAACTTGTAGAAATACAGGAGATCCCATATATTTCTATAAGATAGAGAAATATATGAGACCCCACATATTTCTATATCTTGTAGAAGTATATGAGACCCCATATATTTCTATAAGATAGAGAAATATATGTGACCCCATATATTTCTATAACTTGTAGAAATATATGAGACTCCATATATTTCTATAAGGTAGAGAAATATATGAGACCCCATATATTTCTAGAACTTGTAGAAATATATGAGACCCCATATATTTCTATAAGATAGAGAAATATATGAGACGCCATATATTTCTATAACTTGTAAAAATATATGAGACCGCATATATTTCTATAAGATAGAGAAATTATGAGACCCCTTATATTTCTATAACTTGTAGAAATATATGACACCCCATATATTTCTATATCTTGTAGAAATATATGAGACCCCATATATTTCAATAACTTGTAGAAATATATGAGACCCCATATATTTCTAAAAGATAGAGAAATATATGAGACCCCATATATTTCTATAACTTGTAGAAATATATGAGACTCCATATATTACTATATCTTGTAGAAATATATGAGACCGCATATATTCCTATAACTTGTAGAAATATATGAGACCCCATATATTTCTATAACTTGTAGAAATATATGAGACCCCATATATTTCTATGACTTGTAGAAATATAGGAGACCCCATATATTTCTATAACTTGTAGAAATATAAGAGACCCCATATATTTCTATAACTTGTAGAAATATATGAGACCCCATATATTTCTATGACTTGTAGAAATATAGGAGACCCCATATATTTCTATAACTTGTAGAAATATATGAGACCCCATATGTTTCTATGACTTGTAGAAATATAGGAGACCCCATATATTTCTATAACTTGTAGAAATATAAGAGACCCCATATATTTCTATAAGATAGAGAAATATATGAGATCCCATATATTTCTATCACTTGTAAAATATATGAGACCCCATATATTTCAATATCTTGTAGAAATATATGCGACCCCATATATTTCTATAACTTGTAGAAATATATGAGACCCCATATATTTCTATAAGATAGAGAAAAATATGAGACCCCAAATATTTCTATAACATGTTGAAATACATGAGACCCCATATATTTCTATAACTTGGTGAAATATATGAGACCCCATATATTTCTATATCTTGTAGAAATATATGAGACCGCATATATTTCTATAACTTGTAGAAATATATGAGACCCCATATATTTCTATAAGATAGAGAAATATATGAGACCCCATATATTTCTATAACTTGTAGAAATATATGAGACCCCATATATTGCTATAACTTGTAGAAATATAGGAGACCCCATATACTTCTATATCTTGTAGAAATATATGAGACCGCATATATTTCTATAACTTGTAGAAATATATGAGACCCCATATATTTCTATAAGATAGAGAAATATATGAGACCCCATATATTTCTATAACTTGTAGAAATATATGAGACCCCATATATTTCTATAAGATAGAAAAATATATGAGACCCCATATATTTCTGTAACTTGTACAAATATATGAAACCCCATATATTTCTATAAGATAGAGAAATATATGAGACCCCATATATTTCTATAACTTGTAGAAATATATGAGACCACATATATTGCTATAACTTGTAGAAATATAGGAGACCCCATATACTTCTATATCTTGTAGAAATATATGAGACCCCATATATTTCTATGACTTGTAGAAATATAGGAGGCTCCCTATATTTCTATAAGATAGAGAAATATATGAGACCCCATATATTTCTCTGACTTGTAGAAATATAGGAGGTCCCCTATATTTCTATAAGATAGAGAAATATATGACACCCCATATATTTCTCTGACTTGTAGAAATATAGGAGGCCCCCTATATTTCTATAAGATAGAGAAATATATGAAACCCCATATATTTTTATAACTTGTAGAAATACAGGAGATCCCATATATTTCTATAAGATAGAGAAATATATGAGACCCTATATATTTCTATATCTTGTAGAAATATATGAGACCCCATATATTTCTATAAGATAGAGAAATATATGTGACCACATATATTTCTATAACTTGTAGAAATATATGAGACTCAATATATTTCTATAAGGTAGAGAAATATATGAGACCCCATATATTTCTAGAACTTGTAGAAATATATGAGACCCCATATATTTCTATAAGATAGAGAAATATATGAGACGCCATATATTTCTATAACTTGTAAAAATATATGAGACCGCATATATTTCTATAAGATAGAGAAATTATGAAACCCCGTATATTTCTATAACTTGTAGAAATATATGACACCCCATATATTTCTATATCTTGTAGAAATATATGAGACCCCATATATTTCAATAACTTGTAGAAATATATGAGACCCCATATATTTCTATAAGATAGAGAAATATATGAGACCCCATATATTTCTATAACTTGTAGAAATATATGAGACCCCATATATTACTATATCTTGTAGAAATATATGAGACCGCATATATTCCTATAACTTGTACAAATATATGAGACCCCATATATTTCTATAATATAGAGAAATATATGAGACCCCATATATTTGTATAACTTGTAGAAATATATGAGACCCCATATATTTCTATAACTTGTAGAAATATATGAGACCCCATATATTTCTATGACTTGTAGAAATATAGGAGACCCCATATATTTCTATAACTTGTAGAAATATATGAGACCCAATATATTTCTATAAGATAGAGAAATATATGAGACCCCATATATATCTATCACTTGTAAAATATATGAGACCCCATATATTTCAATATCTTGTAGAAATATATGAGACCCCATATATTTCTATATCTTGTAGAAATATATGAGACCGCATATATTTCTATAACTTGTAGAAATATATGAGACCCCATATATTTCTATAAGATAGAGAAATATATGAGACCCCATATATTTCTATAACTTGTAGAAATATATGAGACCCCATATATTTCTATAAGATAGAAAAATATATGAGACCCCATATATTTCTATAACTTGTAGAAATATATGAGACCCCATATATTTCTATAAGATAGAGAAATATATGAGACCCCATATATTTCTATAACTTGTAGAAATATATGAGACCCCATATATTGCTATAACTTGTAGAAATATAGGAGACCCCATATACTTCTATATCTTGTAGAAATATGAGACCCCATATATTTCTATGATTGTAGAAATATAGGAGACCCCCTATATTTCTATATCTTGTAGAAATATATGAGACACCATATATTTCTATGACTTGTAGAAATATAGGAGACCCCCTCTATTTCTATAAGATAGAGAAATATATGAGACCCCATATATTTCTATGACTTGTAGAAATATAGAAGGCCCCTATATTTCTATAAGATAGAGAAATATATGAGACCCCATATATTTCTATGACTTGTAGATATATAGGAGGCCCCCTATATTTCTATAAGATAGAGAAATATA
The DNA here is from genome assembly GCF_963383645.1 of Muscardinus avellanarius. Classification (NCBI taxonomy): domain Eukaryota; kingdom Metazoa; phylum Chordata; class Mammalia; order Rodentia; family Gliridae; genus Muscardinus; species Muscardinus avellanarius. The sequence continues at coordinate 23,056,888 of NC_137798.1, forward strand.
TGAGACCCCATATATTTCTCTGACTTGTAGAAACATAGGAGGCCCCATATATTTCTATAAGATAGAGAAATATATGAGACCCCATATATTTCTCTGACTTGTAGAAATATAGGAGGCCCCCTATATTTCTATAAGATTGAGAAATATATGAGACCCCATATATTTCTATAATTTGTAGAAATATAGGAGATCCCATATATTTCTATAAGATAGAGAAATATATGAGACCCCATATATTTCTATATCTTGTAGAAATATATGATACCCCATATATTTCTATAAGATAGAGAAATATATGTGACCCCAATAATTTCTATAACTTGTAGAAATATATGAGACTCAATATATTTCTATAAGTTAGAGAAATATATGAGACACAATATATTTCTAGAACTTGTAGAAATATATGAGACCCCATATATTTCTATAATATAGAGAAATATATGAGACGCCATATATTTCTATAACTTGTAGAAATATATGAGACCCCATATATTTCTATAAGATAGAGAAATATATGAGACCCCGTATATTTTTATAACTTGTAGAAATATATGAGACCCCATATATTTCTATGACTTGTAGAAATATAGGAGACCCCATATATTTCTATAACTTGTAGAAATATATGAGACCCCATATATTTCTATAAGATAGAGAAATATATGAGACCCCATATATTTCTATAACTTGTAGAAATATATGAGACCCCATATATTTCTTTAACTTTTAGAAATATTAGTGACCCATTATATTTCTCTATCTTGTAGAAATATATGAGACCCCATATATTTCTATAACTTGTAGAAATATATGAGACCCCATATATTTCTATAAGATAAAGAAATATATGAGACCCCATATATTTCTATAACTTCTAGAAATATATGAGACCCCATATATTTCTATAACTTGTAGAAATATATGAGACCCCATATATTTCTATAAGATAGAGAAATATATGAGACCCCATATATTTCTATAAGATAGAGAAATATATGAGACCCCATATATTTCTATAACTTGTAGAAATATATGAGACCACATATATTTCTATAAGATAGAGAAATAATATGAGACCCCATATATTTCTATAACTTGTAGAAATATATGAGACCCCGTATATTTCTGTGACTTGTAGAAATATAGGAGGCCCCCTATATTTCTATAAGATAGAGAAATATATGAGACCCCATATATTTCTGTGACTTGTAGAAATATATGAGGGCCCTATATTTCTATAAGATAGAGAAATATATGAGACCCCATATATTTCTGTGACTTGTAGAAATATAGGAGGCCCCCTATATTTCTATAAGATAGAGAAATATATGAGACCCCATATATTTCTATAACTTGTAGAAATATAGGAGATCCCATATATTTCTATATCTTGTAGAAATATATGAGACCGCATATATTCCTATAACTGGTACAAATATATGAGACCCCATATATTTCTATAATATAGAGATATATATGAGACCCCATATATTTCTATAACTTGTAGAAATATATGAGACCCCATATATTTCTATGACTTGTAGAAATATAGGAGACCCCATATATTTCTATAACTTGTAGAAATATATGAGACCCCATATATTTCTATAAGATAGAGAAATATATGAGATCCCATATATTTCTATCACTTGTAAAATATATGAGACCCCATATATTTCTATATCTGGTAGAAATATATGAACGCCATATATTTCTATAACTTGTAGAAATATATGAAACCCCATATATTTCTATAAGATAGAGAAATATATGAGACCCCAAATATTTCTATATCTTGTAGAAATATATGAGACCACATATATTTCTATAATTTGTAGAAATATATGAGACACCATATATTTCTATAAGATAAATATATGAGACCCCATATATTTCTATAACTTGTAGAAATATATGAGACCCCATATATTTTAATAAGATAGAAAAATATATGAGACCCCATATATTTCTATAACTTATAGAAATATATGAGACCCCATATATTTCTATAAGATAGAGAAATATATGAGACCCCATATACTTCTATATCTTGTAGAAATATATGAGACCCCATATATTTCTATGACTTGTAGAAATATAGGAGACCCCCTATATTTCTATATCTTGTAGAAATATATGAGACACCATATATTTCTATGACTTGTAGAAATATAGGAGACCCCCTATATTTCTATAAGATATAGAAATATATGAGACCCCATATATTTCTATGACTTGTAGAGATATAGGAGGCCCCCTATATTTCTATAAGATAGAGAAATATATGAGACCCCATATATTTCTATGACTTGTAGAAATATAGGAGCCCCCCTATATTTCTATAAGATAGAGAAATATATGAGACCCCATATATTTCTCTGACTTGTAGAAATATAGGAGTCCCCCTATATTTCTATAAGATAGAGAAATATATGAAACCCCATATATTTTTATAACTTGTAGAAATACAGGAGATCCCATATATTTCTATAAGATAGAGAAATATATGAGACCCCACATATTTCTATATCTTGTAGAAGTATATGAGACCCCATATATTTCTATAAGATAGAGAAATATATGTGACCCCATATATTTCTATAACTTGTAGAAATATATGAGACTCTATATATTTCTATAAGGTAGAGAAATATATGAGACCCCATATATTTCTAGAACTTGTAGAAATATATGAGACCCCATATATTTCTATAAGATAGAGAAATATATGAGACGCCATATATTTCTATAACTTGTAAAAATATATGAGACCGCATATATTTCTATAAGATAGAGAAATTATGAGACCCCTTATATTTCTATAACTTGTAGAAATATATGACACCCCATATATTTCTATATCTTGTAGAAATATATGAGACCCCATATATTTCAATAACTTGTAGAAATATATGAGACCCCATATATTTCTAAAAGATAGAGAAATATATGAGACCCCATATATTTCTATAACTTGTAGAAATATATGAGACTCCATATATTACTATATCTTGTAGAAATATATGAGACCGCATATATTCCTATAACTTGTAGAAATATATGAGACCCCATATATTTCTATAACTTGTAGAAATATATGAGACCCCATATATTTCTATGACTTGTAGAAATATAGGAGACCCCATATATTTCTATAACTTGTAGAAATATAAGAGACCCCATATATTTCTATAACTTGTAGAAATATATGAGACCCCATATATTTCTATGACTTGTAGAAATATATGAGACCCCATATATTTCTATGACTTGTAGAAATATAGGAGACCCCATATATTTCTATAACTTGTAGAAATATAAGAGACCACATATATTTCTATAAGATAGAGAAATATATGAGATCCCATATATTTCTATCACTTGTAAAATATATGAGACCCCATATATTTCAATATCTTGTAGAAATATATGCGACCCCATATATTTTTTTAACTTGTAGAAATATATGAGACCCCATATATTTCTATAAGATAGAGAAATATATGAGACCCCAAATATTTCTATAACATGTTGAAATACATGAGACCCCATATATTTCTATAACTTGGTGAAATATATGAGACCCCATATATTTCTATATCTTGTAGAAATATATGAGACCGCATATATTTCTATAACTTGTAGAAATATATGAGACCCCATATATTTCTATAAGATAGAGAAATATATGAGACCCCATATATTTCTATAACTTGTAGAAATATATGAGACCCCATATATTGCTATAACTTGTAGAAATATAGGAGACCCCATATACTTCTATATCTTGTAGAAATATATGAGACCGCATATATTTCTATAACTTGTAGAAATATATGAGACCCCATATATTTCTATAAGATAGAGAAATATATGAGACCCCATATATTTCTATAACTTGTAGAAATATATGAGAACCCATATATTTCTATAAGATAGAAAAATATATGAGACCCCATATATTTCTGTAACTTGTAGAAATATATGAGACCCCATATGTTTCTATAAGATAGAGAAATATATGAGACCCCATATATTTCTATAACTTGTAGAAATATATGAGACCACATATATTGCTATAACTTGTAGAAATATAGGAGACCCCATATACTTCTATATCTTGTAGAAATATATGAGACCCCATATATTTCTATGACTTGTAGAAATATAGGAGGCTCCCTATATTTCTATAAGATAGAGAAATATATGAGACCCCATATATTTCTCTGACTTGTAGAAATATAGGAGGTCCCCTATATTTCTATAAGATAGAGAAATATATGACACCCCATATATTTCTCTGACTTGTAGAAATATAGGAGGCCCCCTATATTTCTATAAGATAGAGAAATATATGAAACCCCATATATTTTTATAACTTGTAGAAATACAGGAGATCCCATATATTTCTATAAGATAGAGAAATATATGAGACCCTATATATTTCTATATCTTGTAGAAATATATGAGACCCCATATATTTCTATAAGATAGAGAAATATATGAGACGCCATATATTTCTATAACTTGTAAAAATATATGAGACCGCATATATTTCTATAAGATAGAGAAATTATGAAACCCCGTATATTTCTATAACTTGTAGAAATATATGACACCCCATATATTTCTATAACTTGTAGAAATATATGAGACCCCATATATTTGTATAACTTGTAGAAATATAGGAGACCCCATATATTTCTATATCGTGTAGAAATATATGAGACCCCATATATTTCTATAACGTGTAGAAATATATGAGACCCATATATTTCTATAACTTGTAGAAATATAGGAGACCCCATATATTTCTATAACTTGTAGAAATATATGAGACCCAATATATTTGTATAAGATAGAAAAATATATGAGACCCCATATATTTCTATCACTTGTAAAATATATGAGACCCCATATATTTCAATATCTTGTAGAAATATATGAGACCCCATATATTTCTATATCTTGTAGAAATATATGAGACCGCATATATTTCTATAACTTGTAGAAATATATGAGACCCCATATATTTCTATAAGATAGAGAAATATATGAGACCCCATATATTTCTATAACTTGTAGAAATATATGAGACCCCATATATTTCTATAAGATAGAGAAATATATGAGACCCCATATATTTCTATAACTTGTAGAAATATATGAGACCCCATATATTTCTATAAGATAGAGAAATATATGAGATCCCAAATATTTCTATAACATGTAGAAATACATGAGACCCCATATATTTCTATAACTTGTAGAAATATATGAGACCCCATATATTTCTATATCTTGTAGAAATATATGAGACCGCATATATTTCTATAACTTGTAGAAATATATGAGACCCCATATATTTCTATATCTTGTAGAAATATATGAGACTGCATATATTTCTATAACTTGTAGAAATATATGAGACCCCATATATTTCTATAAGATAGAGAAATATATGAGACCGCATATATTTCTATAACTTGTAGAAAAATATGAGACCCCATATATTTCTATAAGATAGAGAAATATATGAGACCCCATATATTTCTATGACTTGTAGAAATATAGGAGGCCCCCTATATTTCTATAAGATAGAGAAATATATGAAACCCCATATATTTTTATAACTTGTAGAAATACAGGAGATCCCATATATTTCTATAAGATAGAGAAATATATGAGACCCCACATATTTCTATATCTTGTAGAAATATATGAGACCCCATATATTTCTATAAGATAGAGAAATATATGTGACCCCATATATTTCTATAACTTGTAGAAATATATGAGACTCCATATATTTCTATAAGGTAGAGAAATATATGAGACCCCATATATTTCTAGAACTTGTAGAAATATATGAGACCCCATATATTTCTATAAGATAGAGAAATATATGAGACGCCATATATTTCTATAACTTGTAAAAATATATGAGACCGCATATATTTCTATAAGATAGAGAAATTATGAGACCCCGTATATTTCTATAACTTGTAGAAATATATGACACCCCATATATTTCTATATCTTGTAGAAATATATGAGACCCCATATATTTCAATAACTTGTAGAAATATATGAGACCCCATATATTTCTATAAGATAGAGAAATATATGAGACCCCATATATTAATATAACTTGTAGAAATATATGAGACTCCATATATTACTATATCTTGTAGAAATATATGAGACCGCATATATTCCTATAACTTGTACAAATATATGAGACCCCATATATTTCTATAATATAGAGAAATATATGAGACCCCATATATTTGTATAACTTGTAGAAATATATGAGACCCCATATATTTCTATAACTTGTAGAAATATATGAGACCCCATATATTTCTATGACTTGTAGAAATATATGAGACCCCATATATTTCTATAACTTGTAGAAATATATGAGACCCAATATATTTCTATAAGATAGAGAAATATATGAGACCCCATATATTTCTATCACTTGTAAAATATATGAGACCCCATATATTTCAATATCTTGTAGAAATATATGAGACCCCATATATTTCTATATCTTGTAGAAATATATGAGACCGCATATATTTCTATAACTTGTAGAAATATATGAGACCCCATATATTTCTATAAGATAGAGAAATATATGAGACCCCATTTATTTCTATAACTTGTAGAAATATATGAGACCCCATATATTTCTATAAGATAGAAAAATATATGAGACCCCATATATTTCTATAACTTGTAGAAATATATGAGACCCCATATATTTCTATAAGATAGAGAAATATATGAGACCCCATATATTTCTATAACTTGTAGAAATATATGAGACCCCATATATTTCTATAAGATAGAAAAATATATGAGACCCCATATATTTCTGTAACTTGTAGAAATATATGAGACCCCATATATTGCTATAACTTGTAGAAATATAGGAGACCCCATATACTTCTATATCTTGTAGAAATATATGAGACCCCATATATTTCTATGACTTGTAGAAATATAGGAGGCCCCCTATATTTCTATAAGATAGAGAAATATATGAGACCCCATATATTTCTCTGACTTGTAGAAATATAGGAGGTCCCCTATATTTCTATAAGATAGAGAAATATATGACACCCCATATATTTCTCTGACTTGTAGAAATATAGGAGGCCCCCTATATTTCTATAAGATAGAGAAATATATGAAACCCCATATATTTTTATAACTTGTAGAAATACAGGAGATCCTATATATTTCTATAAGATAGAGAAATATATGAGACCCTATATATTTCTATATCTTGTAGAAATATATGAGACCCCATATATTTCTATAAGATAGAGAAATATATGTGACCACATATATTTCTATAACTTGTAGAAATATATGAGACTCAATATATTTCTATAAGGTAGAGAAATATATGAGACCCCATATATTTCTATAACTTGTAGAAATATATGAGACCCCATATATTTCTATAAGATAGAGAAATATATGAGACGCCATATATTTCTATAACTTGTAAAAATATATGAGACCGCATATATTTCTATAAGATAGAGAAATTATGAAACCCCGTATATTTCTATAACTTGTAGAAATATATGACACCCCATATATTTCTATATCTTGTAGAAATATATGAGACCCCATATATTTCAATAACTTGTAGAAATATATGAGACCCCATATATTTATATAAGATAGAGAAATATATGAGACCCCATATATTTCTATAACTTGTAGAAATATATGAGACCCCATATATTTCTATAAGATAGAAAAATATATGAGACCCCATATATTTCTATAACTTGTAGAAATATATGAGACCCCATATATTTCTATAAGATAGAGAAATATATGAGACCCCATATATTTCTATAACTTGTAGAAATATATGAGACCCCATATATTTCTATAACTTGTAGAAATATAGGAGACCCCATATACTTCTATATCTTGTAGAAATATATGAGACCCCATATATTTCTATGACTTGTAGAAATATAGGAGACCCCCTATATTTCTATATCTTGTAGAAATATATGAGACACCATATATTTCTATGACTTGTAGAAATATAGGAGACCCCCTCTATTTCTATAAGATAGAGAAATATATGAGACCCCATATATTTCTATGACTTGTAGAAATATAGGAGGCCCCCTATATTTCTATAAGATAGAGAAATATATGAGACCCCATATATTTCTCTGACTTGTAGAAATATAGGAGGCCCCTTATATTTCTATAAGATAGAGAAATATATGAGACCCCATATATTTCTCTGACTTGTAGAAATATAGGAGGCACCCTATATTTCTATAAGATTGAGAAATATATGAGACCCCATATATTTCTATAACTTGTAGAAATATAGGAGATCCCATATATTTCTATAAAATAGAGAAATATATGAGACCCCATATATTTCTATATCTTGTAGAAATATATGAGACCCCATATATTTCTATAAGATAAAGAAATATATGTGACCCCATATATTTCTATAACTTGTAGAAATATATGAGACTCCATATATTTCTATAAGTTAGAGAAATATATGAGACACAATATATTTCTAGAACTTGTAGAAATATATGAGACCCCATATATTTCTATAAGATAGAGAAATATATGAGACGTCATATATTTCTATAACTTGTAGAAATATATGAGACCCCATATATTTCTATAAGATAGAGAAATATATGAGACCCCATATATTTCTATAACTTCTAGAAATATATGAGACCCCATATATTTCTATAACTTGTAGAAATATATGAGACCCCATATATTTCTATAAGATAGAGAAATATATGAGACCCCATATATTTCTATCACTTGTAAAATATATGAGACCCCATATATTTCTATATCTTGTAGAAATATATGAGACCCCATATATTTCTATGACTTGTAGAAATATAGGAGGCCCCCTATATTTCTATAAGATAGAGAAATATATGAGACCCCATATATTTCTCTGACTTGTAGAAATATAGGAGGTCCCCTATATTTTTATAAGATAGAGAAATATATGAGACCCCATATATTTCTATGACTTGTAGAAATATAGGAGGCCCCCTATATTTCTATAAGATAGAGAAATATATGAAAACCCATATATTTTCATAACTTGTAGAAATATAGGAGATCCAATATATTTCGATAAGATAGAGAAATATATGAGACCCCAAATATTTCTATATCTTGTAGAAATATATGAGACCCCATATATTTCTATAAGATAGAGAAATATATGTGACCCCATATTTTTCTATAACTTGTAGAAATATATGAGACTCGATATATTTCTATAAGGTAGAGAAATATATGAGACCCCATATATTTCTAGAACTTGTAGAAATATATGAGACCCCATATATTTCTATAAGATAGAGAAATATATGAGACGCCATATATTTCTATAACATGTAAAAATATATGAGACCCCATATATTTCTATAAGATAGAGAAATTATGAGACCCCGTATATTTCTATAACTTGTAGAAATATATGACACCCCATATATTTCTATATCTTGTAGAAATATATGAGACCCCATATATTTCAATAACTTGTAGAAATATATGAGACCCCATATATTTCTATAACTTGTAGAAATATATAAGACTCCATATATTTCTATATCTTGTAGAAATATATGAGACCGCATATATTCCTATAACTTGTACAAATATATGAGACCCCATATATTTCTATAATATAGAGAAATATATGAGACCCCATATATTTCTATAACTTGTAGAAATATATGAGACCCCATATATTTCTATAACTTGTAGAAATATATGAGACCCCATATATTTCTATGACTTGTAGAAATATATGAGACCCCATATATTTCTATAACTTGTAGAAATATATGAGACCCCATATATTTCTATAAGATAGAGAAATATATGAGACCCCATATATTTCTATCACTTGTAAAATATATGAGACCCCATATATTTCAATATCTTGTAGAAATATATGAGACCCCATATATTTCTATAACTTGTAGAAATATATGAGACCCCATATATTTCTATAAGATAGAGAAATATATGAGACCCCAAATATTTCTATAACTTGTAGAAATATATGAGACCCCATATATTTCTATAACTTGTAGAAATATATGAGACCCCATATATTTCTATATCGTGTAGAAATATATTAGACCCCATATATTTCTCTATCTTGCAGAAATATATGAGACCCCATATATTTCTATAACTTGTAGAAATATATGAGACCCCATATATTTCTATAAGATAAAGAAATATATGAGACCCCATATATTTCTATAACTTGTAGAAATATATGAGACCCCATATATTTCTATAACTTGTAGAAATATATGAAACCCCATATATTTCTATAAGATAGAGAAATATATGAGACCCCAAATATTTCTATAACTTGTAGAAATACATGAGACCCCATATATTTCTATAACTTGTAGAAATATATGAGACCCCATATATTTCTATATCTTGTAGAAATATATGAGACTCCATATATTTCTATAACTTGTAGAAATATATGAGACCCCATATATTTCTATAAGATAGAAAAATATATGAGACCCCATGTATTTCTATAACTTGTAGAAATATATGAGACCCCATATATTTCTATAAGATAGAGAAATATATGAGACCCCATATATTTCTATAACTTGTAGAAATATATGAGACCCCATATATTGCTATAACTTGTAGAAATATAGGAGACCCCATATACTTCTATATCTTGTAGAAATATATGAGACCCCATATATTTCTATGACTTGTAGAAATAGAGGAGACCCCCTATATTTCTATATCTTGTAGAAATATATGAGACACCATATATTTCTATGACTTGTAGAAATATAGGAGACCCCCTATATTTGTATAAGATAGAGAAATATATGAGACCCCATATATTTCTATGACTTATAGAGATATAGGAGGCCCCCTATATTTCTATAAGATAGAGAAATATATGAAAACCCATATATTTCTATGACTTGTAGAAATATAGGAGGCCCCCTATATTTCTATAAGATAGAGAAATATATGAGACCCCATATATTTCTCTGACTTGTAGAAATATAGGAGGTCCCCTATATTTTTATAAGATAGAGAAATATATGAGACCCCATATATTTCTATGACTTGTAGAAATATAGGAGGCCCCCTATATTTCTATAAGATAGAGAAATATATGAAAACACATATATTTTCATAACTTGTAGAAATATAGGAGATCCCATATATTTCTATAAGATAGAGAAATATATGAGACCCCAAATATTTCTATATCTTGTAGAAATATATGAGACCCCATATATTTCTATATCTTGTAGAAATATATGAGACCGCATATATTTCTATAACTTGTAGAAATATATGAGACCCCATATATTTCTATAAGATAGAGAAATATATGAGACCCCATATATTTCTATAACTTGTAGAAATATATGAGACCCCATATATTTCTATAAGATAGAAAAATATATGAGACCCCATATATTTCTATAACTTGTAGAAATATATGAGACCCCATATATTTCTATAAGATAGAGAAATATATGAGACCCCATATATTTCTATAACTTGTAGAAATATATGAGACCCCATATATTTCTATAAGATAGAGAAATAATATGAGACCCCATATATTTCTATAACTTGTAGAAATATATGAGACCCCATATATTGCTATAACTTGTAGAAATATAGGAGACCCCATATACTTCTATATCTTGTAGAAATATATGAGACCCCATATATTTCTATGACTTGTAGAAATATAGGAGACCCCCTATATTTCTATATCTTGTAGAAATATATGAGACACCATATATTTCTATGACTTGTAGAAATATAGGAGACCCCCTATATTTGTATAAGATAGAGAAATATATGAGACCCCATATATTTCTATGACTTATAGAGATATAGGAGGCCCCCTATATTTCTATAAGATAGAGAAATATATGAAAACCCATATATTTCTATGACTTGTAGAAATATAGGAGGCCCCCTATATTTCTATAAGATAGAGAAATATATGAGACCCCATATATTTCTCTGACTTGTAGAAATATAGGAGGTCCCCTATATTTTTATAAGATAGAGAAATATATGAGACCCCATATATTTCTATGACTTGTAGAAATATAGGAGGCCCCCTATATTTCTATAAGATAGAGAAATATATGAAAACCCATATATTTTCATAACTTGTAGAAATATAGGAGATCCCATATATTTCGATAAGATAGAGAAATATATGAGACCCCAAATTTTCTATATCTTGTAGAAATATATGAGACCCCATATATATCTATAAGATAGAGAAATATATGTGACCCCATATATTTCTATAACTTGTAGAAATATATGAGACTCCATATATTTCTATAAGTTAGAGAAATATATGAGACCCCATATATTTCTAGAACTTGTAGAAATATATGAGTCCCCATATATTTCTATAAGATAGAGAAATATATGAGACGCCATATATTTCTATAACTTGTAAAAATATATGAGACCCCATATATTTCTATAAGATAGAGAAATTATGAGACCCCGTATATTTCTATAACTTGTAGAAATATATGACACCCCATATATTTCTATATCTTGTAGAAATATATGAGACCCCATATATTTCAATAACTTGTAGAAATATATGAGACCCCATATATTTCTATAACTTGTAGAAATATATAAGACTCCATATATTTCTATATCTTGTAGAAATATATGAGACCGCATATATTCCTATAACTTGTACAAATATATGAGACCCCATATATTTCTATAATATAGAGAAATATATGAGACCCCATATATTTCTATAACTTGTAGAAATATATGAGACCCCATATATTTCTATAACTTGTAGAAATATATGAGACCCCATATATTTCTATGACTTGTAGAAATATATGAGACCCCATATATTTCTATAACTTGTAGAAATATATGAGACCCCATATATTTCTATAAGATAGAGAAATATATGAGACCCCATATATTTCTATCACTTGTAAAATATATGAGACCCCATATATTTCAATATTTTGTAGAAATATATGAGACCCCATATATTTCTATAACTTGTAGAAATATATGAGACCCCATATATTTCTATAAGATAGAGAAATATATGAGACCCCAAATATTTCTATAACTTGTAGAAATATATGAGACCCCATATATTTCTATAACTTGTAGAAATATATGAGACCCCATATATTTCTATATCGTGTAGAAATATATTAGACCCCATATATTTCTCTATCTTGCAGAAATATATGAGACCCCATATATTTCTATAACTTGTAGAAATATATGAGACCACATATATTTCTATAAGATAAAGAAATATATGAGACCCCATATATTTCTATAACTTGTAGAAATATATGAGACCCCATATATTTCTATAACTTGTAGAAATATATGAAACCCCATATATTTCTATAAGATAGAGAAATATATGAGACCCCAAATATTTCTATAACTTGTAGAAATACATGAGAACCCATATATTTCTATAACTTGTAGAAATATATGAGACCCCATATATTTCTATATCTTGTAGAAATATATGAGACTCCATATATTTCTATAACTTGTAGAAATATATGAGACCCCATATATTTCTATAAGATAGAAAAATATATGAGACCCCATGTATTTCTATAACTTGTAGAAATATATGAGACCCCATATATTTCTATAAGATAGAGAAATATATGAGACCCCATATATTTCTATAACTTGTAGAAATATATGAGACCCCATATATTGCTATAACTTGTAGAAATATAGGAGACCCCATATACTTCTATATCTTGTAGAAATATATGAGACCCCATATATTTCTATGACTTGTAGAAATAGAGGAGACCCCCTATATTTCTATATCTTGTAGAAATATATGAGACACCATATATTTCTATGACTTGTAGAAATATAGGAGACCCCCTATATTTGTATAAGATAGAGAAATATATGAGACCCCATATATTTCTATGACTTATAGAGATATAGGAGGCCCCCTATATTTCTATAAGATAGAGAAATATATGAAAACCCATATATTTCTATGACTTGTAGAAATATAGGAGGCCCCATATATTTCTATAAGATAGAGAAATATATGAGACCCCATATATTTCTCTGACTTGTAGAAATATAGGAGGTCCCCTATATTTTTATAAGATAGAGAAATATATTAGACCCCATATATTTCTATGACTTGTAGAAATATAGGAGGCCCCCTATATTTCTATAAGATAGAGAAATATATGAAAACACATATATTTTCATAACTTGTAGAAATATAGGAGATCCCATATATTTCTATAAGATAGAGAAATATATGAGACCCCAAATATTTCTATATCTTGTAGAAATATATGAGACCCCATATATTTCTATATCTTGTAGAAATATATGAGACCGCATATATTTCTATAACTTGTAGAAATATATGAGAACCCATATATTTCTATAAGATAGAGAAATATATGAGACCCCATATATTTCTATAACTTGTAGAAATATATGAGACCCCATATATTTCTATAAGATAGAAAAATATATGAGACCCCATATATTTCTATAACTTGTAGAAATATATGAGACCCCATATATTTCTATAAGATAGAGAAATATATGAGACCCCATATATTTCTATAACTTGTAGAAATATATGAGACCCCATATATTTCTATAAGATAGAGAAATAATATGAGACCCCATATATTTCTATAACTTGTAGAAATATATGAGACCCCATATATTGCTATAACTTGTAGAAATATAGGAAACCCCATATACTTCTATATCTTGTAGAAATATATGAGACCCCATATATTTCTATGACTTGTAGAAATATAGGAGACCCCCTATATTTCTATATCTTGTAGAAATATATGAGACACCATATATTTCTATGACTTGTAGAAATATAGGAGACCCCCTATATTTGTATAAGATAGAGAAATATATGAGACCCCATATATTTCTATGACTTATAGAGATATAGGAGGCCCCCTATATTTCTATAAGATAGAGAAATATATGAAAACCCATATATTTCTATGACTTGTAGAAATATAGGAGGCCCCCTATATTTCTATAAGATAGAGAAATATATGAGACCCCATATATTTCTCTGACTTGTAGAAATATAGGAGGTCCCCTATATTTTTATAAGATAGAGAAATATATGAGACCCCATATATTTCTATGACTTGTAGAAATATAGGAGGCCCCCTATATTTCTATAAGATAGAGAAATATATGAAAACCCATATATTTTCATAACTTGTAGAAATATAGGAGATCCCATATATTTCGATAAGATAGAGAAATATATGAGACCCCAAATATTTCTATATCTTGTAGAAATATATGAGACCCCATATATTTCTATAAGATAGAGAAATATATGTGACCCCATATATTTCTATAACTTGTAGAAATATATGAGACTCGATATATTTCTATAAGGTAGAGAAATATATGAGACCCCATATATTTCTAGAACTTGTAGAAATATATGAGACCCCATATATTTCTATAAGATAGAGAAATATATGAGACGCCATATATTTCTATAACATGTAAAAATATATGAGACCCCATATATTTCTATAAGATAGAGAAATTATGAGACCCCGTATATTTCTATAACTTGTAGAAATATATGACACCCCATATATTTCTATATCTTGTAGAAATATATGAGACCCCATATATTTCAATAACTTGTAGAAATATATGAGACCCCATATATTTCTATAACTTGTAGAAATATATAAGACTCCATATATTTCTATATCTTGTAGAAATATATGAGACCGCATATATTCCTATAACTTGTACAAATATATGAGACCCCATATATTTCTATAATATAGAGAAATATATGAGACCCCATATATTTCTATAACTTGTAGAAATATATGAGACCCCATATATTTCTATAACTTGTAGAAATATATGAGACCCCATATATTTCTATGACTTGTAGAAATATATGAGACCCCATATATTTCTATAACTTGTAGAAATATATGAGACCCCATATATTTCTATAAGATAGAGAAATATATGAGACCCCATATATTTCTATCACTTGTAAAATATATGAGACCCCATATATTTCAATATCTTGTAGAAATATATGAGACCCCATATATTTCTATAACTTGTAGAAATATATGAGACCCCATATATTTCTATAAGATAGAGAAATATATGAGACCGCATATATTTCTATAACTTGTAGAAAAATATGAGACCCCATATATTTCTATAAGATAGAGAAATATATGAGACCCCATATATTTCTATGACTTGTAGAAATATAGGAGGCCCCCTATATTTCTATAAGATAGAGAAATATATGAAACCCCATATATTTTTATAACTTGTAGAAATACAGGAGATCCCATATATTTCTATAAGATAGAGAAATATATGAGATCCCAAATATTTCTATAACATGTAGAAATACATGAGACCCCATATATTTCTATAACTTGTAGAAATATATGAGACCCCATATATTTCTATATCTTGTAGAAATATATGAGACCGCATATATTTCTATAACTTGTAGAAATATATGAGACCCCATATATTTCTATATCTTGTAGAAATATATGAGACTGCATATATTTCTATAACTTGTAGAAATATATGAGACCCCATATATTTCTATAAGATAGAGAAATATATGAGACCGCATATATTTCTATAACTTGTAGAAAAATATGAGACCCCATATATTTCTATAAGATAGAGAAATATATGAGACCCCATATATTTCTATGACTTGTAGAAATATAGGAGGCCCCCTATATTTCTATAAGATAGAGAAATATATGAAACCCCATATATTTTTATAACTTGTAGAAATACAGGAGATCCCATATATTTCTATAAGATAGAGAAATATATGAGACCCCACATATTTCTATATCTTGTAGAAATATATGAGACCCCATATATTTCTATAAGATAGAGAAATATATGTGACCCCATATATTTCTATAACTTGTAGAAATATATGAGACTCCATATATTTCTATAAGGTAGAGAAATATATGAGACCCCATATATTTCTAGAACTTGTAGAAATATATGAGACCCCATATATTTCTATAAGATAGAGAAATATATGAGACGCCATATATTTCTATAACTTGTAAAAATATATGAGACCGCATATATTTCTATAAGATAGAGAAATTATGAGACCCCGTATATTTCTATAACTTGTAGAAATATATGACACCCCATATATTTCTATATCTTGTAGAAATATATGAGACCCCATATATTTCAATAACTTGTAGAAATATATGAGACCCCATATATTTCTATAAGATAGAGAAATATATGAGACCCCATATATTAATATAACTTGTAGAAATATATGAGACTCCATATATTACTATATCTTGTAGAAATATATGAGACCGCATATATTCCTATAACTTGTACAAATATATGAGACCCCATATATTTCTATAATATAGAGAAATATATGAGACCCCATATATTTGTATAACTTGTAGAAATATATGAGACCCCATATATTTCTATAACTTGTAGAAATATATGAGACCCCATATATTTCTATGACTTGTAGAAATATATGAGACCCCATATATTTCTATAACTTGTAGAAATATATGAGACCCAATATATTTCTATAAGATAGAGAAATATATGAGACCCCATATATTTCTATCACTTGTAAAATATATGAGACCCCATATATTTCAATATCTTGTAGAAATATATGAGACCCCATATATTTCTATATCTTGTAGAAATATATGAGACCGCATATATTTCTATAACTTGTAGAAATATATGAGACCCCATATATTTCTATAAGATAGAGAAATATATGAGACCCCATTTATTTCTATAACTTGTAGAAATATATGAGACCCCATATATTTCTATAAGATAGAAAAATATATGAGACCCCATATATTTCTATAACTTGTAGAAATATATGAGACCCCATATATTTCTATAAGATAGAGAAATATATGAGACCCCATATATTTCTATAACTTGTAGAAATATATGAGACCCCATATATTTCTATAAGATAGAAAAATATATGAGACCCCATATATTTCTGTAACTTGTAGAAATATATGAGACCCCATATATTTCTATAAGATAGAGAAATATATGAGACCCCATATATTTCTATAACTTGTAGAAATATATGAGACCCCATATATTGCTATAACTTGTAGAAATATAGGAGACCCCATATACTTCTATATCTTGTAGAAATATATGAGACCCCATATATTTCTATGACTTGTAGAAATATAGGAGGCCCCCTATATTTCTATAAGATAGAGAAATATATGAGACCCCATATATTTCTCTGACTTGTAGAAATATAGGAGGTCCCCTATATTTCTATAAGATAGAGAAATATATGACACCCCATATATTTCTCTGACTTGTAGAAATATAGGAGGCCCCCTATATTTCTATAAGATAGAGAAATATATGAAACCCCATATATTTTTATAACTTGTAGAAATACAGGAGATCCTATATATTTCTATAAGATAGAGAAATATATGAGACCCTATATATTTCTATATCTTGTAGAAATATATGAGACCCCATATATTTCTATAAGATAGAGAAATATATGTGACCACATATATTTCTATAACTTGTAGAAATATATGAGACTCAATATATTTCTATAAGGTAGAGAAATATATGAGACCCCATATATTTCTATAACTTGTAGAAATATATGAGACCCCATATATTTCTATAAGATAGAGAAATATATGAGACGCCATATATTTCTATAACTTGTAAAAATATATGAGACCGCATATATTTCTATAAGATAGAGAAATTATGAAACCCCGTATATTTCTATAACTTGTAGAAATATATGACACCCCATATATTTCTATATCTTGTAGAAATATATGAGACCCCATATATTTCAATAACTTGTAGAAATATATGAGACCCCATATATTTATATAAGATAGAGAAATATATGAGACCCCATATATTTCTATAACTTGTAGAAATATATGAGACCCCATATATTTCTATAAGATAGAAAAATATATGAGACCCCATATATTTCTATAACTTGTAGAAATATATGAGACCCCATATATTTCTATAAGATAGAGAAATATATGAGACCCCATATATTTCTATAACTTGTAGAAATATATGAGACCCCATATATTTCTATAACTTGTAGAAATATAGGAGACCCCATATACTTCTATATCTTGTAGAAATATATGAGACCCCATATATTTCTATGACTTGTAGAAATATAGGAGACCCCCTATATTTCTATATCTTGTAGAAATATATGAGACACCATATATTTCTATGACTTGTAGAAATATAGGAGACCCCCTCTATTTCTATAAGATAGAGAAATATATGAGACCCCATATATTTCTATGACTTGTAGAAATATAGGAGGCCCCCTATATTTCTATAAGATAGAGAAATATATGAGACCCCATATATTTCTCTGACTTGTAGAAATATAGGAGGCCCCTTATATTTCTATAAGATAGAGAAATATATGAGACCCCATATATTTCTCTGACTTGTAGAAATATAGGAGGCACCCTATATTTCTATAAGATTGAGAAATATATGAGACCCCATATATTTCTATAACTTGTAGAAATATAGGAGATCCCATATATTTCTATAAAATAGAGAAATATATGAGACCCCATATATTTCTATATCTTGTAGAAATATATGAGACCCCATATATTTCTATAAGATAAAGAAATATATGTGACCCCATATATTTCTATAACTTGTAGAAATATATGAGACTCCATATATTTCTATAAGTTAGAGAAATATATGAGACACAATATATTTCTAGAACTTGTAGAAATATATGAGACCCCATATATTTCTATAAGATAGAGAAATATATGAGACGTCATATATTTCTATAACTTGTAGAAATATATGAGACCCCATATATTTCTATAAGATAGAGAAATATATGAGACCCCATATATTTCTATAACTTCTAGAAATATATGAGACCCCATATATTTCTATAACTTGTAGAAATATATGAGACCCCATATATTTCTATAAGATAGAGAAATATATGAGACCCCATATATTTCTATCACTTGTAAAATATATGAGACCCCATATATTTCTATATCTTGTAGAAATATATGAGACCCCATATATTTCTATGACTTGTAGAAATATAGGAGGCCCCCTATATTTCTATAAGATAGAGAAATATATGAGACCCCATATATTTCTCTGACTTGTAGAAATATAGGAGGTCCCCTATATTTTTATAAGATAGAGAAATATATGAGACCCCATATATTTCTATGACTTGTAGAAATATAGGAGGCCCCCTATATTTCTATAAGATAGAGAAATATATGAAAACCCATATATTTTCATAACTTGTAGAAATATAGGAGATCCAATATATTTCGATAAGATAGAGAAATATATGAGACCCCAAATATTTCTATATCTTGTAGAAATATATGAGACCCCATATATTTCTATAAGATAGAGAAATATATGTGACCCCATATTTTTCTATAACTTGTAGAAATATATGAGACTCGATATATTTCTATAAGTTAGAGAAATATATGAGACCCCATATATTTCTAGAACTTGTAGAAATATATGAGACCCCATATATTTCTATAAGATAGAGAAATATATGAGACGCCATATATTTCTATAACATGTAAAAATATATGAGACCCCATATATTTCTATAAGATAGAGAAATTATGAGACCCCGTATATTTCTATAACTTGTAGAAATATATGACACCCCATATATTTCTATATCTTGTAGAAATATATGAGACCCCATATATTTCAATAACTTGTAGAAATATATGAGACCCCATATATTTCTATAACTTGTAGAAATATATAAGACTCCATATATTTCTATATCTTGTAGAAATATATGAGACCGCATATATTCCTATAACTTGTACAAATATATGAGACCCCATATATTTCTATAATATAGAGAAATATATGAGACCCCATATATTTCTATAACTTGTAGAAATATATGAGACCCCATATATTTCTATAACTTGTAGAAATATATGAGACCCCATATATTTCTATGACTTGTAGAAATATATGAGACCCCATATATTTCTATAACTTGTAGAAATATATGAGACCCCATATATTTCTATAAGATAGAGAAATATATGAGACCCCATATATTTCTATCACTTGTAAAATATATGAGACCCCATATATTTCAATATCTTGTAGAAATATATGAGACCCCATATATTTCTATAACTTGTAGAAATATATGAGACCCCATATATTTCTATAAGATAGAGAAATATATGAGACCCCAAATATTTCTATAACTTGTAGAAATATATGAGACCCCATATATTTCTATAACTTGTAGAAATATATGAGACCCCATATATTTCTATATCGTGTAGAAATATATTAGACCCCATATATTTCTCTATCTTGCAGAAATATATGAGACCCCATATATTTCTATAACTTGTAGAAATATATGAGACCCCATATATTTCTATAAGATAAAGAAATATATGAGACCCCATATATTTCTATAACTTGTAGAAATATATGAGACCCCATATATTTCTATAACTTGTAGAAATATATGAAACCCCATATATTTCTATAAGATAGAGAAATATATGAGACCCCAAATATTTCTATAACTTGTAGAAATACATGAGACCCCATATATTTCTATAACTTGTAGAAATATATGAGACCCCATATATTTCTATATCTTGTAGAAATATATGAGACTCCATATATTTCTATAACTTGTAGAAATATATGAGACCCCATATATTTCTATAAGATAGAAAAATATATGAGACCCCATGTATTTCTATAACTTGTAGAAATATATGAGACCCCATATATTTCTATAAGATAGAGAAATATATGAGACCCCATATATTTCTATAACTTGTAGAAATATATGAGACCCCATATATTGCTATAACTTGTAGAAATATAGGAGACCCCATATACTTCTATATCTTGTAGAAATATATGAGACCCCATATATTTCTATGACTTGTAGAAATAGAGGAGACCCCCTATATTTCTATATCTTGTAGAAATATATGAGACACCATATATTTCTATGACTTGTAGAAATATAGGAGACCCCCTATATTTGTATAAGATAGAGAAATATATGAGACCCCATATATTTCTATGACTTATAGAGATATAGGAGGCCCCCTATATTTCTATAAGATAGAGAAATATATGAAAACCCATATATTTCTATGACTTGTAGAAATATAGGAGGCCCCCTATATTTCTATAAGATAGAGAAATATATGAGACCCCATATATTTCTCTGACTTGTAGAAATATAGGAGGTCCCCTATATTTTTATAAGATAGAGAAATATATGAGACCCCATATATTTCTATGACTTGTAGAAATATAGGAGGCCCCCTATATTTCTATAAGATAGAGAAATATATGAAAACACATATATTTTCATAACTTGTAGAAATATAGGAGATCCCATATATTTCTATAAGATAGAGAAATATATGAGACCCCAAATATTTCTATATCTTGTAGAAATATATGAGACCCCATATATTTCTATATCTTGTAGAAATATATGAGACCGCATATATTTCTATAACTTGTAGAAATATATGAGACCCCATATATTTCTATAAGATAGAGAAATATATGAGACCCCATATATTTCTATAACTTGTAGAAATATATGAGACCCCATATATTTCTATAAGATAGAAAAATATATGAGACCCCATATATTTCTATAACTTGTAGAAATATATGAGACCCCATATATTTCTATAAGATAGAGAAATATATGAGACCCCATATATTTCTATAACTTGTAGAAATATATGAGACCCCATATATTTCTATAAGATAGAGAAATAATATGAGACCCCATATATTTCTATAACTTGTAGAAATATATGAGACCCCATATATTGCTATAACTTGTAGAAATATAGGAGACCCCATATACTTCTATATCTTGTAGAAATATATGAGACCCCATATATTTCTATGACTTGTAGAAATATAGGAGACCCCCTATATTTCTATATCTTGTAGAAATATATGAGACACCATATATTTCTATGACTTGTAGAAATATAGGAGACCCCCTATATTTGTATAAGATAGAGAAATATATGAGACCCCATATATTTCTATGACTTATAGAGATATAGGAGGCCCCCTATATTTCTATAAGATAGAGAAATATATGAAAACCCATATATTTCTATGACTTGTAGAAATATAGGAGGCCCCCTATATTTCTATAAGATAGAGAAATATATGAGACCCCATATATTTCTCTGACTTGTAGAAATATAGGAGGTCCCCTATATTTTTATAAGATAGAGAAATATATGAGACCCCATATATTTCTATGACTTGTAGAAATATAGGAGGCCCCCTATATTTCTATAAGATAGAGAAATATATGAAAACCCATATATTTTCATAACTTGTAGAAATATAGGAGATTCCATATATTTCGATAAGATAGAGAAATATATGAGACCCCAAATATTTCTATATCTTGTAGAAATATATGAGACCCCATATATATCTATAAGATAGAGAAATATATGTGACCCCATATATTTCTATAACTTGTAGAAATATATGAGACTCCATATATTTCTATAAGTTAGAGAAATATATGAGACCCCATATATTTCTAGAACTTGTAGAAATATATGAGTCCCCATATATTTCTATAAGATAGAGAAATATATGAGACGCCATATATTTCTATAACTTGTAAAAATATATGAGACCCCATATATTTCTATAAGATAGAGAAATTATGAGACCCCGTATATTTCTATAACTTGTAGAAATATATGACACCCCATATATTTCTATATCTTGTAGAAATATATGAGACCCCATATATTTCAATAACTTGTAGAAATATATGAGACCCCATATATTTCTATAACTTGTAGAAATATATAAGACTCCATATATTTCTATATCTTGTAGAAATATATGAGACCGCATATATTCCTATAACTTGTACAAATATATGAGACCCCATATATTTCTATAATATAGAGAAATATATGAGACCCCATATATTTCTATAACTTGTAGAAATATATGAGACCCCATATATTTCTATAACTTGTAGAAATATATGAGACCCCATATATTTCTATGACTTGTAGAAATATATGAGACCCCATATATTTCTATAACTTGTAGAAATATATGAGACCCCATATATTTCTATAAGATAGAGAAATATATGAGACCCCATATATTTCTATCACTTGTAAAATATATGAGACCCCATATATTTCAATATTTTGTAGAAATATATGAGACCCCATATATTTCTATAACTTGTAGAAATATATGAGACCCCATATATTTCTATAAGATAGAGAAATATATGAGACCCCAAATATTTCTATAACTTGTAGAAATATATGAGACCCCATATATTTCTATAACTTGTAGAAATATATGAGACCCCATATATTTCTATATCGTGTAGAAATATATTAGACCCCATATATTTCTCTATCTAGCAGAAATATATGAGACCCCATATATTTCTATAACTTGTAGAAATATATGAGACCACATATATTTCTATAAGATAAAGAAATATATGAGACCCCATATATTTCTATAACTTGTAGAAATATATGAGACCCCATATATTTCTATAACTTGTAGAAATATATGAAACCCCATATATTTCTATAAGATAGAGAAATATATGAGACCCCAAATATTTCTATAACTTGTAGAAATACATGAGAACCCATATATTTCTATAACTTGTAGAAATATATGAGACCCCATATATTTCTATATCTTGTAGAAATATATGAGACTCCATATATTTCTATAACTTGTAGAAATATATGAGACCCCATATATTTCTATAAGATAGAAAAATATATGAGACCCCATGTATTTCTATAACTTGTAGAAATATATGAGACCCCATATATTTCTATAAGATAGAGAAATATATGAGACCCCATATATTTCTATAACTTGTAGAAATATATGAGACCCCATATATTGCTATAACTTGTAGAAATATAGGAGACCCCATATACTTCTATATCTTGTAGAAATATATGAGACCCCATATATTTCTATGACTTGTAGAAATAGAGGAGACCCCCTATATTTCTATATCTTGTAGAAATATATGAGACACCATATATTTCTATGACTTGTAGAAATATAGGAGACCCCCTATATTTGTATAAGATAGAGAAATATATGAGACCCCATATATTTCTATGACTTATAGAGATATAGGAGGCCCCCTATATTTCTATAAGATAGAGAAATATATGAAAACCCATATATTTCTATGACTTGTAGAAATATAGGAGGCCCCATATATTTCTATAAGATAGAGAAATATATGAGACCCCATATATTTCTCTGACTTGTAGAAATATAGGAGGTCCCCTATATTTTTATAAGATAGAGAAATATATTAGACCCCATATATTTCTATGACTTGTAGAAATATAGGAGGCCCCCTATATTTCTATAAGATAGAGAAATATATGAAAACACATATATTTTCATAACTTGTAGAAATATAGGAGATCCCATATATTTCTATAAGATAGAGAAATATATGAGACCCCAAATATTTCTATATCTTGTAGAAATATATGAGACCCCATATATTTCTATATCTTGTAGAAATATATGAGACCGCATATATTTCTATAACTTGTAGAAATATATGAGAACCCATATATTTCTATAAGATAGAGAAATATATGAGACCCCATATATTTCTATAACTTGTAGAAATATATGAGACCCCATATATTTCTATAAGATAGAAAAATATATGAGACCCCATATATTTCTATAACTTGTAGAAATATATGAGACCCCATATATTTCTATAAGATAGAGAAATATATGAGACCCCATATATTTCTATAACTTGTAGAAATATATGAGACCCCATATATTTCTATAAGATAGAGAAATAATATGAGACCCCATATATTTCTATAACTTGTAGAAATATATGAGACCCCATATATTGCTATAACTTGTAGAAATATAGGAAACCCCATATACTTCTATATCTTGTAGAAATATATGAGACCCCATATATTTCTATGACTTGTAGAAATATAGGAGACCCCCTATATTTCTATATCTTGTAGAAATATATGAGACACCATATATTTCTATGACTTGTAGAAATATAGGAGACCCCCTATATTTGTATAAGATAGAGAAATATATGAGACCCCATATATTTCTATGACTTATAGAGATATAGGAGGCCCCCTATATTTCTATAAGATAGAGAAATATATGAAAACCCATATATTTCTATGACTTGTAGAAATATAGGAGGCCCCCTATATTTCTATAAGATAGAGAAATATATGAGACCCCATATATTTCTCTGACTTGTAGAAATATAGGAGGTCCCCTATATTTTTATAAGATAGAGAAATATATGAGACCCCATATATTTCTATGACTTGTAGAAATATAGGAGGCCCCCTATATTTCTATAAGATAGAGAAATATATGAAAACCCATATATTTTCATAACTTGTAGAAATATAGGAGATCCCATATATTTCGATAAGATAGAGAAATATATGAGACCCCAAATATTTCTATATCTTGTAGAAATATATGAGACCCCATATATTTCTATAAGATAGAGAAATATATGTGACCCCATATATTTCTATAACTTGTAGAAATATATGAGACTCGATATATTTCTATAAGGTAGAGAAATATATGAGACCCCATATATTTCTAGAACTTGTAGAAATATATGAGACCCCATATATTTCTATAAGATAGAGAAATATATGAGACGCCATATATTTCTATAACATGTAAAAATATATGAGACCCCATATATTTCTATAAGATAGAGAAATTATGAGACCCCGTATATTTCTATAACTTGTAGAAATATATGACACCCCATATATTTCTATATCTTGTAGAAATATATGAGACCCCATATATTTCAATAACTTGTAGAAATATATGAGACCCCATATATTTCTATAACTTGTAGAAATATATAAGACTCCATATATTTCTATATCTTGTAGAAATATATGAGACCGCATATATTCCTATAACTTGTACAAATATATGAGACCCCATATATTTCTATAATATAGAGAAATATATGAGACCCCATATATTTCTATAACTTGTAGAAATATATGAGACCCCATATATTTCTATAACTTGTAGAAATATATGAGACCCCATATATTTCTATGACTTGTAGAAATATATGAGACCCCATATATTTCTATAACTTGTAGAAATATATGAGACCCCATATATTTCTATAAGATAGAGAAATATATGAGACCCCATATATTTCTATCACTTGTAAAATATATGAGACCCCATATATTTCAATATCTTGTAGAAATATATGAGACCCCATATATTTCTATAACTTGTAGAAATATATGAGACCCCATATATTTCTATAAGATAGAGAAATATATGAGACCCCAAATATTTCTATAACTTGTAGAAATATATGAGACCCCCTATATTTCTATAACTTGTAGAAATATATGAGACCCCATATATTTCTATATCGTGTAGAAATATATTAGACCCCATATATTTCTCTATCTTGCAGAAATATATGAGACCCCATATATTTCTATAACTTGTAGAAATATATGAGACCCCATATATTTCTATAAGATAAAGAAATATATGAGACCCCATATATTTCTATAACTTGTAGAAATATATGAGACCCCATATATTTCTATAACTTGTAGAAATATATGAAACCCCATATATTTCTATAAGATAGAGAAATATATGAGACCCCAAATATTTCTATAACTTTTAGAAATACATGAGACCCCATATATTTCTATAACTTGTAGAAATATATGAGACCCCATATATTTCTATATCTTGTAGAAATATATGAGACCCCATATATTTCTATAACTTGTAGAAATATATGAGACCCCATATATTTCTATAAGATAGAAAAATATATGAGACCCCATGTATTTCTATAACTTGTAGAAATATATGAGACCCCATATATTTCTATAAGATAGAGAAATATATGAGACCCCATATATTTCTATAACTTGTAGAAATATATGAGACCCCATATATTGCTATAACTTGTAGAAATATAGGAGACCCCATATACTTCTATATCTTGTAGAAATATATGAGACCCCATATATTTCTATGACTTGTAGAAATATAGGAGACCCCCTATATTTCTATATCTTGTAGAAATATATGAGACACCATATATTTCTATGACTTGTAGAAATATAGGAGACCCCCTATATTTGTATAAGATAGAGAAATATATGTGACCCCATATATTTCTATGACTTATAGAGATATAGGAGGCCCCCTATATTTCTATAAGATAGAGAAATATATGAAAACCCATATATTTCTATGACTTGTAGAAATATAGGAGGCCCCCTATATTTCTATAAGATAGAGAAATATATGAGACCCCATATATTTCTCTGACTTGTAGAAATATAGGAGGTCCCCTATATTTTTATAAGATAGAGAAATATATGAGACCCCATATATTTCTATGACTTGTAGAAATATAGGAGGCCCCCTATATTTCTATAAGATAGAGAAATATATGAAAACACATATATTTTCATAACTTGTAGAAATATAGGAGATCCCATATATTTCTATAAGATAGAGAAATATATGAGACCCCAAATATTTCTATATCTTGTAGAAATATATGAGACCCCATATATATCTATAAGATAGAGAAATATATGTGACCCCATATATTTCTATAACTTGTAGAAATATATGAGACTCCATATATTTCTATAAGTTAGAGAAATATATGAGACCCCATATATTTCTAGAACTTGTAGAAATATATGAGACCCCATATATTTCTATAAGATAGAGAAATATATGAGACGCCATATATTTCTATAACTTGTAAAAATATATGAGACCCCATATATTTCTATAAGATAGAGAAATTATGAGACCCCGTATATTTCTATAACTTGTAGAAATATATGACACCCCATATATTTCTATATCTTGTAGAAATATATGAGACCCCATATATTTCAATAACTTGTAGAAATATATGAGACCCCATATATTTCTATAACTTGTAGAAATATATAAGACTCCATATATTTCTATATCTTGTAGAAATATATGAGACCGCATATATTCCTATAACTTGTACAAATATATGAGACCCCATATATTTCTATAATATAGAGAAATATATGAGACCCCATATATTTCTATAACTTGTAGAAATATATGAGACCCCATATATTTCTATAACTTGTAGAAATATATGAGACCCCATATATTTCTATGACTTGTAGAAATATATGAGACCCCATATATTTCTATAACTTGTAGAAATATATGAGACCCCATATATTTCTATAAGATAGAGAAATATATGAGACCCCATATATTTCTATCACTTGTAAAATATATGAGACCCCATATATTTCAATATCTTGTAGAAATATATGAGACCCCATATATTTCTATAACTTGTAGAAATATATGAGACCCCATATATTTCTATAAGATAGAGAAATATATGAGACCCCAAATATTTCTATAACTTGTAGAAATATATGAGACCCCATATATTTCTATAACTTGTAGAAATATATGAGACCCCATATATTTCTATATCGTGTAGAAATATATTAGACCCCATATATTTCTCTATCTTGCAGAAATATATGAGACCCCATATATTTCTATAACTTGTAGAAATATATGAGACCCCATATATTTCTATAAGATAAAGAAATATATGAGACCCCATATATTTCTATAACTTGTAGAAATATATGAGACCCCATATATTTCTATAACTTGTAGAAATATATGAAACCCCATATATTTCTATAAGATAGAGAAATATATGAGACCCCAAATATTTCTATAACTTTTAGAAATACATGAGACCCCATATATTTCTATAACTTGTAGAAATATATGAGACCCCATATATTTCTATATCTTGTAGAAATATATGAGACCCCATATATTTCTATAACTTGTAGAAATATATGAGACCCCATATATTTCTATAAGATAGAAAAATATATGAGACCCCATGTATTTCTATAACTTGTAGAAATATATGAGACCCCATATATTTCTATAAGATAGAGAAATATATGAGACCCCATATATTTCTATAACTTGTAGAAATATATGAGACCCCATATATTGCTATAACTTGTAGAAATATAGGAGACCCCATATACTTCTATATCTTGTAGAAATATATGAGACCCCATATATTTCTATGACTTGTAGAAATATAGGAGACCCCCTATATTTCTATATCTTGTAGAAATATATGAGACACCATATATTTCTATGACTTGTAGAAATATAGGAGACCCCCTATATTTGTATAAGATAGAGAAATATATGTGACCCCATATATTTCTATGACTTATAGAGATATAGGAGGCCCCCTATATTTCTATAAGATAGAGAAATATATGAAAACCCATATATTTCTATGACTTGTAGAAATATAGGAGGCCCCCTATATTTCTATAAGATAGAGAAATATATGAGACCCCATATATTTCTCTGACTTGTAGAAATATAGGAGGTCCCCTATATTTTTATAAGATAGAGAAATATATGAGACCCCATATATTTCTATGACTTGTAGAAATATAGGAGGCCCCCTATATTTCTATAAGATAGAGAAATATATGAAAACACATATATTTTCATAACTTGTAGAAATATAGGAGATCCCATATATTTCTATAAGATAGAGAAATATATGAGACCCCAAATATTTCTATATCTTGTAGAAATATATGAGACCCCATATATATCTATAAGATAGAGAAATATATGTGACCCCATATATTTCTATAACTTGTAGAAATATATGAGACTCCATATATTTCTATAAGTTAGAGAAATATATGAGACCCCATATATTTCTAGAACTTGTAGAAATATATGAGACCCCATATATTTCTATAAGATAGAGAAATATATGAGACGCCATATATTTCTATAACTTGTAAAAATATATGAGACCCCATATATTTCTATAAGATAGAGAAATTATGAGACCCCGTATATTTCTATAACTTGTAGAAATATATGACACCCCATATATTTCTATATCTTGTAGAAATATATGAGACCCCATATATTTCAATAACTTGTAGAAATATATGAGACCCCATATATTTCTATAAGATAGAGAAATATATGAGACCCCATATATTTCGATAACTTGTAGAAATATATAAGACGCCATATATTTCTATATCTTGTAGAAATATATGAGACCGCATATATTCCTATAACTTGTACAAATATATGAGACCACATATATTTCTATAATATAGAGAAGTATATGAGACCCCATATATTACTATAACTTGTAGAAATATATGAGACCCCATATATTTCTATAACTTGTAGAAATATATGAGACCCCATATATTTCTATAACTTGTAGAAATATATGAAACCCCATATATTTCTATAAGATAGAGAAATATATGAGAACCCATATATTTCTATCACTTGTAAAATATATGAGACCCCATATATTTCAATATCTTGTAGAAATATATGATACCCCATATATTTCTATAACTTGTACAAATATATGAGACCCCATATATTTCTATAAGATAGAGAAATATATGAGACCCCAAATATTACTATAACTTGTAGAAATATATGAGACCCCATATATTTCTATAACTTGTAGAAATATATGAGACCCCATATATTTCTATATCGTGTAGAAATATATTAGACCCCATATATTTCTCTATCTTGTAGAAATATATGAGACCCCATATATTTCTATAACTTGTAGAAATATATGAGACCCCATATATTTCTATAAGATAAAGAAATATATGAGACCCCATATATTTCTATAACTTGTAGAAATATATGAGACCCCATATATTTCTATAACTTGTAGAAATATATGAGACCCCATATATTTCTATATCGTGTAGAAATATATTAGACCCCATATATTTCTCTATCTTGTAGAAATATATGAGACCCCATATATTTCTATAACTTGTAGAAATATATGAGACCCCATATATTTCTATAAGATAAAGAAATATATGAGACCCCATATATTTCTATAACTTGTAGAAATATATGAGACCCCATATATTTCTATATCTTGTAGAAATATATGACACCCCATATATTTCTATAAGATAGAGAAATATATGAGATCCCATATATTTCTAACACTTGTAAAATATATGAGACCCCATATATTTCAATATCTTGTAGAAATATATGAGACCCCATATATTTCTGTAACTTGTAGAAATATATGAGACCCCATATATTTCTATAAGATAGAGAAATATATGAGACCACAAATATTTCTATAACTTGTAGAAATATATGAGAACCCATATATTTCTATAACTTGTAGAAATATATGAGACCCCATATATTTCTATATCGTGTAGAAATATATGAGACCCGATATATTTCTAGAACTTGTAGAAATATATGAGACCCCATATATTTCTATAAGATAGAGAAATATATGAGACGCCATATATTTCTATAACTTGTAAAAATATATGAGACCCCATATATTTCTATAAGATAGAGAAATTATGAGACCCCGTATACTTCTATAACTTGTAGAAATATATGACACCCCATATATTTCTATATCTTGTAGAAATATATGAGACCCCATATATTTCTATATCGTGTAGAAATATATGAGACCCCATATAGTTCTATAACTTGTAGAAATATATGAGACCCCATATATTTCTATAAAATAGAGAAATATATGAGACCCCATATATTTCTATAACTTGTAGAAATATATGAGACCCCATATATTTCTATAACTTGTAGGAATATAAGAGACCCCATATATTTCTATTTCGTGTAGAAATATATGAGACCCCATATAGTTCTATAACTTGTAGAAATATATGAGACCCCATATATTTCTATAAAATAGAGAAATATATGAGACCCCATATATTTCTATAACTTGTAGAAATATATGAGACCCCATATATTTCTATATCTTTGTGAAATATATGAAACCGCATATATTCCTATAACTGGTACAAATATATGAGACCCCATATATTTCTATAATATAGAGAAATATATGAGACCCCATATATTTCTATAACTTGTAGAAATATATGAGACCCCATATATTTCTATGACTTGTAGAAATATAGGAGACCCCATATATTTCTATAACTTGAAGAAATATATGAGACCACATATATTTCTATAAGATAGAGAAATATATGTGACCCCATATATTTCTATAACTTGCAGAAATATATGAGACCCCATATATTTCTATAACTTTTAGAAATATTAGTGACCCATTATATTTCTCTATCTTGTAGAAATATATGAGACCCCATATATTTCTTTAACTTGTAGAAATATATGAGACCCCATATATTTCTATAACTTGTAGAAATATATGAGACCCCATATATTTCTATATCGTGTAGAAATATATTAGACCCCATATATTTCTCTATCTTGCAGAAATATATGAGACCCCATATATTTCTATAACTTGTAGAAATATATGAGACCACATATATTTCTATAAGATAAAGAAATATATGAGACCCCATATATTTCTATAACTTGTAGAAATATATGAGACCCCATATATTTCTATAACTTGTAGAAATATATGAAACCCCATATATTTCTATAAGATAGAGAAATATATGAGACCCCAAATATTTCTATAACTTGTAGAAATACATGAGAACCCATATATTTCTATAACTTGTAGAAATATATGAGACCCCATATATTTCTATATCTTGTAGAAATATATGAGACTCCATATATTTCTATAACTTGTAGAAATATATGAGACCCCATATATTTCTATAAGATAGAAAAATATATGAGACCCCATGTATTTCTATAACTTGTAGAAATATATGAGACCCCATATATTTCTATAAGATAGAGAAATATATGAGACCCCATATATTTCTATAACTTGTAGAAATATATGAGACCCCATATATTGCTATAACTTGTAGAAATATAGGAGACCCCATATACTTCTATATCTTGTAGAAATATATGAGACCCCATATATTTCTATGACTTGTAGAAATAGAGGAGACCCCCTATATTTCTATATCTTGTAGAAATATATGAGACACCATATATTTCTATGACTTGTAGAAATATAGGAGACCCCCTATATTTGTATAAGATAGAGAAATATATGAGACCCCATATATTTCTATGACTTATAGAGATATAGGAGGCCCCCTATATTTCTATAAGATAGAGAAATATATGAAAACCCATATATTTCTATGACTTGTAGAAATATAGGAGGCCCCATATATTTCTATAAGATAGAGAAATATATGAGACCCCATATATTTCTCTGACTTGTAGAAATATAGGAGGTCCCCTATATTTTTATAAGATAGAGAAATATATTAGACCCCATATATTTCTATGACTTGTAGAAATATAGGAGGCCCCCTATATTTCTATAAGATAGAGAAATATATGAAAACACATATATTTTCATAACTTGTAGAAATATAGGAGATCCCATATATTTCTATAAGATAGAGAAATATATGAGACCCCAAATATTTCTATATCTTGTAGAAATATATGAGACCCCATATATTTCTATATCTTGTAGAAATATATGAGACCGCATATATTTCTATAACTTGTAGAAATATATGAGAACCCATATATTTCTATAAGATAGAGAAATATATGAGACCCCATATATTTCTATAACTTGTAGAAATATATGAGACCCCATATATTTCTATAAGATAGAAAAATATATGAGACCCCATATATTTCTATAACTTGTAGAAATATATGAGACCCCATATATTTCTATAAGATAGAGAAATATATGAGACCCCATATATTTCTATAACTTGTAGAAATATATGAGACCCCATATATTTCTATAAGATAGAGAAATAATATGAGACCCCATATATTTCTATAACTTGTAGAAATATATGAGACCCCATATATTGCTATAACTTGTAGAAATATAGGAAACCCCATATACTTCTATATCTTGTAGAAATATATGAGACCCCATATATTTCTATGACTTGTAGAAATATAGGAGACCCCCTATATTTCTATATCTTGTAGAAATATATGAGACACCATATATTTCTATGACTTGTAGAAATATAGGAGACCCCCTATATTTGTATAAGATAGAGAAATATATGAGACCCCATATATTTCTATGACTTATAGAGATATAGGAGGCCCCCTATATTTCTATAAGATAGAGAAATATATGAAAACCCATATATTTCTATGACTTGTAGAAATATAGGAGGCCCCCTATATTTCTATAAGATAGAGAAATATATGAGACCCCATATATTTCTCTGACTTGTAGAAATATAGGAGGTCCCCTATATTTTTATAAGATAGAGAAATATATGAGACCCCATATATTTCTATGACTTGTAGAAATATAGGAGGCCCCCTATATTTCTATAAGATAGAGAAATATATGAAAACCCATATATTTTCATAACTTGTAGAAATATAGGAGATCCCATATATTTCGATAAGATAGAGAAATATATGAGACCCCAAATATTTCTATATCTTGTAGAAATATATGAGACCCCATATATTTCTATAAGATAGAGAAATATATGTGACCCCATATATTTCTATAACTTGTAGAAATATATGAGACTCGATATATTTCTATAAGGTAGAGAAATATATGAGACCCCATATATTTCTAGAACTTGTAGAAATATATGAGACCCCATATATTTCTATAAGATAGAGAAATATATGAGACGCCATATATTTCTATAACATGTAAAAATATATGAGACCCCATATATTTCTATAAGATAGAGAAATTATGAGACCCCGTATATTTCTATAACTTGTAGAAATATATGACACCCCATATATTTCTATATCTTGTAGAAATATATGAGACCCCATATATTTCAATAACTTGTAGAAATATATGAGACCCCATATATTTCTATAACTTGTAGAAATATATAAGACTCCATATATTTCTATATCTTGTAGAAATATATGAGACCGCATATATTCCTATAACTTGTACAAATATATGAGACCCCATATATTTCTATAATATAGAGAAATATATGAGACCCCATATATTTCTATAACTTGTAGAAATATATGAGACCCCATATATTTCTATAACTTGTAGAAATATATGAGACCCCATATATTTCTATGACTTGTAGAAATATATGAGACCCCATATATTTCTATAACTTGTAGAAATATATGAGACCCCATATATTTCTATAAGATAGAGAAATATATGAGACCCCATATATTTCTATCACTTGTAAAATATATGAGACCCCATATATTTCAATATCTTGTAGAAATATATGAGACCCCATATATTTCTATAACTTGTAGAAATATATGAGACCCCATATATTTCTATAAGATAGAGAAATATATGAGACCCCAAATATTTCTATAACTTGTAGAAATATATGAGACCCCCTATATTTCTATAACTTGTAGAAATATATGAGACCCCATATATTTCTATATCGTGTAGAAATATATTAGACCCCATATATTTCTCTATCTTGCAGAAATATATGAGACCCCATATATTTCTATAACTTGTAGAAATATATGAGACCCCATATATTTCTATAAGATAAAGAAATATATGAGACCCCATATATTTCTATAACTTGTAGAAATATATGAGACCCCATATATTTCTATAACTTGTAGAAATATATGAAACCCCATATATTTCTATAAGATAGAGAAATATATGAGACCCCAAATATTTCTATAACTTTTAGAAATACATGAGACCCCATATATTTCTATAACTTGTAGAAATATATGAGACCCCATATATTTCTATATCTTGTAGAAATATATGAGACCCCATATATTTCTATAACTTGTAGAAATATATGAGACCCCATATATTTCTATAAGATAGAAAAATATATGAGACCCCATGTATTTCTATAACTTGTAGAAATATATGAGACCCCATATATTTCTATAAGATAGAGAAATATATGAGACCCCATATATTTCTATAACTTGTAGAAATATATGAGACCCCATATATTGCTATAACTTGTAGAAATATAGGAGACCCCATATACTTCTATATCTTGTAGAAATATATGAGACCCCATATATTTCTATGACTTGTAGAAATATAGGAGACCCCCTATATTTCTATATCTTGTAGAAATATATGAGACACCATATATTTCTATGACTTGTAGAAATATAGGAGACCCCCTATATTTGTATAAGATAGAGAAATATATGTGACCCCATATATTTCTATGACTTATAGAGATATAGGAGGCCCCCTATATTTCTATAAGATAGAGAAATATATGAAAACCCATATATTTCTATGACTTGTAGAAATATAGGAGGCCCCCTATATTTCTATAAGATAGAGAAATATATGAGACCCCATATATTTCTCTGACTTGTAGAAATATAGGAGGTCCCCTATATTTTTATAAGATAGAGAAATATATGAGACCCCATATATTTCTATGACTTGTAGAAATATAGGAGGCCCCCTATATTTCTATAAGATAGAGAAATATATGAAAACACATATATTTTCATAACTTGTAGAAATATAGGAGATCCCATATATTTCTATAAGATAGAGAAATATATGAGACCCCAAATATTTCTATATCTTGTAGAAATATATGAGACCCCATATATATCTATAAGATAGAGAAATATATGTGACCCCATATATTTCTATAACTTGTAGAAATATATGAGACTCCATATATTTCTATAAGTTAGAGAAATATATGAGACCCCATATATTTCTAGAACTTGTAGAAATATATGAGACCCCATATATTTCTATAAGATAGAGAAATATATGAGACGCCATATATTTCTATAACTTGTAAAAATATATGAGACCCCATATATTTCTATAAGATAGAGAAATTATGAGACCCCGTATATTTCTATAACTTGTAGAAATATATGACACCCCATATATTTCTATATCTTGTAGAAATATATGAGACCCCATATATTTCAATAACTTGTAGAAATATATGAGACCCCATATATTTCTATAACTTGTAGAAATATATAAGACTCCATATATTTCTATATCTTGTAGAAATATATGAGACCGCATATATTCCTATAACTTGTACAAATATATGAGACCCCATATATTTCTATAATATAGAGAAATATATGAGACCCCATATATTTCTATAACTTGTAGAAATATATGAGACCCCATATATTTCTATAACTTGTAGAAATATATGAGACCCCATATATTTCTATGACTTGTAGAAATATATGAGACCCCATATATTTCTATAACTTGTAGAAATATATGAGACCCCATATATTTCTATAAGATAGAGAAATATATGAGACCCCATATATTTCTATCACTTGTAAAATATATGAGACCCCATATATTTCAATATCTTGTAGAAATATATGAGACCCCATATATTTCTATAACTTGTAGAAATATATGAGACCCCATATATTTCTATAAGATAGAGAAATATATGAGACCCCAAATATTTCTATAACTTGTAGAAATATATGAGACCCCATATATTTCTATAACTTGTAGAAATATATGAGACCCCATATATTTCTATATCGTGTAGAAATATATTAGACCCCATATATTTCTCTATCTTGCAGAAATATATGAGACCCCATATATTTCTATAACTTGTAGAAATATATGAGACCCCATATATTTCTATAAGATAAAGAAATATATGAGACCCCATATATTTCTATAACTTGTAGAAATATATGAGACCCCATATATTTCTATAACTTGTAGAAATATATGAAACCCCATATATTTCTATAAGATAGAGAAATATATGAGACCCCAAATATTTCTATAACTTTTAGAAATACATGAGACCCCATATATTTCTATAACTTGTAGAAATATATGAGACCCCATATATTTCTATATCTTGTAGAAATATATGAGACCCCATATATTTCTATAACTTGTAGAAATATATGAGACCCCATATATTTCTATAAGATAGAAAAATATATGAGACCCCATGTATTTCTATAACTTGTAGAAATATATGAGACCCCATATATTTCTATAAGATAGAGAAATATATGAGACCCCATATATTTCTATAACTTGTAGAAATATATGAGACCCCATATATTGCTATAACTTGTAGAAATATAGGAGACCCCATATACTTCTATATCTTGTAGAAATATATGAGACCCCATATATTTCTATGACTTGTAGAAATATAGGAGACCCCCTATATTTCTATATCTTGTAGAAATATATGAGACACCATATATTTCTATGACTTGTAGAAATATAGGAGACCCCCTATATTTGTATAAGATAGAGAAATATATGTGACCCCATATATTTCTATGACTTATAGAGATATAGGAGGCCCCCTATATTTCTATAAGATAGAGAAATATATGAAAACCCATATATTTCTATGACTTGTAGAAATATAGGAGGCCCCCTATATTTCTATAAGATAGAGAAATATATGAGACCCCATATATTTCTCTGACTTGTAGAAATATAGGAGGTCCCCTATATTTTTATAAGATAGAGAAATATATGAGACCCCATATATTTCTATGACTTGTAGAAATATAGGAGGCCCCCTATATTTCTATAAGATAGAGAAATATATGAAAACACATATATTTTCATAACTTGTAGAAATATAGGAGATCCCATATATTTCTATAAGATAGAGAAATATATGAGACCCCAAATATTTCTATATCTTGTAGAAATATATGAGACCCCATATATATCTATAAGATAGAGAAATATATGTGACCCCATATATTTCTATAACTTGTAGAAATATATGAGACTCCATATATTTCTATAAGTTAGAGAAATATATGAGACCCCATATATTTCTAGAACTTGTAGAAATATATGAGACCCCATATATTTCTATAAGATAGAGAAATATATGAGACGCCATATATTTCTATAACTTGTAAAAATATATGAGACCCCATATATTTCTATAAGATAGAGAAATTATGAGACCCCGTATATTTCTATAACTTGTAGAAATATATGACACCCCATATATTTCTATATCTTGTAGAAATATATGAGACCCCATATATTTCAATAACTTGTAGAAATATATGAGACCCCATATATTTCTATAAGATAGAGAAATATATGAGACCCCATATATTTCGATAACTTGTAGAAATATATAAGACGCCATATATTTCTATATCTTGTAGAAATATATGAGACCGCATATATTCCTATAACTTGTACAAATATATGAGACCACATATATTTCTATAATATAGAGAAGTATATGAGACCCCATATATTACTATAACTTGTAGAAATATATGAGACCCCATATATTTCTATAACTTGTAGAAATATATGAGACCCCATATATTTCTATAACTTGTAGAAATATATGAAACCCCATATATTTCTATAAGATAGAGAAATATATGAGAACCCATATATTTCTATCACTTGTAAAATATATGAGACCCCATATATTTCAATATCTTGTAGAAATATATGATACCCCATATATTTCTATAACTTGTACAAATATATGAGACCCCATATATTTCTATAAGATAGAGAAATATATGAGACCCCAAATATTACTATAACTTGTAGAAATATATGAGACCCCATATATTTCTATAACTTGTAGAAATATATGAGACCCCATATATTTCTATATCGTGTAGAAATATATTAGACCCCATATATTTCTCTATCTTGTAGAAATATATGAGACCCCATATATTTCTATAACTTGTAGAAATATATGAGACCCCATATATTTCTATAAGATAAAGAAATATATGAGACCCCATATATTTCTATAACTTGTAGAAATATATGAGACCCCATATATTTCTATAACTTGTAGAAATATATGAGACCCCATATATTTCTATATCGTGTAGAAATATATTAGACCCCATATATTTCTCTATCTTGTAGAAATATATGAGACCCCATATATTTCTATAACTTGTAGAAATATATGAGACCCCATATATTTCTATAAGATAAAGAAATATATGAGACCCCATATATTTCTATAACTTGTAGAAATATATGAGACCCCATATATTTCTATATCTTGTAGAAATATATGACACCCCATATATTTCTATAAGATAGAGAAATATATGAGATCCCATATATTTCTAACACTTGTAAAATATATGAGACCCCATATATTTCAATATCTTGTAGAAATATATGAGACCCCATATATATCTATAAGATAGAGAAATATATGTGACCCCATATATTTCTATAACTTGTAGAAATATATGAGACTCCATATATTTCTATAAGTTAGAGAAATATATGAGACCCCATATATTTCTAGAACTTGTAGAAATATATGAGACCCCATATATTTCTATAAGATAGAGAAATATATGAGACGCCATATATTTCTATAACTTGTAAAAATATATGAGACCCCATATATTTCTATAAGATAGAGAAATTATGAGACCCCGTATATTTCTATAACTTGTAGAAATATATGACACCCCATATATTTCTATATCTTGTAGAAATATATGAGACCCCATATATTTCAATAACTTGTAGAAATATATGAGACCCCATATATTTCTATAACTTGTAGAAATATATAAGACTCCATATATTTCTATATCTTGTAGAAATATATGAGACCGCATATATTCCTATAACTTGTACAAATATATGAGACCCCATATATTTCTATAATATAGAGAAATATATGAGACCCCATATATTTCTATAACTTGTAGAAATATATGAGACCCCATATATTTCTATAACTTGTAGAAATATATGAGACCCCATATATTTCTATGACTTGTAGAAATATATGAGACCCCATATATTTCTATAACTTGTAGAAATATATGAGACCCCATATATTTCTATAAGATAGAGAAATATATGAGACCCCATATATTTCTATCACTTGTAAAATATATGAGACCCCATATATTTCAATATCTTGTAGAAATATATGAGACCCCATATATTTCTATAACTTGTAGAAATATATGAGACCCCATATATTTCTATAAGATAGAGAAATATATGAGACCCCAAATATTTCTATAACTTGTAGAAATATATGAGACCCCATATATTTCTATAACTTGTAGAAATATATGAGACCCCATATATTTCTATATCGTGTAGAAATATATTAGACCCCATATATTTCTCTATCTTGCAGAAATATATGAGACCCCATATATTTCTATAACTTGTAG
The DNA here is from genome assembly GCF_963383645.1 of Muscardinus avellanarius. NCBI lineage: Eukaryota > Metazoa > Chordata > Mammalia > Rodentia > Gliridae > Muscardinus > Muscardinus avellanarius. Next base: position 23,099,500 of record NC_137798.1, read on the forward strand.
AAATATATGAGACCCCATATATTTCTATAAGATAAAGAAATATATGAGACCCCATATATTTCTATAACTTGTAGAAATATATGAGACCCCATATATTTCTATAACTTGTAGAAATATATGAAACCCCATATATTTCTATAAGATAGAGAAATATATGAGACCCCAAATATTTCTATAACTTTTAGAAATACATGAGACCCCATATATTTCTATAACTTGTAGAAATATATGAGACCCCATATATTTCTATATCTTGTAGAAATATATGAGACCCCATATATTTCTATAACTTGTAGAAATATATGAGACCCCATATATTTCTATAAGATAGAAAAATATATGAGACCCCATGTATTTCTATAACTTGTAGAAATATATGAGACCCCATATATTTCTATAAGATAGAGAAATATATGAGACCCCATATATTTCTATAACTTGTAGAAATATATGAGACCCCATATATTGCTATAACTTGTAGAAATATAGGAGACCCCATATACTTCTATATCTTGTAGAAATATATGAGACCCCATATATTTCTATGACTTGTAGAAATATAGGAGACCCCCTATATTTCTATATCTTGTAGAAATATATGAGACACCATATATTTCTATGACTTGTAGAAATATAGGAGACCCCCTATATTTGTATAAGATAGAGAAATATATGTGACCCCATATATTTCTATGACTTATAGAGATATAGGAGGCCCCCTATATTTCTATAAGATAGAGAAATATATGAAAACCCATATATTTCTATGACTTGTAGAAATATAGGAGGCCCCCTATATTTCTATAAGATAGAGAAATATATGAGACCCCATATATTTCTCTGACTTGTAGAAATATAGGAGGTCCCCTATATTTTTATAAGATAGAGAAATATATGAGACCCCATATATTTCTATGACTTGTAGAAATATAGGAGGCCCCCTATATTTCTATAAGATAGAGAAATATATGAAAACACATATATTTTCATAACTTGTAGAAATATAGGAGATCCCATATATTTCTATAAGATAGAGAAATATATGAGACCCCAAATATTTCTATATCTTGTAGAAATATATGAGACCCCATATATATCTATAAGATAGAGAAATATATGTGACCCCATATATTTCTATAACTTGTAGAAATATATGAGACTCCATATATTTCTATAAGTTAGAGAAATATATGAGACCCCATATATTTCTAGAACTTGTAGAAATATATGAGACCCCATATATTTCTATAAGATAGAGAAATATATGAGACGCCATATATTTCTATAACTTGTAAAAATATATGAGACCCCATATATTTCTATAAGATAGAGAAATTATGAGACCCCGTATATTTCTATAACTTGTAGAAATATATGACACCCCATATATTTCTATATCTTGTAGAAATATATGAGACCCCATATATTTCAATAACTTGTAGAAATATATGAGACCCCATATATTTCTATAAGATAGAGAAATATATGAGACCCCATATATTTCGATAACTTGTAGAAATATATAAGACGCCATATATTTCTATATCTTGTAGAAATATATGAGACCGCATATATTCCTATAACTTGTACAAATATATGAGACCACATATATTTCTATAATATAGAGAAGTATATGAGACCCCATATATTACTATAACTTGTAGAAATATATGAGACCCCATATATTTCTATAACTTGTAGAAATATATGAGACCCCATATATTTCTATAACTTGTAGAAATATATGAAACCCCATATATTTCTATAAGATAGAGAAATATATGAGAACCCATATATTTCTATCACTTGTAAAATATATGAGACCCCATATATTTCAATATCTTGTAGAAATATATGATACCCCATATATTTCTATAACTTGTACAAATATATGAGACCCCATATATTTCTATAAGATAGAGAAATATATGAGACCCCAAATATTACTATAACTTGTAGAAATATATGAGACCCCATATATTTCTATAACTTGTAGAAATATATGAGACCCCATATATTTCTATATCGTGTAGAAATATATTAGACCCCATATATTTCTCTATCTTGTAGAAATATATGAGACCCCATATATTTCTATAACTTGTAGAAATATATGAGACCCCATATATTTCTATAAGATAAAGAAATATATGAGACCCCATATATTTCTATAACTTGTAGAAATATATGAGACCCCATATATTTCTATAACTTGTAGAAATATATGAGACCCCATATATTTCTATATCGTGTAGAAATATATTAGACCCCATATATTTCTCTATCTTGTAGAAATATATGAGACCCCATATATTTCTATAACTTGTAGAAATATATGAGACCCCATATATTTCTATAAGATAAAGAAATATATGAGACCCCATATATTTCTATAACTTGTAGAAATATATGAGACCCCATATATTTCTATATCTTGTAGAAATATATGACACCCCATATATTTCTATAAGATAGAGAAATATATGAGATCCCATATATTTCTAACACTTGTAAAATATATGAGACCCCATATATTTCAATATCTTGTAGAAATATATGAGACCCCATATATTTCTGTAACTTGTAGAAATATATGAGACCCCATATATTTCTATAAGATAGAGAAATATATGAGACCACAAATATTTCTATAACTTGTAGAAATATATGAGAACCCATATATTTCTATAACTTGTAGAAATATATGAGACCCCATATATTTCTATATCGTGTAGAAATATATGAGACCCGATATATTTCTAGAACTTGTAGAAATATATGAGACCCCATATATTTCTATAAGATAGAGAAATATATGAGACGCCATATATTTCTATAACTTGTAAAAATATATGAGACCCCATATATTTCTATAAGATAGAGAAATTATGAGACCCCGTATACTTCTATAACTTGTAGAAATATATGACACCCCATATATTTCTATATCTTGTAGAAATATATGAGACCCCATATATTTCTATATCGTGTAGAAATATATGAGACCCCATATAGTTCTATAACTTGTAGAAATATATGAGACCCCATATATTTCTATAAAATAGAGAAATATATGAGACCCCATATATTTCTATAACTTGTAGAAATATATGAGACCCCATATATTTCTATAACTTGTAGGAATATAAGAGACCCCATATATTTCTATTTCGTGTAGAAATATATGAGACCCCATATAGTTCTATAACTTGTAGAAATATATGAGACCCCATATATTTCTATAAAATAGAGAAATATATGAGACCCCATATATTTCTATAACTTGTAGAAATATATGAGACCCCATATATTTCTATATCTTTGTGAAATATATGAAACCGCATATATTCCTATAACTGGTACAAATATATGAGACCCCATATATTTCTATAATATAGAGAAATATATGAGACCCCATATATTTCTATAACTTGTAGAAATATATGAGACCCCATATATTTCTATGACTTGTAGAAATATAGGAGACCCCATATATTTCTATAACTTGAAGAAATATATGAGACCACATATATTTCTATAAGATAGAGAAATATATGTGACCCCATATATTTCTATAACTTGCAGAAATATATGAGACCCCATATATTTCTATAACTTTTAGAAATATTAGTGACCCATTATATTTCTCTATCTTGTAGAAATATATGAGACCCCATATATTTCTTTAACTTGTAGAAATATATGAGACCCCATATATTTCTATAAGATAAAGAAATATATGAGACCCCATATATTTCTATAACTTGTAGAAATATATGAGACCCCATATATTTCTATAACTTGTAGAAATATATGAGACCCCATATATTTCTATAAGATAGAGAAATATATGAGACCCCATATATTTCTATCACTTGTAAAATATATGAGACCCCATATATTTCTATATCTTGTAGAAATATATGAGACCCCATATATTTCTATAACTTGTAGAAATATATGAAACCCCATATATTTCTATAAGATAGAGAAATACATGAGACCCCAAATATTTCTATAACTTGTAGAAATACATGAGACCCCATATATTTCTATAACTTGTAGAAATATATGAGACCCCATATATTTCTATATCTTGTAGAAATATATGAGACCCCATATATTTCTGAAACCTGTAGAAATATATGAGACCCCATATCTTTCTATAAGATGAATATATGAGACCCCATATATTTCTATAACTTGTAGAAATATATGAGACTCCATATATTTCTATATCTTGTAGAAATATATGAGACCGCATATATTCCTATAACTTGTACAAATATATGAGATCCCATATATTTCTATAATATAGAGAAATATATGAGACCCCATATATTTCTATAACTTGTAGAAATATATGAGACCCCATATATTTCTATAACTTGTAGAAATATATGAGAACCCATATATTTCTATGACTTGTAGAAATATATGAGACCCCATATATTTCTATAACTTGTAGAAATATATGAGACCCCATATATTTCTATAAGATAGAGAAATATATGAGACCCCATATATTTCTATCACTTGTAAAATATATGAGACCCCATATATTTCAATATCTTGTAGAAATATATGAGACCCCATATATTTCTATAACTTGTAGAAATATATGAGACCCCATATATTTCTATAAGATAGAGAAATATATGAGATCCCAAATATTTCTATAACATGTAGAAATACATGAGACCCCATATATTTCTATAACTTGTAGAAATATATGAGACCCCATATATTTCTATATCTTGTAGAAATATATGAGACCGCATATATTTCTATAACTTGTAGAAATATATGAGACCCCATATATTTCTATATCTTGTAGAAATATATGAGACCGCATATATTTCTATAACTTGTAGAAATATATGAGACCCCATATATTTCTATAAGATAGAGAAATATATGAGACCGCATATATTTCTATAACTTGTAGAAAAATATGAGACCCCATATATTTCTATAAGATAGAGAAATATATGAGACCCCATATATTTCTATATCTTGTAGAAATATATGAGACCGCATATATTCCTATAACTTGTACAAATATATGAGACCCCATATATTTCTATAACTTGTAGAAATATATGAGATCCCATATATTTCTATAAGATAGAGAAATATATGAGACCCCAAATATTTCTATAACTTGTAGAAATATATGAGACCCCATATATTTCTATAACTTGTAGGAATATAAGAGACCCCATATATTTCTATATCGTGTAGAAATATATGAGACCCCATATAGTTCTATAACTTGTAGAAATATATGAGACCCCATATATTTCTATAAAATAGAGAAATGTATGAGACCCCATATATTTCTATACCTTGTAGAAATATATGAGACCCCATATATTTCTATATCTTTGTGAAATATATGAGACCGCATATATTCCTATAACTGGTACAAATATATGAGACCCCATATATTTCTATAATATAGAGAAATATATGAGACCCCATATATTTCTATAACTTGTAGAAATATATGAGACCCCATATATTTCTATGACTTGTAGAAATATAGGAGACCCCATATATTTCTATAACTTGAAGAAATATATGAGACCCCATATATTTCTATAAGATAGAGTAATATATGTGACCCCATATATTTCTATAACTTGCAGAAATATATGAGACCCCATATATTTCTATAACTTTTAGAAATATTAGTGACCCATTATATTTCTCTATCTTGTAGAAATATATGAGACCCCATATATTTATTTAACTTGTAGAAATATATGAGACCCCATATATTTCTATAAGATAAAGAAATATATGAGACCCCATATATTTCTATAACTTGTAGAAATATATGAGACCCCATATATTTCTATAACTTGTAGAAATATATGAGACCCCATATATTTCTATAAGATAGAGAAATATATGAGACCCCATATATTTCTATCACTTGTAAAATATATGAGACCCCATATATTTCTATATCTTGTAGAAATATATGAGACCCCATATATTTCTATAACTTGTAGAAATATATGAAACCCCATATATTTCTATAAGATAGAGAAATACATGAGACACCAAATATTTCTATAACTTGTAGAAATACATGAGACCCCATATATTTCTATAACTTGTAGAAATATATGAGACCCCATATATTTCTATATCTTGTAGAAATATATGAGACCCCATATATTTCTGAAACCTGTAGAAATATATGAGACCCCATATATTTCTATAAGATGAATATATGAGACCCCATATATTTCTATAACTTGTAGAAATATATGAGACCCCATATATTTCTATAAGATAGAGAAATATATGAGACCCCATATATTGCTATAATTTGTAGAAATATAGGAGACCCCATATACTTCTATATCTTGTAGAAATATATGAGACCCCATATATTTCTATGACTTGTAGAAATATAGGAGACCCCCTATATTTCTATATCTTGTAGAAATATATGAGACACCATATATTTCTATGACTTGTAGAAATATAGGAGACCCCCTATATTTCTATAAGATAGAGAAATATATGAGACCCCATATATTTCTATGACTTGTAGAGATATAGGAGGCCCCCTATATTTCTATAAGATAGAGAAATATATGAGACCCCATATATTTCTATGACTTGTAGAAATATAGGAGGCCCCCTATATTTCTATAAGATAGAGAAATATATGAGACCCCATATATTTCTCTGACTTGTAGAAATATAGGAAGTCCCCTATATTTCTATAAGATAGAGAAATATATGAGACCCCATATATTTCTATGACTTGTAGAAATATAGGAGGCCCCCTATATTTCTATAAGATAGAGAAATATATGAAACCCCATATATTTTTATAACTTGTAGAAATACAGGAGATCCCATATATTTCTATAAGATAGAGAAATATATGAGACCCCACATATTTCTATATCTTGTAGAAATATATGAGACCCCATATATTTCTATAAGATAGAGAAATATATGTGACCCCATATATTTCTATAACTTGTAGAAATATATGAGACTCCATATATTTCTATAAGGTAGAGAAATATATGAGACCCCATATATTTCTAGAACTTGTAGAAATATATGAGACCCCATATATTTCTATAAGATAGAGAAATATATGAGACCCCATATATTTCTATAACTTGTAGAAATATATGAGACTCCATATATTACTATATCTTGTAGAAATATATGAGACCGCATATATTCCTATAACTTGTACAAATATATGAGACCCCATATATTTCTATAATATAGAGAAATATATGAGACCCCATATATTTGTATAACTTGTAGAAATATATGAGACCCCATATATTTCTATAACTTGTAGAAATATATGAGACCCCATATATTTCTATGACTTGTAGAAATATAGGAGACCCCATATATTTCTATAACTTGTAGAAATATATGAGACCCAATATATTTCTATAAGATAGAGAAATATATGAGACCCCATATATTTCTATCACTTGTAAAATATATGAGACCCCATATATTTCAATATCTTGTAGAAATATATGAGACCCCATATATTTCTATATCTTGTAGAAATATATGAGACCGCATATATTTCTATAACTTGTAGAAATATATGAGACCCCATATATTTCTATAAGATAGAGAAATATATGAGACCCCATATATTTCTATAACTTGTAGAAATATATGAGACCCCATATATTTCTATAAGATAGAAAAATATATGAGACCCCATATATTTCTATAACTTGTAGAAATATATGAGACCCCATATATTTCTATAAGATAGAGAAATATATGAGACCCCATATATTTCTATAACTTGTAGAAATATATAAGACCCCATATATTGCTATAACTTGTAGAAATATAGGAGACCCCATATACTTCTATATCTTGTAGAAATATGAGACCCCATATATTTCTATGACTTGTAGAAATATAGGAGACCCCCTATATTTCTATATCTTGTAGAAATATATGAGACACCATATATTTCTATGACTTGTGGAAATATAGGAGACCCCCTCTATTTCTATAAGATAGAGAAATATATGAGACCCCATATATTTCTATGACTTGTAGAAATATAGAAGGCCCCTATATTTCTATAAGATAGAGAAATATATGAGACCCCATATATTTCTATGACTTGTAGATATATAGGAGGCCCCCTATATTTCTATAAGATAGAGAAATATATGAGACCCCATATATTTCTCTGACTTGTAGAAACATAGGAGGCCCCATATATTTCTATAAGATAGAGAAATATATGAGACCCCATATATTTCTCTGACTTGTAGAAATATAGGAGGCCCCCTATATTTCTATAAGATTGAGAAATATATGAGACCCCATATATTTCTATAATTTGTAGAAATATAGGAGATCCCATATATTTCTATAAGATAGAGAAATATATGAGACCCCATATATTTCTATATCTTGTAGAAATATATGAGACCCCATATATTTCTATAAGATAGAGAAATATATGTGACCCCATATATTTCTATAACTTGTAGAAATATATGAGACTCAATATATTTCTATAAGTTAGAGAAATATATGAGACACAATATATTTCTAGAACTTGTAGAAATATATGAGACCCCATATATTTCTATAAGATAGAGAAATATATGAGACGCCATATATTTCTATAACTTGTAGAAATATATGAGACCCCATATATTTCTATAAGATAGAGAAATATATGAGACCCCGTATATTTTTATAACTTGTAGAAATATATGAGACCCCATATATTTCTATGACTTGTAGAAATATAGGAGACCCCATATATTTCTATAACTTGTAGAAATATATGAGACCCCATATATTTCTATAAGATAGAGAAATATATGAGACCCCATATATTTCTATAACTTGTAGAAATATATGAGACCCCATATATTTCTATAACTTTTAGAAATATTAGTGACCCATTATATTTCTCTATCTTGTAGAAATATATGAGACCCCATATATTTCTATAACTTGTAGAAATATATGAGACCCCATATATTTCTATAAGATAAAGAAATATATGAGACCCCATATATTTCTATAACTTCTAGAAATATATGAGACCCCATATATTTCTATAACTTGTAGAAATATATGAGACCCCATATATTTCTATAAGATAGAGAAATATATGAGACCACATATATTTCTATAAGATAGAGAAATATATGAGACCCCATATATTTCTATAACTTGTAGAAATATATGAGACCACATATATTTCTATAAGATAGAGAAATAATATGAGACCCCATATATTTCTATAACTTGTAGAAATATATGAGACCCCGTATATTTCTGTGACTTGTAGAAATATAGGAGGCCCCCTATATTTCTATAAGATAGAGAAATATATGAGACCCCATATATTTCTGTGACTTGTAGAAATATATGAGGGCCCTATATTTCTATAAGATAGAGAAATATATGAGACCCCATATATTTCTGTGACTTGTAGAAATATAGGAGGCCCCCTATATTTCTATAAGATAGAGAAATATATGAGACCCCATATATTTCTATAACTTGTAGAAATATAGGAGATCCCATATATTTCTATATCTTGTAGAAATATATGAGACCGCATATATTCCTATAACTGGTACAAATATATGAGACCCCATATATTTCTATAATATAGAGATATATATGAGACCCCATATATTTCTATAACTTGTAGAAATATATGAGACCCCATATATTTCTATGACTTGTAGAAATATAGGAGACCCCATATATTTCTATAACTTGTAGAAATATATGAGACCCCATATATTTCTATAAGATAGAGAAATATATGAGATCCCATATATTTCTATCACTTGTAAAATATATGAGACCCCATATATTTCTATATCTGGTAGAAATATATGAGACGCCATATATTTCTATAACTTGTAGAAATATATGAAACCCCATATATTTCTATAAGATAGAGAAATATATGAGACCCCAAATATTTCTATATCTTGTAGAAATATATGAGACCACATATATTTCTATAATTTGTAGAAATATATGAGACACCATATATTTCTATAAGATAAATATATGAGACCCCATATATTTCTATAACTTGTAGAAATATATGAGACCCCATATATTTTAATAAGATAGAAAAATATATGAGACCCCATATATTTCTATAACTTGTAGAAATATATGAGACCCCATATATTTCTATAAGATAGAGAAATATATGAGACCCCATATACTTCTATATCTTGTAGAAATATATGAGACCCCATATATTTCTATGACTTGTAGAAATATAGGAGACCCCCTATATTTCTATATCTTGTAGAAATATATGAGACACCATATATTTCTATGACTTGTAGAAATATAGGAGACCCCCTATATTTCTATAAGATAGAGAAATATATGAGACCCCATATATTTCTATGACTTGTAGAGATATAGGAGGCCCCCTATATTTCTATAAGATAGAGAAATATATGAGACCCCATATATTTCTATGACTTGTAGAAATATAGGAGCCCCCCTATATTTCTATAAGATAGAGAAATATATGAGACCCCATATATTTCTCTGACTTGTAGAAACATAGGAGGCCCCATATATTTCTATAAGATAGAGAAATATATGAGACCCCATATATTTCTCTGACTTGTAGAAATATAGGAGGCCCCCTATATTTCTATAAGATTGAGAAATATATGAGACCCCATATATTTCTATAATTTGTAGAAATATAGGAGATCCCATATATTTCTATAAGATAGAGAAATATATGAGACCCCATATATTTCTATATCTTGTAGAAATATATGAGACCCCATATATTTCTATAAGATAGAGAAATATATGTGACCCCATATATTTCTATAACTTGTAGAAATATGTGAGACTCAATATATTTCTATAAGTTAGAGAAATATATGAGACACAATATATTTCTAGAACTTGTAGAAATATATGAGACCCCATATATTTCTATAAGATAGAGAAATATATGAGACGCCATATATTTCTATAACTTGTAGAAATATATGAGACCCCATATATTTCTATAAGATAGAGAAATATATGAGACCCCGTATATTTTTATAACTTGTAGAAATATATGAGACCCCATATATTTCTATGACTTGTAGAAATATAGGAGACCCCATATATTTCTATAACTTGTAGAAATATATGAGACCCCATATATTTCTATAAGATAGAGAAATATATGAGACCCCATATATTTCTATAACTTGTAGAAATATATGAGACCCCATATATTTCTATAACTTTTAGAAATATTAGTGACCCATTATATTTCTCTATCTTGTAGAAATATATGAGACCCCATATATTTCTATAACTTGTAGAAATATATGAGACCCCATATATTTCTATAAGATAAAGAAATATATGAGACCCCATATATTTCTATAACTTCTAGAAATATATGAGACCCCATATATTTCTATAACTTGTAGAAATATATGAGACCCCATATATTTCTATAAGATAGAGAAATATATGAGACCACATATATTTCTATAAGATAGAGAAATATATGAGACCCCATATATTTCTATAACTTGTAGAAATATATGAGACCACATATATTTCTATAAGATAGAGAAATAATATGAGACCCCATATATTTCTATAACTTGTAGAAATATATGAGACCCCGTATATTTCTGTGACTTGTAGAAATATAGGAGGCCCCCTATATTTCTATAAGATAGAGAAATATATGAGACCCCATATATTTCTGTGACTTGTAGAAATATATGAGGGCCCTATATTTCTATAAGATAGAGAAATATATGAGACCCCATATATTTCTGTGACTTGTAGAAATATAGGAGGCCCCCTATATTTCTATAAGATAGAGAAATATATGAGACCCCATATATTTCTATAACTTGTAGAAATATAGGAGATCCCATATATTTCTATATCTTGTAGAAATATATGAGACCGCATATATTCCTATAACTGGTACAAATATATGAGACCCCATATATTTCTATAATATAGAGATATATATGAGACCCCATATATTTCTATAACTTGTAGAAATATATGAGACCCCATATATTTCTATGACTTGTAGAAATATAGGAGACCCCATATATTTCTATAACTTGTAGAAATATATGAGACCCCATATATTTCTATAAGATAGAGAAATATATGAGATCCCATATATTTCTATCACTTGTAAAATATATGAGACCCCATATATTTCTATATCTGGTAGAAATATATGAGACGCCATATATTTCTATAACTTGTAGAAATATATGAAACCCCATATATTTCTATAAGATAGAGAAATATATGAGACCCCAAATATTTCTATATCTTGTAGAAATATATGAGACCACATATATTTCTATAATTTGTAGAAATATATGAGACACCATATATTTCTATAAGATAAATATATGAGACCCCATATATTTCTATAACTTGTAGAAATATATGAGACCCCATATATTTTAATAAGATAGAAAAATATATGAGACCCCATATATTTCTATAACTTGTAGAAATATATGAGACCCCATATATTTCTATAAGATAGAGAAATATATGAGACCCCATATACTTCTATATCTTGTAGAAATATATGAGACCCCATATATTTCTATGACTTGTAGAAATATAGGAGACCCCCTATATTTCTATATCTTGTAGAAATATATGAGACACCATATATTTCTATGACTTGTAGAAATATAGGAGACCCCCTATATTTCTATAAGATAGAGAAATATATGAGACCCCATATATTTCTATGACTTGTAGAGATATAGGAGGCCCCCTATATTTCTATAAGATAGAGAAATATATGAGACCCCATATATTTCTATGACTTGTAGAAATATAGGAGCCCCCCTATATTTCTATAAGATAGAGAAATATATGAGACCCCATATATTTCTCTGACTTGTAGAAATATAGGAGTCCCCCTATATTTCTATAAGATAGAGAAATATATGAAACCCCATATATTTTTATAACTTGTAGAAATACAGGAGATCCCATATATTTCTATAAGATAGAGAAATATATGAGACCCCACATATTTCTATATCTTGTAGAAGTATATGAGACCCCATATATTTCTATAAGATAGAGAAATATATGTGACCCCATATATTTCTATAACTTGTAGAAATATATGACACTCCATATATTTCTATAAGGTAGAGAAATATATGAGACCCCATATATTTCTAGAACTTGTAGAAATATATGAGACCCCATATATTTCTATAAGATAGAGAAATATATGAGACGCCATATATTTCTATAACTTGTAAAAATATATGAGACCGCATATATTTCTATAAGATAGAGAAATTATGAGACCCCTTATATTTCTATAACTTGTAGAAATATATGACACCCCATATATTTCTATATCTTGTAGAAATATATGAGACCCCATATATTTCAATAACTTGTAGAAATATATGAGACCCCATATATTTCTAAAAGATAGAGAAATATATGAGACCCCATATATTTCTATAACTTGTAGAAATATATGAGACTCCATATATTACTATATCTTGTAGAAATATATGAGACCGCATATATTCCTATAACTTGTAGAAATATATGAGACCCCATATATTTCTATAACTTGTAGAAATATATGAGACCCCATATATTTCTATGACTTGTAGAAATATAGGAGACCCCATATATTTCTATAACTTGTAGAAATATAAGAGACCCCATATATTTCTATAACTTGTAGAAATATATGAGACCCCATATATTTCTATGACTTGTAGAAATATAGGAGACCCCATATATTTCTATAACTTGTAGAAATATATGAGACCCCATATGTTTCTATGACTTGTACAAATATAGGAGACCCCATATATTTCTATAACTTGTAGAAATATAAGAGACCCCATATATTTCTATAAGATAGAGAAATATATGAGATCCCATATATTTCTATCACTTGTAAAATATATGAGACCCCATATATTTCAATATCTTGTAGAAATATATGCGACCCCATATATTTCTATAACTTGTAGAAATATATGAGACCCCATATATTTCTATAAGATAGAGAAATATATGAGACCCCAAATATTTCTATAACATGTTGAAATACATGAGACCCCATATATTTCTATAACTTGGTGAAATATATGAGACCCCATATATTTCTATATCTTGTAGAAATATATGAGACCGCATATATTTCTATAACTTGTAGAAATATATGAGACCCCATATATTTCTATAAGATAGAGAAATATATGAGACCCCATATATTTCTATAACTTGTAGAAATATATGAGACCCCATATATTGCTATAACTTGTAGAAATATAGGAGACCCCATATACTTCTATATCTTGTAGAAATATATGAGACCGCATATATTTCTATAACTTGTAGAAATATATGAGACCCCATATATTTCTATAAGATAGAGAAATATATGAGACCCCATATATTTCTATAACTTGTAGAAATATATGAGACCCCATATATTTCTATAAGATAGAAAAATATATGAGACCCCATATATTTCTGTAACTTGTACAAATATATGAGACCCCATATATTTCTATAAGATAGAGAAATATATGAGACCCCATATATTTCTATAACTTGTAGAAATATATGAGACCACATATATTGCTATAACTTGTAGAAATATAGGAGACCCCATATACTTCTATATCTTGTAGAAATATATGAGACCCCATATATTTCTATGACTTGTAGAAATATAGGAGGCTCCCTATATTTCTATAAGATAGAGAAATATATGAGACCCCATATATTTCTCTGACTTGTAGAAATATAGGAGGTCCCCTATATTTCTATAAGATAGAGAAATATATGACACCCCATATATTTCTCTGACTTGTAGAAATATAGGAGGCCCCCTATATTTCTATAAGATAGAGAAATATATGAAACCCCATATATTTTTATAACTTGTAGAAATACAGGAGATCCCATATATTTCTATAAGATAGAGAAATATATGAGACCCTATATATTTCTATATCTTGTAGAAATATATGAGACCCCATATATTTCTATAAGATAGAGAAATATATGTGACCACATATATTTCTATAACTTGTAGAAATATATGAGACTCAATATATTTCTATAAGGTAGAGAAATATATGAGACCCCATATATTTCTAGAACTTGTAGAAATATATGAGACCCCATATATTTCTATAAGATAGAGAAATATATGAGACGCCATATATTTCTATAACTTGTAAAAATATATGAGACCGCATATATTTCTATAAGATAGAGAAATTATGAAACCCCGTATATTTCTATAACTTGTAGAAATATATGACACCCCATATATTTCTATATCTTGTAGAAATATATGAGACCCCATATATTTCAATAACTTGTAGAAATATATGAGACCCCATATATTTCTATAAGATAGAGAAATATATGAGACCCCATATATTTCTATAACTTGTAGAAATATATGAGACCCCATATATTACTATATCTTGTAGAAATATATGAGACCGCATATATTCCTATAACTTGTACAAATATATGAGACCCCATATATTTCTATAATATAGAGAAATATATGAGACCCCATATATTTGTATAACTTGTAGAAATATATGAGACCCCATATATTTCTATAACTTGTAGAAATATATGAGACCCCATATATTTCTATGACTTGTAGAAATATAGGAGACCCCATATATTTCTATAACTTGTAGAAATATATGAGACCCAATATATTTCTATAAGATAGAGAAATATATGAGACCCCATATATTTCTATCACTTGTAAAATATATGAGACCCCATATATTTCAATATCTTGTAGAAATATATGAGACCCCATATATTTCTATATCTTGTAGAAATATATGAGACCGCATATATTTCTATGACTTGTAGAAATATATGAGACCCCATATATTTCTATAAGATAGAGAAATATATGAGACCCCATATATTTCTATAACTTGTAGAAATATATGAGACCCCATATATTTCTATAAGATAGAAAAATATATGAGACCCCATATATTTCTATAACTTGTAGAAATATATGAGACCCCATATATTTCTATAAGATAGAGAAATATATGAGACCCCATATATTTCTATAACTTGTAGAAATATATGAGACCCCATATATTGCTATAACTTGTAGAAATATAGGAGACCCCATATACTTCTATATCTTGTAGAAATATGAGACCCCATATATTTCTATGATTGTAGAAATATAGGAGACCCCCTATATTTCTATATCTTGTAGAAATATATGAGACACCATATATTTCTATGACTTGTAGAAATATAGGAGACCCCCTCTATTTCTATAAGATAGAGAAATATATGAGACCCCATATATTTCTATGACTTGTAGAAATATAGAAGGCCCCTATATTTCTATAAGATAGAGAAATATATGAGACCCCATATATTTCTATGACTTGTAGATATATAGGAGGCCCCCTATATTTCTATAAGATAGAGAAATATATGAGACGCCATATATTTCTCTGACTTGTAGAAACATAGGAGGCCCCATATATTTCTATAAGATAGAGAAATATATGAGACCCCATATATTTCTCTGACTTGTAGAAATATAGGAGGCCCCCTATATTTCTATAAGATTGAGAAATATATGAGACCCCATATATTTCTATAATTTGTAGAAATATAGGAGATCCCATATATTTCTATAAGATAGAGAAATATATGAGACCCCATATATTTCTATATCTTGTAGAAATATATGATACCCCATATATTTCTATAAGATAGAGAAATATATGTGACCCCAATAATTTCTATAACTTGTAGAAATATATGAGACTCAATATATTTCTATAAGTTAGAGAAATATATGAGACACAATATATTTCTAGAACTTGTAGAAATATATGAGACCCCATATATTTCTATAATATAGAGAAATATATGAGACGCCATATATTTCTATAACTTGTAGAAATATATGAGACCCCATATATTTCTATAAGATAGAGAAATATATGAGACCCCGTATATTTTTATAACTTGTAGAAATATATGAGACCCCATATATTTCTATGACTTGTAGAAATATAGGAGACCCCATATATTTCTATAACTTGTAGAAATATATGAGACCCCATATATTTCTATAAGATAGAGAAATATATGAGACCCCATATATTTCTATAACTTGTAGAAATATATGAGACCCCATATATTTCTTTAACTTTTAGAAATATTAGTGACCCATTATATTTCTCTATCTTGTAGAAATATATGAGACCCCATATATTTCTATAACTTGTAGAAATATATGAGACCCCATATATTTCTATAAGATAAAGAAATATATGAGACCCCATATATTTCTATAACTTCTAGAAATATATGAGACCCCATATATTTCTATAACTTGTAGAAATATATGAGACCCCATATATTTCTATAAGATAGAGAAATATATGAGACCCCATATATTTCTATAAGATAGAGAAATATATGAGACCCCATATATTTCTATAACTTGTAGAAATATATGAGACCACATATATTTCTATAAGATAGAGAAATAATATGAGACCCCATATATTTCTATAACTTGTAGAAATATATGAGACCCCGTATATTTCTGTGACTTGTAGAAATATAGGAGGCCCCCTATATTTCTATAAGATAGAGAAATATATGAGACCCCATATATTTCTGTGACTTGTAGAAATATATGAGGGCCCTATATTTCTATAAGATAGAGAAATATATGAGACCCCATATATTTCTGTGACTTGTAGAAATATAGGAGGCCCCCTATATTTCTATAAGATAGAGAAATATATGAGACCCCATATATTTCTATAACTTGTAGAAATATAGGAGATCCCATATATTTCTATATCTTGTAGAAATATATGAGACCGCATATATTCCTATAACTGGTACAAATATATGAGACCCCATATATTTCTATAATATAGAGATATATATGAGACCCCATATATTTCTATAACTTGTAGAAATATATGAGACCCCATATATTTCTATGACTTGTAGAAATATAGGAGACCCCATATATTTCTATAACTTGTAGAAATATATGAGACCCCATATATTTCTATAAGATAGAGAAATATATGAGATCCCATATATTTCTATCACTTGTAAAATATATGAGACCCCATATATTTCTATATCTGGTAGAAATATATGAGACGCCATATATTTCTATAACTTGTAGAAATATATGAAACCCCATATATTTCTATAAGATAGAGAAATATATGAGACCCCAAATATTTCTATATCTTGTAGAAATATATGAGACCACATATATTTCTATAATTTGTAGAAATATATGAGACACCATATATTTCTATAAGATAAATATATGAGACCCCATATATTTCTATAACTTGTAGAAATATATGAGACCCCATATATTTTAATAAGATAGAAAAATATATGAGACCCCATATATTTCTATAACTTATAGAAATATATGAGACCCCATATATTTCTATAAGATAGAGAAATATATGAGACCCCATATACTTCTATATCTTGTAGAAATATATGAGACCCCATATATTTCTATGACTTGTAGAAATATAGGAGACCCCCTATATTTCTATATCTTGTAGAAATATATGAGACACCATATATTTCTATGACTTGTAGAAATATAGGAGACCCCCTATATTTCTATAAGATATAGAAATATATGAGACCCCATATATTTCTATGACTTGTAGAGATATAGGAGGCCCCCTATATTTCTATAAGATAGAGAAATATATGAGACCCCATATATTTCTATGACTTGTAGAAATATAGGAGCCCCCCTATATTTCTATAAGATAGAGAAATATATGAGACCCCATATATTTCTCTGACTTGTAGAAATATAGGAGTCCCCCTATATTTCTATAAGATAGAGAAATATATGAAACCCCATATATTTTTATAACTTGTAGAAATACAGGAGATCCCATATATTTCTATAAGATAGAGAAATATATGAGACCCCACATATTTCTATATCTTGTAGAAGTATATGAGACCCCATATATTTCTATAAGATAGAGAAATATATGTGACCCCATATATTTCTATAACTTGTAGAAATATATGAGACTCCATATATTTCTATAAGGTAGAGAAATATATGAGACCCCATATATTTCTAGAACTTGTAGAAATATATGAGACCCCATATATTTCTATAAGATAGAGAAATATATGAGACGCCATATATTTCTATAACTTGTAAAAATATATGAGACCGCATATATTTCTATAAGATAGAGAAATTATGAGACCCCTTATATTTCTATAACTTGTAGAAATATATGACACCCCATATATTTCTATATCTTGTAGAAATATATGAGACCCCATATATTTCAATAACTTGTAGAAATATATGAGACCCCATATATTTCTAAAAGATAGAGAAATATATGAGACCCCATATATTTCTATAACTTGTAGAAATATATGAGACTCCATATATTACTATATCTTGTAGAAATATATGAGACCGCATATATTCCTATAACTTGTAGAAATATATGAGACCCCATATATTTCTATAACTTGTAGAAATATATGAGACCCCATATATTTCTATGACTTGTAGAAATATAGGAGACCCCAAATATTTCTATAACTTGTAGAAATATAAGAGACCCCATATATTTCTATAACTTGTAGAAATATATGAGACCGCATATATTTCTATAACTTGTAGAAATATATGAGACCCCATATGTTTCTATAAGATAGAGAAATATATGAGACCCCATATATTTCTATAACTTGTAGAAATATATGAGACCACATATATTGCTATAACTTGTAGAAATATAGGAGACCCCATATACTTCTATATCGTGTAGAAATATATGAGACCCCATATATTTCTATGACTTGTAGAAATATAGGAGGCTCCCTATATTTCTATAAGATAGAGAAATATATGAGACCCCATATATTTCTCTGACTTGTAGAAATATAGGAGGTCCCCTATATTTCTATAAGATAGAGAAATATATGACACCCCATATATTTCTCTGACTTGTAGAAATATAGGAGGCCCCCTATATTTCTATAAGATAGAGAAATATATGAAACCCCATATATTTTTATAACTTGTAGAAATACAGGAGATCCCATATATTTCTATAAGATAGAGAAATATATGAGACCCTATATATTTCTATATCTTGTAGAAATATATGAGACCCCATATATTTCTATAAGATAGAGAAATATATGAGACGCCATATATTTCTATAACTTGTAAAAATATATGAGACCGCATATATTTCTATAAGATAGAGAAATTATGAAACCCCGTATATTTCTATAACTTGTAGAAATATATGACACCCCATATATTTCTATATCTTGTAGAAATATATGAGACCCCATATATTTCAATAACTTGTAGAAATATATGAGACCCCATATATTTCTATAAGATAGAGAAATATATGAGACCCCATATATTTCTATAACTTGTAGAAATATATGAGACTCCATATATTACTCTATCTTGTAGAAATATATGAGACCGCATATATTCCTATAACTTGTACAAATATATGAGACCCCATATATTTCTATAATATAGAGAAATATATCAGACCCCATATATTTGTATAACTTGTAGAAATATATGAGACCCCATATATTTCTATAACTTGTAGAAATATATGAGACCCCTTATATTTGTATAACTTGTAGAAATATAGGAGACCCCATATATTTCTATAACTTGTAGAAATATATGAGACCCAATATATTTGTATAAGATAGAAAAATATATGAGACCCCATATATTTCTATCACTTGTAAAATATATGAGACCCCATATATTTCAATATCTTGTAGAAATATATGAGACCCCATATATTTCTATATCTTTTAGAAATATATGAGACCGCATATATTTCTATAACTTGTAGAAATATATGAGACCCCATATATTTCTATAAGATAGAGAAATATATGAGACCCCATATATTTCTATAACTTGTAGAAATATATGAGACCCCATATATTTCTATAAGATAGAAAAATATATGAGACCCCATATATTTCTATAACTTGTAGAAATATATGAGACCCCATATATTTCTATAAGATAGAGAAATATATGAGACCCCATATATTTCTATAACTTGTAGAAATATATGAGACTCCATATATTTCTATAACTTGTAGAAATATAGGAGACCCCATATACTTCTATATCTTGTAGAAATATATGAGACCCCATATATTTCTATGACTTGTAGAAATATAGGAGACCCCCTATATTTCTATATCTTGTAGAAATATATGAGACCCCATATATTTCTATGACTTGTAGAAATATAGGAGACCCCCTCTATTTCTATAAGATAGAGAAATATATGAGACCCCATATATTTCTATGACTTGTAGAAATATAGGAGGCCCCCTATATTTCTATAAGATCGAGAAATATATGAGACCCCATATATTTCTATGACTTGTAGAAATATAGGAGGCCCCCTATATTTCTATAAGATAGAGAAATATATGAGACCCCATATATTTCTCTGACTTGTAGAAATATAGGAGGCCCCTTATATTTCTATAAGATAGAGAAATATATGAGACCCCATATATTTCTATAACTTGTAGAAATATAGGAGATCCCATATATTTCTATAAGATAGAGAAATATATGAGACCCCATATATTTCTATATCTTGTAGAAATATATGAGACCCCATATATTTCTATAAGATAAAGAAATATATGTGACCCCATATATTTCTATAACTTGTAGAAATATATGAGACTCCATATATTTCTATAAGTTAGAGAAATATATGAGACACAATATATTTCTAGAACTTGTAGAAATATATAAGACCCCATATATTTCTATAAGATAGAGAAATATATGAGACGTCATATATTTCTATAACTTGTAGAAATATATGAGACCCCATATATTTCTATAACTTGTAGAAATATATGAGACCCCATATATTTCTATAACTTGTAGAAATATATGAGACCCCATATATTTCTATGACTTGTAGAAATATATGAGACCCCATATATTTCTATAACTTGTAGAAATATATGAGACCCCATATATTTCTATAAGATAGAGAAATATATGAGACCCCATATATTTCTATCACTTGTAAAATATATGAGACCCCATATATTTCAATATCTTGTAGAAATATATGAGACCCCATATATTTCTATAACTTGTAGAAATATATGAGACCCCATATATTTCTATAAGATAGAGAAATATATGAGACCCCAAATATTTCTATAACTTGTAGAAATATATGAGACCCCATATATTTCTATAACTTGTAGAAATATATAAGACCCCATATATTTCTATAAGATAGAGAAATATATGAGACGTCATATATTTCTATAACTTGTAGAAATATATGAGACCCCATATATTTCTATAAGATAGAGAAATATATGAGACCCCATATATTTCTATAACTTGTAGAAATATATGAGACCACATATATTTCTATAACTTTTAGAAATATTAGTGACCCATTATATTTCTCTATCTTGTAGAAATATATGAGACACCATATATTTCTATAACTTGTAGAAATATATGAGACCCCATATATTTCTATAAGATAAAGAAATATATGAGACCCCATATATTTCTATAACTTCTAGAAATATATGAGACCCCATATATTTCTATAACTTGTAGAAATATATGAGACCCCATATATTTCTATAAGATAGAGAAATATATAAGACCCCATATATTTCTATCACTTGTAAAATATATGAGACCCCATATATTTCTATATCTTGTAGAAATATATGAGACCCCATATATTTCTATGACTTGTAGAAATATAGGAGGCCCCCTATATTTCTATAAGATAGAGAAATATATGAGACCCCATATATTTCTCTGACTTGTAGAAATATAGGAGGTCCCCTATATTTTTATAAGATAGAGAAATATATGAGACCCCATATATTTCTATGACTTGTAGAAATATAGGAGGCCCCCTATATTTCTATAAGATAGAGAAATATATGAAAACCCATATATTTTCATAACTTGTAGAAATATATGAGACCCCATATATTTCTATAAGATAGAGAAATATATGTGACCCCATATTTTTCTATAACTTGTAGAAATATATGAGACTCGATATATTTCTATAAGGTAGAGAAATATATGAGACCCCATATATTTCTAGAACTTGTAGAAATATATGAGACCCCATATATTTCTATAAGATAGAGAAATATATGAGACGCCATATATTTCTATAACATGTAAAAATATATGAGACCCCATATATTTCTATAAGATAGAGAAATTATGAGACCCCGTATATTTCTATAACTTGTAGAAATATATGACACCCCATATATTTCTATATCTTGTAGAAATATATGAGACCCCATATATTTCAATAACTTGTAGAAATATATGAGACCCCATATATTTCTATAACTTGTAGAAATATATAAGACTCCATATATTTCTATATCTTGTAGAAATATATGAGACCGCATATATTCCTATAACTTGTACAAATATATGAGACCCCATATATTTCTATAATATAGAGAAATATATGAGACCCCATATATTTCTATAACTTGTAGAAATATATGAGACCCCATATATTTCTATAACTTGTAGAAATATATGAGACCCCATATATTTCTATGACTTGTAGAAATATATGAGACCCCATATATTTCTATAACTTGTAGAAATATATGAGACCCCATATATTTCTATAAGATAGAGAAATATATGAGACCCCATATATTTCTATCACTTGTAAAATATATGAGACCCCATATATTTCAATATCTTGTAGAAATATATGAGACCCCATATATTTCTATAACTTGTAGAAATATATGAGACCCCATATATTTCTATAAGATAGAGAAATATATGAGACCCCAAATATTTCTATAACTTGTAGAAATATATGAGACCCCATATATTTCTATAACTTGTAGAAATATATGAGACCCCATATATTTCTATATCGTGTAGAAATATATTAGACCCCATATAATTCTCTATCTTGCAGAAATATATGAGACCCCATATATTTCTATAACTTGTAGAAATATATGAGACCCCATATATTTCTATAAGATAAAGAAATATATGAGACCCCATATATTTCTATAACTTGTAGAAATATATGAGACCCCATATATTTCTATAACTTGTAGAAATATATGAAACCCCATATATTTCTATAAGATAGAGAAATATATGAGACCCCAAATATTTCTATAACTTGTAGAAATACATGAGACCCCATATATTTCTATAACTTGTAGAAATATATGAGACCCCATATATTTCTATATCTTGTAGAAATATATGAGACTCCATATATTTCTATAACTTGTAGAAATATATGAGACCCCATATATTTCTATAAGATAGAAAAATATATGAGACCCCATGTATTTCTATAACTTGTAGAAATATATGAGACCCCATATATTTCTATAAGATAGAGAAATATATGAGACCCCATATATTTCTATAACTTGTAGAAATATATGAGACCCCATATATTGCTATAACTTGTAGAAATATAGGAGACCCCATATACTTCTATATCTTGTAGAAATATATGAGACCCCATATATTTCTATGACTTGTAGAAATAGAGGAGACCCCCTATATTTCTATATCTTGTAGAAATATATGAGACACCATATATTTCTATGACTTGTAGAAATATAGGAGACCCCCTATATTTGTATAAGATAGAGAAATATATGAGACCCCATATATTTCTATGACTTATAGAGATATAGGAGGCCCCCTATATTTCTATAAGATAGAGAAATATTTGAAAACCCATATATTTCTATGACTTGTAGAAATATAGGAGGCCCCCTATATTTCTATAAGATAGAGAAATATATGAGACCCCATATATTTCTCTGACTTGTAGAAATATAGGAGGTCCCCTATATTTTTATAAGATAGAGAAATATATGAGACCCCATATATTTCTATGACTTGTAGAAATATAGGAGGCCCCCTATATTTCTATAAGATAGAGAAATATATGAAAACACATATATTTTCATAACTTGTAGAAATATATGCGACCCCATATATTTCTATAAGATAGAGAAATATATGAGACCCCTAATATTTCTATATCTTGTAGAAATATATGAGACCCCATATATTTCTATATCTTGTAGAAATATATGAGACCGCATATATTTCTATAACTTGTAGAAATATATGAGACCCCATATATTTCTATAAGATAGAGAAATATATGAGACCCCATATATTTCTATAACTTGTAGAAATATATGAGACCCCATATATTTCTATAAGATAGAAAAATATATGAGACCCCATATATTTCTATAACTTGTAGAAATATATGAGACCCCATATATTTCTATAAGATAGAGAAATATATGAGACCCCATATATTTCTATAACTTGTAGAAATATATGAGACCCCATATATTTCTATAAGATAGAGAAATATATGAGACCCCATATATTTCTATAACTTGTAGAAATATATGAGACCCCATATATTGCTATAACTTGTAGAAATATAGGAGACCCCATATACTTCTATATCTTGTAGAAATATATGAGACCCCATATATTTCTATGACTTGTAGAAATAGAGGAGACCCCCTATATTTCTATATCTTGTAGAAATATATGAGACACCATATATTTCTATGACTTGTAGAAATATAGGAGACCCCCTATATTTGTATAAGATAGAGAAATATATGAGACCCCATATATTTCTATGACTTATAGAGATATAGGAGGCCCCCTATATTTCTATAAGATAGAGAAATATATGAAAACCCATATATTTCTATGACTTGTAGAAATATAGGAGGCCCCCTATATTTCTATAAGATAGAGAAATATATGAGACCCCATATATTTCTCTGACTTGTAGAAATATAGGAGGTCCCCTATATTTTTATAAGATAGAGAAATATATGAGACCCCATATATTTCTATGACTTGTAGAAATATAGGAGGCCCCCTATATTTCTATAAGATAGAGAAATATATGAAAACCCATATATTTTCATAACTTGTAGAAATATAGGAGATCCCATATATTTCGATAAGATAGAGAAATATATGAGACCCCAAATATTTCTATATCTTGTAGAAATATATGAGACCCCATATATTTCTATAAGATAGAGAAATATATGTGACCCCATATTTTTCTATAACTTGTAGAAATATATGAGACTCGATATATTTCTATAAGGTAGAGAAATATATGAGACCCCATATATTTCTAGAACTTGTAAAAATATATGAGACCCCATATATTTCTATAAGATAGAGAAATATATGAGACGCCATATATTTCTATAACATGTAAAAATATATGAGACCCCATATATTTCTATAAGATAGAGAAATTATGAGACCCCGTATATTTCTATAACTTGTAGAAATATATGACACCCCATATATTTCTATATCTTGTAGATATATATGAGACCCCATATATTTCAATAACTTGTAGAAATATATGAGACCCCATATATTTCTATAACTTGTAGAAATATATAAGACTCCATATATTTCTATATCTTGTAGAAATATATGAGACCGCATATATTCCTATAACTTGTACAAATATATGAGACCCCATATATTTCTATAATATAGAGAAATATATGAGACCCCATATATTTCTATAACTTGTAGAAATATATGAGACCCCATATATTTCTATGACTTCTGGAAATATATGAGACCCCATATATTTCTATGACTTGTAGAAATATATGAGACCCCATATATTTCTCTATCTTGCAGAAATATATGAGACCCCATATATTTCTATAACTTGTAGAAATATATGAGACCCCATATATTTCTATAAGATAGAGAAATATATGAGACCCCATATATTTCTATCACTTGTAAAATATATGAGACCCCATATATTTCAATATCTTGTAGAAATATATGAGACCCCATATATTTCTATAACTTGTAGAAATATATGAGACCCCATATATTTCTATAAGATAGAGAAATATATGAGACCCCAAATATTTCTATAACTTGTAGAAATATATGAGACCCCATATATTTCTATAACTTGTAGAAATATATGAGACCCCATATATTTCTATATCGTGTAGAAATATATTAGACCCCATATATTTCTCTATCTTGCAGAAATATATGAGACCCCATATATTTCTATAACTTGTAGAAATATATGAGACCCCATATATTTCTATAAGATAAAGAAATATATGAGACCCCAACATTTCTATAACTTGTAGAAATATATGAGACCCCATATATTTCTATAACTTGTAGAAATATATGAAACCCCATATATTTCTATAAGATAGAGAAATATATGAGACCCCAAATATTTCTATAACTTGTAGAAATATATGAGACCCCATATATTTCTATAACTTGTAGAAATATATGAGACCCCATATATTTCTATATCTTGTAGAAATATATGAGACTCCATATATTTCTATAACTTGTAGAAATATATGAGACCCCATATATTTCTATAAGATAGAAAAATATATGAGACCCCATGTATTTCTATAACTTGTAGAAATAAATGAGACCCCATATATTTCTATAAGATAGAGAAATATATGAGACCCCATATATTTCTATAACTTGTAGAAATATATGAGACCCCATATATTGCTATAACTTGTAGAAATATAGGAGACCCCATATACTTCTATATCTTGTAGAAATATATGAGACCCCATATATTTTCATGACTTGTAGAAATAGAGGAGACCCCCTATATTTCTATATCTTGTAGAAATATATGAGACACCATATATTTCTATGACTTGTAGAAATATAGGAGACCCCCTATATTTGTATAAGATAGAGAAATATATGAGACCCCATATATTTCTATGACTTATAGAGATATAGGAGGCCCCCTATATTTCTATAAGATAGAGAAATATATGAAAACCCATATATTTCTATGACTTGTAGAAATATAGGAGGCCCCCTATATTTCTATAAGATAGAGAAATATATGAGACCCCATATATTTCTCTGACTTGTAGAAATATAGGAGGTCCCCTATATTTTTATAAGATAGAGAAATATATGAGACCCCATATATTTCTATGACTTGTAGAAATATAGGAGGCCCCCTATATTTCTATAAGATAGAGAAATATATGAAAACACATATATTTTCATAACTTGTAGAAATATAGGAGATCCCATATATTTCTATAAGATAGAGAAATATATGAGACCCCAAATATTGCTATATCTTGTAGAAATATATGAGACCCCATATATTTCTATATCTTGTAGAAATATATGAGACCGCATATATTTCTATAACTTGTAGAAATATATGAGACCCCATATATTTCTATAAGATAGAGAAATATATGAGACCCCATATATTTCTATAACTTGTAGAAATATATGAGACCCCATATATTTCTATAAGATAGAAAAATATATGAGACCCCATATATTTCTATAACTTGTAGAAATATATGAGACCCCATATATTTCTATAAGATAGAGAAATATATGAGACCCCATATATTTCTATAACTTGTAGAAATATATGAGACCCCATATATTTCTATAAGATAGAGAAATAATATGAGACCCCATATATTTCTATAACTTGTAGAAATATATGAGACCCCATATATTGCTATAACTTGTAGAAATATAGGAGACCCCATATACTTCTATATCTTGTAGAAATATATGAGACCCCATATATTTCTATGACTTGTAGAAATATAGGAGACCCCCTATATTTCTATATCTTGTAGAAATATATGAGACACCATATATTTCTATGACTTGTAGAAATATAGGAGACCCCCTATATTTGTATAATATAGAGAAATATATGAGACCCCATATATTTCTATGACTTATAGAGATATAGGAGGCCCCCTATATTTCTATAAGATAGAGAAATATATGAAAACCCATATATTTCTATGACTTGTAGAAATATAGGAGGCCCCCTATATTTCTATAAGATAGAGAAATATATGAGACCCCATATATTTCTCTGACTTGTAGAAATATAGGAGGTCCCCTATATTTTTATAAGATAGAGAAATATATGAGACCCCATATATTTCTATGATTTGTAGAAATATAGGAGGCCCCCTATATTTCTATAAGATAGAGAAATATATGAAAACCCATATATTTTCATAACTTGTAGAAATATAGGAGATCCCATATATTTCGATAAGATAGAGAAATATATGAGACCCCAAATATTTCTATATCTTGTAGAAATATATGAGACCCCATATATTTCTATAAGATAGAGAAATATATGTGACCCCATATATTTCTATAACTTGTAGAAATATATGAGACTCGATATATTTCTATAAGGTAGAGAAATATATGAGACCCCATATATTTCTAGAACTTGTAGAAATATATGAGACCCCATATATTTCTATAAGATAGAGAAATATATGAGACGCCATATATTTCTATAACATGTAAAAATATATGAGACCCCATATATTTCTATAAGATAGAGAAATTATGAGACCCCGTATATTTCTATAACTTGTAGAAATATATGACACCCCATATATTTCTATATCTTGTAGAAATATATGAGACCCCATATATTTCAATAACTTGTAGAAATATATGAGACCCCATATATTTCTATAACTTGTAGAAATATATAAGACTCCATATATTTCTATATCTTGTAGAAATATATGAGACCGCATATATTCCTATAACTTGTACAAATATATGAGACCCCATATATTTCTATAATATAGAGAAATATATGAGACCCCATATATTTCTATAACTTGTAGAAATATATGAGACCCCATATATTTCTATAACTTGTAGAAATATATGAGACCCCATATATTTCTATGACTTGTAGAAATATATGAGACCCCATATATTTCTATAACTTGTAGAAATATATGAGACCCCATATATTTCTATAAGATAGAGAAATATATGAGACCCCATATATTTCTATCACTTGTAAAATATATGAGACCCCATATATTTCAATATCTTGTAGAAATATATGAGACCCCATATATTTCTATAACTTGTAGAAATATATGAGACCCCATATATTTCTATAAGATAGAGAAATATATGAGACCCCAAATATTTCTATAACTTGTAGAAATATATGAAACCCCATATATTTCTATAACTTGTAGAAATATATTCGACCCCATATATTTCTATATCGTGTAGAAATATATTAGACCCCATATATTTCTCTATCTTGCAGAAATATATGAGACCCCATATATTTCTATAACTTGTAGAAATATATGAGACCCCATATATTTCTATAAGATAAAGAAATATATGAGACCCCATATATTTCTATAACTTGTAGAAATATATGAGACCCCATATATTTCTATAACTTGTAGAAATATATGAAACCCCATATATTTCTATAAGATAGAGAAATATATGAGACCCCAAATATTTCTATAATTATAGAAATACATGAGACCCCATATATTTCTATAACTTGTAGAAATATATGAGACCCCATATATTTCTATATCTTGTAGAAATATATGAGACCCCATATATTTCTATAAATTGTAGAAATATATGAGACCCCATATATTTCTATAAGATAGAAAAATATATGAGACCCCATGTATTTCTATAACTTGTAGAAATATATGAGACCCCATATATTTCTATAAGATAGAGAAATATATGAGACCCCATATATTTCTATAACTTGTAGAAATATATGAGACCCCATATATTGCTATAACTTGTAGAAATATAGGAGACCCCATATACTTCTATATCTTGTAGAAATATATGAGACCCCATATATTTCTATGACTTGTAGAAATATAGGAGACCCCCTATATTTCTATATCTTGTAGAAATATATAAGACACCATATATTTCTATGACTTGTAGAAATATAGGAGACCCCCTATATTTGTATAAGATAGAGAAATATATGAGACCCCATATATTTCTATGACTTATAGAGATATAGGAGGCCCCCTATATTTCTATAAGATAGAGAAATATATGAAAACCCATATATTTCTATGACTTGTAGAAATATAGGAGGCCCCCTATATTTCTATAAGATAGAGAAATATATGAGACCCCATATATTTCTCTGACTTGTAGAAATATAGGAGGTCCCCTATATTTTTATAAGATAGAGAAATATATGAGACCCCATATATTTCTATGACTTGTAGAAATATAGGAGGCCCCATATATTTCTATAAGATAGAGAAATATATGAAAACACATATATTTTCATAACTTGTAGAAATATAGGAGATCCCATATATTTCTATAAGATAGAGAAATATATGAGACCCCAAATATTTCTATATCTTGTAGAAATATATGAGACCCCATATATATCTATAAGATAGAGAAATATATGTGACCCCATATATTTCTATAACTTGTAGAAATATATGAGACTCCATATATTTCTATAAGTTAGAGAAATATATGAGACCCCATATATTTCTAGAACTTGTAGTAATATATGAGACCCCATATATTTCTATAAGATAGAGAAATATATGAGACGCCATATATTTCTATAACTTGTAAAAATATATGAGACCCCATATATTTCTATAAGATAGAGAAATTATGAGACCCCGTATATTTCTATAACTTGTAGAAATATATGACACCCCATATATTTCTATATCTTGTAGAAATATATGAGACCCCATATATTTCAATAACTTGTAGAAATATATGAGACCCCATATATTTCTATAAGATAGAGAAATGTATGAGACCCCATATATTTCGATAACTTGTAGAAATATATAAGACGCCATATATTTCTATATCTTGTAGAAATATATGAGACCGCATATATTCCTATAACTTGTACAAATATATGAGACCACATATATTTCTATAATATAGAGAAGTATATGAGACCCCATATATTTCTATAACTTGTAGAAATATATGAGACCCCATATATTGCTATAACTTGTAGAAATATAGGAGACCCCATATACTTCTATATCTTGTAGAAATATATGAGACCCCATATATTTCTATGACTTGTAGAAATATAGGAGACCCCCTATATTTCTATATCTTGTAGAAATATATAAGACACCATATATTTCTATGACTTGTAGAAATATAGGAGACCCCCTATATTTGTATAAGATAGAGAAATATATGAGACCCCATATATTTCTATGACTTATAGAGATATAGGAGGCCCCCTATATTTCTATAAGATAGAGAAATATATGAAAACCCATATATTTCTATGACTTGTAGAAATATAGGAGGCCCCCTATATTTCTATAAGATAGAGAAATATATGAGACCCCATATATTTCTCTGACTTGTAGAAATATAGGAGGTCCCCTATATTTTTATAAGATAGAGAAATATATGAGACCCCATATATTTCTATGACTTGTAGAAATATAGGAGGCCCCATATATTTCTATAAGATAGAGAAATATATGAAAACACATATATTTTCATAACTTGTAGAAATATAGGAGATCCCATATATTTCTATAAGATAGAGAAATATATGAGACCCCAAATATTTCTATATCTTGTAGAAATATATGAGACCCCATATATATCTATAAGATAGAGAAATATATGTGACCCCATATATTTCTATAACGTGTAGAAATATATGAGACTCCATATATTTCTATAAGTTAGAGAAATATATGAGACCCCATATATTTCTAGAACTTGTAGTAATATATGAGACCCCATATATTTCTATAAGATAGAGAAATATATGAGACGCCATATATTTCTATAACTTGTAAAAATATATGAGACCCCATATATTTCTATAAGATAGAGAAATTATGAGACCCCGTATATTTCTATAACTTGTAGAAATATATGACACCCCATATATTTCTATATCTTGTAGAAATATATGAGACCCCATATATTTCAATAACTTGTAGAAATATATGAGACCCCATATATTTCTATAAGATAGAGAAATATATGAGACCCCATATATTTCTATAACTTGTAGAAATATATAAGACCCCATATATTGCTATAACTTGTAGAAATATAGGAGACCCCATATACTTCTATATCTTGTAGAAATATGAGACCCCATATATTTCTATGACTTGTAGAAATATAGGAGACCCCCTATATTTCTATATCTTGTAGAAATATATGAGACACCATATATTTCTATGACTTGTGGAAATATAGGAGACCCCCTCTATTTCTATAAGATAGAGAAATATATGAGACCCCATATATTTCTATGACTTGTAGAAATATAGAAGGCCCCTATATTTCTATAAGATAGAGAAATATATGAGACCCCATATATTTCTATGACTTGTAGATATATAGGAGGCCCCCTATATTTCTATAAGATAGAGAAATATATGAGACCCCATATATTTCTCTGACTTGTAGAAACATAGGAGGCCCCATATATTTCTATAAGATAGAGAAATATATGAGACCCCATATATTTCTCTGACTTGTAGAAATATAGGAGGCCCCCTATATTTCTATAAGATTGAGAAATATATGAGACCCCATATATTTCTATAATTTGTAGAAATATAGGAGATCCCATATATTTCTATAAGATAGAGAAATATATGAGACCCCATATATTTCTATATCTTGTAGAAATATATGAGACCCCATATATTTCTATAAGATAGAGAAATATATGTGACCCCATATATTTCTATAACTTGTAGAAATATATGAGACTCAATATATTTCTATAAGTTAGAGAAATATATGAGACACAATATATTTCTAGAACTTGTAGAAATATATGAGACCCCATATATTTCTATAAGATAGAGAAATATATGAGACGCCATATATTTCTATAACTTGTAGAAATATATGAGACCCCATATATTTCTATAAGATAGAGAAATATATGAGACCCCGTATATTTTTATAACTTGTAGAAATATATGAGACCCCATATATTTCTATGACTTGTAGAAATATAGGAGACCCCATATATTTCTATAACTTGTAGAAATATATGAGACCCCATATATTTCTATAAGATAGAGAAATATATGAGACCCCATATATTTCTATAACTTGTAGAAATATATGAGACCCCATATATTTCTATAACTTTTAGAAATATTAGTGACCCATTATATTTCTCTATCTTGTAGAAATATATGAGACCCCATATATTTCTATAACTTGTAGAAATATATGAGACCCCATATATTTCTATAAGATAAAGAAATATATGAGACCCCATATATTTCTATAACTTCTAGAAATATATGAGACCCCATATATTTCTATAACTTGTAGAAATATATGAGACCCCATATATTTCTATAAGATAGAGAAATATATGAGACCACATATATTTCTATAAGATAGAGAAATATATGAGACCCCATATATTTCTATAACTTGTAGAAATATATGAGACCACATATATTTCTATAAGATAGAGAAATAATATGAGACCCCATATATTTCTATAACTTGTAGAAATATATGAGACCCCGTATATTTCTGTGACTTGTAGAAATATAGGAGGCCCCCTATATTTCTATAAGATAGAGAAATATATGAGACCCCATATATTTCTGTGACTTGTAGAAATATATGAGGGCCCTATATTTCTATAAGATAGAGAAATATATGAGACCCCATATATTTCTGTGACTTGTAGAAATATAGGAGGCCCCCTATATTTCTATAAGATAGAGAAATATATGAGACCCCATATATTTCTATAACTTGTAGAAATATAGGAGATCCCATATATTTCTATATCTTGTAGAAATATATGAGACCGCATATATTCCTATAACTGGTACAAATATATGAGACCCCATATATTTCTATAATATAGAGATATATATGAGACCCCATATATTTCTATAACTTGTAGAAATATATGAGACCCCATATATTTCTATGACTTGTAGAAATATAGGAGACCCCATATATTTCTATGACTTGTAGAAATATATGAGACCCCATATATTTCTATAAGATAGAGAAATATATGAGATCCCATATATTTCTATCACTTGTAAAATATATGAGACCCCATATATTTCTATATCTGGTAGAAATATATGAGACGCCATATATTTCTATAACTTGTAGAAATATATGAAACCCCATATATTTCTATAAGATAGAGAAATATATGAGACCCCAAATATTTCTATATCTTGTAGAAATATATGAGACCACATATATTTCTATAATTTGTAGAAATATATGAGACACCATATATTTCTATAAGATAAATATATGAGACCCCATATATTTCTATAACTTGTAGAAATATATGAGACCCCATATATTTTAATAAGATAGAAAAATATATGAGACCCCATATATTTCTATAACTTGTAGAAATATATGAGACCCCATATATTTCTATAAGATAGAGAAATATATGAGACCCCATATACTTCTATATCTTGTAGAAATATATGAGACCCCATATATTTCTATGACTTGTAGAAATATAGGAGACCCCCTATATTTCTATATCTTGTAGAAATATATGAGACACCATATATTTCTATGACTTGTAGAAATATAGGAGACCCCCTATATTTCTATAAGATAGAGAAATATATGAGACCCCATATATTTCTATGACTTGTAGAGATATAGGAGGCCCCCTATATTTCTATAAGATAGAGAAATATATGAGACCCCATATATTTCTATGACTTGTAGAAATATAGGAGCCCCCCTATATTTCTATAAGATAGAGAAATATATGAGACCCCATATATTTCTCTGACTTGTAGAAACATAGGAGGCCCCATATATTTCTATAAGATAGAGAAATATATGAGACCCCATATATTTCTCTGACTTGTAGAAATATAGGAGGCCCCCTATATTTCTATAAGATTGAGAAATATATGAGACCCCATATATTTCTATAATTTGTAGAAATATAGGAGATCCCATATATTTCTATAAGATAGAGAAATATATGAGACCCCATATATTTCTATATCTTGTAGAAATATATGAGACCCCATATATTTCTATAAGATAGAGAAATATATGTGACCCCATATATTTCTATAACTTGTAGAAATATATGAGACTCAATATATTTCTATAAGTTAGAGAAATATATGAGACACAATATATTTCTAGAACTTGTAGAAATATATGAGACCCCATATATTTCTATAAGATAGAGAAATATATGAGACGCCATATATTTCTATAACTTGTAGAAATATATGAGACCCCATATATTTCTATAAGATAGAGAAATATATGAGACCCCGTATATTTTTATAACTTGTAGAAATATATGAGACCCCATATATTTCTATGACTTGTAGAAATATAGGAGACCCCATATATTTCTATAACTTGTAGAAATATATGAGACCCCATATATTTCTATAAGATAGAGAAATATATGAGACCCCATATATTTCTATAACTTGTAGAAATATATGAGACCCCATATATTTCTATAACTTTTAGAAATATTAGTGACCCATTATATTTCTCTATCTTGTAGAAATATATGAGACCCCATATATTTCTATAACTTGTAGAAATATATGAGACCCCATATATTTCTATAAGATAAAGAAATATATGAGACCCCATATATTTCTATAACTTCTAGAAATATATGAGACCCCATATATTTCTATAACTTGTAGAAATATATGAGACCCCATATATTTCTATAAGATAGAGAAATATATGAGACCACATATATTTCTATAAGATAGAGAAATATATGAGACCCCATATATTTCTATAACTTGTAGAAATATATGAGACCACATATATTTCTATAAGATAGAGAAATAATATGAGACCCCATATATTTCTATAACTTGTAGAAATATATGAGACCCCGTATATTTCTGTGACTTGTAGAAATATAGGAGGCCCCCTATATTTCTATAAGATAGAGAAATATATGAGACCCCATATATTTCTGTGACTTGTAGAAATATATGAGGGCCCTATATTTCTATAAGATAGAGAAATATATGAGACCCCATATATTTCTGTGACTTGTAGAAATATAGGAGGCCCCCTATATTTCTATAAGATAGAGAAATATATGAGACCCCATATATTTCTATAACTTGTAGAAATATAGGAGATCCCATATATTTCTATATCTTGTAGAAATATATGAGACCGCATATATTCCTATAACTGGTACAAATATATGAGACCCCATATATTTCTATAATATAGAGATATATATGAGACCCCATATATTTCTATAACTTGTAGAAATATATGAGACCCCATATATTTCTATGACTTGTAGAAATATAGGAGACCCCATATATTTCTATAACTTGTAGAAATATATGAGACCCCATATATTTCTATAAGATAGAGAAATATATGAGATCCCATATATTTCTATCACTTGTAAAATATATGAGACCCCATATATTTCTATATCTGGTAGAAATATATGAGACGCCATATATTTCTATAACTTGTAGAAATATATGAAACCCCATATATTTCTATAAGATAGAGAAATATATGAGACCCCAAATATTTCTATATCTTGTAGAAATATATGAGACCACATATATTTCTATAATTTGTAGAAATATATGAGACACCATATATTTCTATAAGATAAATATATGAGACCCCATATATTTCTATAACTTGTAGAAATATATGAGACCCCATATATTTTAATAAGATAGAAAAATATATGAGACCCCATATATTTCTATAACTTGTAGAAATATATGAGACCCCATATATTTCTATAAGATAGAGAAATATATGAGACCCCATATACTTCTATATCTTGTAGAAATATATGAGACCCCATATATTTCTATGACTTGTAGAAATATAGGAGACCCCCTATATTTCTATATCTTGTAGAAATATATGAGACACCATATATTTCTATGACTTGTAGAAATATAGGAGACCCCCTATATTTCTATAAGATAGAGAAATATATGAGACCCCATATATTTCTATGACTTGTAGAGATATAGGAGGCCCCCTATATTTCTATAAGATAGAGAAATATATGAGACCCCATATATTTCTATGACTTGTAGAAATATAGGAGCCCCCCTATATTTCTATAAGATAGAGAAATATATGAGACCCCATATATTTCTCTGACTTGTAGAAATATAGGAGTCCCCCTATATTTCTATAAGATAGAGAAATATATGAAACCCCATATATTTTTATAACTTGTAGAAATACAGGAGATCCCATATATTTCTATAAGATAGAGAAATATATGAGACCCCACATATTTCTATATCTTGTAGAAGTATATGAGACCCCATATATTTCTATAAGATAGAGAAATATATGTGACCCCATATATTTCTATAACTTGTAGAAATATATGAGACTCCATATATTTCTATAAGGTAGAGAAATATATGAGACCCCATATATTTCTAGAACTTGTAGAAATATATGAGACCCCATATATTTCTATAAGATAGAGAAATATATGAGACGCCATATATTTCTATAACTTGTAAAAATATATGAGACCGCATATATTTCTATAAGATAGAGAAATTATGAGACCCCTTATATTTCTATAACTTGTAGAAATATATGACACCCCATATATTTCTATATCTTGTAGAAATATATGAGACCCCATATATTTCAATAACTTGTAGAAATATATGAGACCCCATATATTTCTAAAAGATAGAGAAATATATGAGACCCCATATATTTCTATAACTTGTAGAAATATATGAGACTCCATATATTACTATATCTTGTAGAAATATATGAGACCGCATATATTCCTATAACTTGTAGAAATATATGAGACCCCATATATTTCTATAACTTGTAGAAATATATGAGACCCCATATATTTCTATGACTTGTAGAAATATAGGAGACCCCATATATTTCTATAACTTGTAGAAATATAAGAGACCCCATATATTTCTATAACTTGTAGAAATATATGAGACCCCATATATTTCTATGACTTGTAGAAATATAGGAGACCCCATATATTTCTATAACTTGTAGAAATATATGAGACCCCATATGTTTCTATGACTTGTAGAAATATAGGAGACCCCATATATTTCTATAACTTGTAGAAATATAAGAGACCCCATATATTTCTATAAGATAGAGAAATATATGAGATCCCATATATTTCTATCACTTGTAAAATATATGAGACCCCATATATTTCAATATCTTGTAGAAATATATGCGACCCCATATATTTCTATAACTTGTAGAAATATATGAGACCCCATATATTTCTATAAGATAGAGAAATATATGAGACCCCAAATATTTCTATAACATGTTGAAATACATGAGACCCCATATATTTCTATAACTTGGTGAAATATATGAGACCCCATATATTTCTATATCTTGTAGAAATATATGAGACCGCATATATTTCTATAACTTGTAGAAATATATGAGACCCCATATATTTCTATAAGATAGAGAAATATATGAGACCCCATATATTTCTATAACTTGTAGAAATATATGAGACCCCATATATTGCTATAACTTGTAGAAATATAGGAGACCCCATATACTTCTATATCTTGTAGAAATATATGAGACCGCATATATTTCTATAACTTGTAGAAATATATGAGACCCCATATATTTCTATAAGATAGAGAAATATATGAGACCCCATATATTTCTATAACTTGTAGAAATATATGAGACCCCATATATTTCTATAAGATAGAAAAATATATGAGACCCCATATATTTCTGTAACTTGTACAAATATAAGAGACCCCATATATTTCTATAAGATAGAGAAATATATGAGACCCCATATATTTCTATAACTTGTAGAAATATATGAGACCACATATATTGCTATAACTTGTAGAAATATAGGAGACCCCATATACTTCTATATCTTGTAGAAATATATGAGACCCCATATATTTCTATGACTTGTAGAAATATAGGAGGCTCCCTATATTTCTATAAGATAGAGAAATATATGAGACCCCATATATTTCTCTGACTTGTAGAAATATAGGAGGTCCCCTATATTTCTATAAGATAGAGAAATATATGACACCCCATATATTTCTCTGACTTGTAGAAATATAGGAGGCCCCCTATATTTCTATAAGATAGAGAAATATATGAAACCCCATATATTTTTATAACTTGTAGAAATACAGGAGATCCCATATATTTCTATAAGATAGAGAAATATATGAGACCCTATATATTTCTATATCTTGTAGAAATATATGAGACCCCATATATTTCTATAAGATAGAGAAATATATGTGACCACATATATTTCTATAACTTGTAGAAATATATGAGACTCAATATATTTCTATAAAG
The DNA here is from genome assembly GCF_963383645.1 of Muscardinus avellanarius. Lineage (NCBI taxonomy): Eukaryota > Metazoa > Chordata > Mammalia > Rodentia > Gliridae > Muscardinus > Muscardinus avellanarius. Next base: position 23,140,013 of record NC_137798.1, read on the forward strand.
TAGAGAAATATATGAGACCCCATATATTTCTAGAACTTGTAGAAATATATGAGACCCCATATATTTCTATAAGATAGAGAAATATATGAGACGCCATATATTTCTATAACTTGTAAAAATATATGAGACCGCATATATTTCTATAAGATAGAGAAATTATGAAACCCCGTATATTTCTATAACTTGTAGAAATATATGACACCCCATATATTTCTATATCTTGTAGAAATATATGAGACCCCATATATTTCAATAACTTGTAGAAATATATGAGACCCCATATATTTCTATAAGATAGAGAAATATATGAGACCCCATATATTTCTATAACTTGTAGAAATATATGAGACCCCATATATTACTATATCTTGTAGAAATATATGAGACCGCATATATTCCTATAACTTGTACAAATATATGAGACCCCATATATTTCTATAATATAGAGAAATATATGAGACCCCATATATTTGTATAACTTGTAGAAATATATGAGACCCCATATATTTCTATAACTTGTAGAAATATATGAGACCCCATATATTTCTATGACTTGTAGAAATATAGGAGACCCCATATATTTCTATAACTTGTAGAAATATATGAGACCCAATATATTTCTATAAGATAGAGAAATATATGAGACCCCATATATTTCTATCACTTGTAAAATATATGAGACCCCATATATTTCAATATCTTGTAGAAATATATGAGACCCCATATATTTCTATATCTTGTAGAAATATATGAGACCGCATATATTTCTATAACTTGTAGAAATATATGAGACCCCATATATTTCTATAAGATAGAGAAATATATGAGACCCCATATATTTCTATAACTTGTAGAAATATATGAGACCCCATATATTTCTATAAGATAGAAAAATATATGAGACCCCATATATTTCTATAACTTGTAGAAATATATGAGACCCCATATATTTCTATAAGATAGAGAAATATATGAGACCCCATATATTTCTATAACTTGTAGAAATATATGAGACCCCATATATTGCTATAACTTGTAGAAATATAGGAGACCCCATATACTTCTATATCTTGTAGAAATATGAGACCCCATATATTTCTATGATTGTAGAAATATAGGAGACCCCCTATATTTCTATATCTTGTAGAAATATATGAGACACCATATATTTCTATGACTTGTAGAAATATAGGAGACCCCCTCTATTTCTATAAGATAGAGAAATATATGAGACCCCATATATTTCTATGACTTGTAGAAATATAGAAGGCCCCTATATTTCTATAAGATAGAGAAATATATGAGACCCCATATATTTCTATGACTTGTAGATATATAGGAGGCCCCCTATATTTCTATAAGATAGAGAAATATATGAGACGCCATATATTTCTCTGACTTGTAGAAACATAGGAGGCCCCATATATTTCTATAAGATAGAGAAATATATGAGACCCCATATATTTCTCTGACTTGTAGAAATATAGGAGGCCCCCTATATTTCTATAAGATTGAGAAATATATGAGACCCCATATATTTCTATAATTTGTAGAAATATAGGAGATCCCATATATTTCTATAAGATAGAGAAATATATGAGACCCCATATATTTCTATATCTTGTAGAAATATATGATACCCCATATATTTCTATAAGATAGAGAAATATATGTGACCCCAATAATTTCTATAACTTGTAGAAATATATGAGACTCAATATATTTCTATAAGTTACAGAAATATATGAGACACAATATATTTCTAGAACTTGTAGAAATATATGAGACCCCATATATTTCTATAATATAGAGAAATATATGAGACGCCATACATTTCTATAACTTGTAGAAATATATGAGACCCCATATATTTCTATAAGATAGAGAAATATATGAGACCCCGTATATTTTTATAACTTGTAGAAATATATGAGACCCCATATATTTCTATGACTTGTAGAAATATAGGAGACCCCATATATTTCTATAACTTGTAGAAATATATGAGACCCCATATATTTCTATAAGATAGAGAAATATATGAGACCCCATATATTTCTATAACTTGTAGAAATATATGAGACCCCATATATTTCTTTAACTTTTAGAAATATTAGTGACCCATTATATTTCTCTATCTTGTAGAAATATATGAGACCCCATATATTTCTATAACTTGTAGAAATATATGAGACCCCATATATTTCTATAAGATAAAGAAATATATGAGACCCCATATATTTCTATAACTTCTAGAAATATATGAGACCCCATATATTTCTATAACTTGTAGAAATATATGAGACCCCATATATTTCTATAAGATAGAGAAATATATGAGACCCCATATATTTCTATAAGATAGAGAAATATATGAGACCCCATATATTTCTATAACTTGTAGAAATATATGAGACCACATATATTTCTATAAGATAGAGAAATAATATGAGACCCCATATATTTCTATAACTTGTAGAAATATATGAGACCCCGTATATTTCTGTGACTTGTAGAAATATAGGAGGCCCCCTATATTTCTATAAGATAGAGAAATATATGAGACCCCATATATTTCTGTGACTTGTAGAAATATATGAGGGCCCTATATTTCTATAAGATAGAGAAATATATGAGACCCCATATATTTCTGTGACTTGTAGAAATATAGGAGGCCCCCTATATTTCTATAAGATAGAGAAATATATGAGACCCCATATATTTCTATAACTTGTAGAAATATAGGAGATCCCATATATTTCTATATCTTGTAGAAATATATGAGACCGCATATATTCCTATAACTGGTACAAATATATGAGACCCCATATATTTCTATAATATAGAGATATATATGAGACCCCATATATTTCTATAACTTGTAGAAATATATGAGACCCCATATATTTCTATGACTTGTAGAAATATAGGAGACCCCATATATTTCTATAACTTGTAGAAATATATGAGACCCCATATATTTCTATAAGATAGAGAAATATATGAGATCCCATATATTTCTATCACTTGTAAAATATATGAGACCCCATATATTTCTATATCTGGTAGAAATATATGAGACGCCATATATTTCTATAACTTGTAGAAATATATGAAACCCCATATATTTCTATAAGATAGAGAAATATATGAGACCCCAAATATTTCTATATCTTGTAGAAATATATGAGACCACATATATTTCTATAATTTGTAGAAATATATGAGACACCATATATTTCTATAAGATAAATATATGAGACCCCATATATTTCTATAACTTGTAGAAATATATGAGACCCCATATATTTTAATAAGATAGAAAAATATATGAGACCCCATATATTTCTATAACTTATAGAAATATATGAGACCCCATATATTTCTATAAGATAGAGAAATATATGAGACCCCATATACTTCTATATCTTGTAGAAATATATGAGACCCCATATATTTCTATGACTTGTAGAAATATAGGAGACCCCCTATATTTCTATATCTTGTAGAAATATATGAGACACCATATATTTCTATGACTTGTAGAAATATAGGAGACCCCCTATATTTCTATAAGATATAGAAATATATGAGACCCCATATATTTCTATGACTTGTAGAGATATAGGAGGCCCCCTATATTTCTATAAGATAGAGAAATATATGAGACCCCATATATTTCTATGACTTGTAGAAATATAGGAGCCCCCCTATATTTCTATAAGATAGAGAAATATATGAGACCCCATATATTTCTCTGACTTGTAGAAATATAGGAGTCCCCCTATATTTCTATAAGATAGAGAAATATATGAAACCCCATATATTTTTATAACTTGTAGAAATACAGGAGATCCCATATATTTCTATAAGATAGAGAAATATATGAGACCCCACATATTTCTATATCTTGTAGAAGTATATGAGACCCCATATATTTCTATAAGATAGAGAAATATATGTGACCCCATATATTTCTATAACTTGTAGAAATATATGAGACTCCATATATTTCTATAAGGTAGAGAAATATATGAGACCCCATATATTTCTAGAACTTGTAGAAATATATGAGACCCCATATATTTCTATAAGATAGAGAAATATATGAGACGCCATATATTTCTATAACTTGTAAAAATATATGAGACCGCATATATTTCTATAAGATAGAGAAATTATGAGACCCCTTATATTTCTATAACTTGTAGAAATATATGACACCCCATATATTTCTATATCTTGTAGAAATATATGAGACCCCATATATTTCAATAACTTGTAGAAATATATGAGACCCCATATATTTCTAAAAGATAGAGAAATATATGAGACCCCATATATTTCTATAACTTGTAGAAATATATGAGACTCCATATATTACTATATCTTGTAGAAATATATGAGACCGCATATATTCCTATAACTTGTAGAAATATATGAGACCCCATATATTTCTATAACTTGTAGAAATATATGAGACCCCATATATTTCTATGACTTGTAGAAATATAGGAGACCCCATATATTTCTATAACTTGTAGAAATATAAGAGACCCCATATATTTCTATAACTTGTAGAAATATATGAGACCCCATATATTTCTATGACTTGTAGAAATATAGGAGACCCCATATATTTCTATAACTTGTAGAAATATATGAGACCCCATATATTTCTATGACTTGTAGAAATATAGGAGACCCCATATATTTCTATAACTTGTAGAAATATAAGAGACCACATATATTTCTATAAGATAGAGAAATATATGAGATCCCATATATTTCTATCACTTGTAAAATATATGAGACCCCATATATTTCAATATCTTGTAGAAATATATGCGACCCCATATATTTTTTTAACTTGTAGAAATATATGAGACCCCATATATTTCTATAAGATAGAGAAATATATGAGACCCCAAATATTTCTATAACATGTTGAAATACATGAGACCCCATATATTTCTATAACTTGGTGAAATATATGAGACCCCATATATTTCTATATCTTGTAGAAATATATGAGACCGCATATATTTCTATAACTTGTAGAAATATATGAGACCCCATATATTTCTATAAGATAGAGAAATATATGAGACCCCATATATTTCTATAACTTGTAGAAATATATGAGACCCCATATATTGCTATAACTTGTAGAAATATAGGAGACCCCATATACTTCTATATCTTGTAGAAATATATGAGACCGCATATATTTCTATAACTTGTAGAAATATATGAGACCCCATATATTTCTATAAGATAGAGAAATATATGAGACCCCATATATTTCTATAACTTGTAGAAATATATGAGACCCCATATATTTCTATAAGATAGAAAAATATATGAGACCCCATATATTTCTGTAACTTGTAGAAATATATGAGACCCCATATGTTTCTATAAGATAGAGAAATATATGAGACCCCATATATTTCTATAACTTGTAGAAATATATGAGACCACATATATTGCTATAACTTGTAGAAATATAGGAGACCCCATATACTTCTATATCTTGTAGAAATATATGAGACCCCATATATTTCTATGACTTGTAGAAATATAGGAGGCTCCCTATATTTCTATAAGATAGAGAAATATATGAGACCCCATATATTTCTCTGACTTGTAGAAATATAGGAGGTCCCCTATATTTCTATAAGATAGAGAAATATATGACACCCCATATATTTCTCTGACTTGTAGAAATATAGGAGGCCCCCTATATTTCTATAAGATAGAGAAATATATGAAACCCCATATATTTTTATAACTTGTAGAAATACAGGAGATCCCATATATTTCTATAAGATAGAGAAATATATGAGACCCTATATATTTCTATATCTTGTAGAAATATATGAGACCCCATATATTTCTATAACTTGTAGAAATATATGAGACCCCATATATTTCTATAAGATAAAGAAATATATGAGACCCCATATATTTCTATAACTTCTAGAAATATATGAGACCCCATATATTTCTATAACTTGTAGAAATATATGAGACCCCATATATTTCTATAAGATAGAGAAATATATGAGACCCCATATATTTCTATAAGATAGAGAAATATATGAGACCCCATATATTTCTATAACTTGTAGAAATATATGAGACCACATATATTTCTATAAGATAGAGAAATAATATGAGACCCCATATATTTCTATAACTTGTAGAAATATATGAGACCCCGTATATTTCTGTGACTTGTAGAAATATAGGAGGCCCCCTATATTTCTATAAGATAGAGAAATATATGAGACCCCATATATTTCTGTGACTTGTAGAAATATATGAGGGCCCTATATTTCTATAAGATAGAGAAATATATGAGACCCCATATATTTCTGTGACTTGTAGAAATATAGGAGGCCCCCTATATTTCTATAAGATAGAGAAATATATGAGACCCCATATATTTCTATAACTTGTAGAAATATAGGAGATCCCATATATTTCTATATCTTGTAGAAATATATGAGACCGCATATATTCCTATAACTGGTACAAATATATGAGACCCCATATATTTCTATAATATAGAGATATATATGAGACCCCATATATTTCTATAACTTGTAGAAATATATGAGACCCCATATATTTCTATGACTTGTAGAAATATAGGAGACCCCATATATTTCTATAACTTGTAGAAATATATGAGACCCCATATATTTCTATAAGATAGAGAAATATATGAGATCCCATATATTTCTATCACTTGTAAAATATATGAGACCCCATATATTTCTATATCTGGTAGAAATATATGAGACGCCATATATTTCTATAACTTGTAGAAATATATGAAACCCCATATATTTCTATAAGATAGAGAAATATATGAGACCCCAAATATTTCTATATCTTGTAGAAATATATGAGACCACATATATTTCTATAATTTGTAGAAATATATGAGACACCATATATTTCTATAAGATAAATATATGAGACCCCATATATTTCTATAACTTGTAGAAATATATGAGACCCCATATATTTTAATAAGATAGAAAAATATATGAGACCCCATATATTTCTATAACTTATAGAAATATATGAGACCCCATATATTTCTATAAGATAGAGAAATATATGAGACCCCATATACTTCTATATCTTGTAGAAATATATGAGACCCCATATATTTCTATGACTTGTAGAAATATAGGAGACCCCCTATATTTCTATATCTTGTAGAAATATATGAGACACCATATATTTCTATGACTTGTAGAAATATAGGAGACCCCCTATATTTCTATAAGATATAGAAATATATGAGACCCCATATATTTCTATGACTTGTAGAGATATAGGAGGCCCCCTATATTTCTATAAGATAGAGAAATATATGAGACCCCATATATTTCTATGACTTGTAGAAATATAGGAGCCCCCCTATATTTCTATAAGATAGAGAAATATATGAGACCCCATATATTTCTCTGACTTGTAGAAATATAGGAGTCCCCCTATATTTCTATAAGATAGAGAAATATATGAAACCCCATATATTTTTATAACTTGTAGAAATACAGGAGATCCCATATATTTCTATAAGATAGAGAAATATATGAGACCCCACATATTTCTATATCTTGTAGAAGTATATGAGACCCCATATATTTCTATAAGATAGAGAAATATATGTGACCCCATATATTTCTATAACTTGTAGAAATATATGAGACTCCATATATTTCTATAAGGTAGAGAAATATATGAGACCCCATATATTTCTATAACTTGTAGAAATATATGAGACCCCATATATTTCTATAAGATAGAGAAATATATGAGACGCCATATATTTCTATAACTTGTAAAAATATATGAGACCGCATATATTTCTATAAGATAGAGAAATTATGAGACCCCTTATATTTCTATAACTTGTAGAAATATATGACACCCCATATATTTCTATATCTTGTAGAAATATATGAGACCCCATATATTTCAATAACTTGTAGAAATATATGAGACCCCATATATTTCTAAAAGATAGAGAAATATATGAGACCCCATATATTTCTATAACTTGTAGAAATATATGAGACTCCATATATTACTATATCTTGTAGAAATATATGAGACCGCATATATTCCTATAACTTGTAGAAATATATGAGACCCCATATATTTCTATAACTTGTAGAAATATATGAGACCCCATATATTTCTATGACTTGTAGAAATATAGGAGACCCCATATATTTCTATAACTTGTAGAAATATAAGAGACCCCATATATTTCTATAACTTGTAGAAATATATGAGACCCCATATATTTCTATGACTTGTAGAAATATAGGAGACCCCATATATTTCTATAACTTGTAGAAATATATGAGACCCCATATATTTCTATGACTTGTAGAAATATAGGAGACCCCATATATTTCTATAACTTGTAGAAATATAAGAGACCACATATATTTCTATAAGATAGAGAAATATATGAGATCCCATATATTTCTATCACTTGTAAAATATATGAGACCCCATATATTTCAATATCTTGTAGAAATATATGCGACCCCATATATTTTTTTAACTTGTAGAAATATATGAGACCCCATATATTTCTATAAGATAGAGAAATATATGAGACCCCAAATATTTCTATAACATGTTGAAATACATGAGACCCCATATATTTCTATAACTTGGTGAAATATATGAGACCCCATATATTTCTATATCTTGTAGAAATATATGAGACCGCATATATTTCTATAACTTGTAGAAATATATGAGACCCCATATATTTCTATAAGATAGAGAAATATATGAGACCCCATATATTTCTATAACTTGTAGAAATATATGAGACCCCATATATTGCTATAACTTGTAGAAATATAGGAGACCCCATATACTTCTATATCTTGTAGAAATATATGAGACCGCATATATTTCTATAACTTGTAGAAATATATGAGACCCCATATATTTCTATAAGATAGAGAAATATATGAGACCCCATATATTTCTATAACTTGTAGAAATATATGAGACCCCATATATTTCTATAAGATAGAAAAATATATGAGACCCCATATATTTCTGTAACTTGTAGAAATATATGAGACCCCATATGTTTCTATAAGATAGAGAAATATATGAGACCCCATATATTTCTATAACTTGTAGAAATATATGAGACCACATATATTGCTATAACTTGTAGAAATATAGGAGACCCCATATACTTCTATATCTTGTAGAAATATATGAGACCCCATATATTTCTATGACTTGTAGAAATATAGGAGGCTCCCTATATTTCTATAAGATAGAGAAATATATGAGACCCCATATATTTCTCTGACTTGTAGAAATATAGGAGGTCCCCTATATTTCTATAAGATAGAGAAATATATGACACCCCATATATTTCTCTGACTTGTAGAAATATAGGAGGCCCCCTATATTTCTATAAGATAGAGAAATATATGAAACCCCATATATTTTTATAACTTGTAGAAATACAGGAGATCCCATATATTTCTATAAGATAGAGAAATATATGAGACCCTATATATTTCTATATCTTGTAGAAATATATGAGACCCCATATATTTCTATAAGATAGAGAAATATATGAGACGCCATATATTTCTATAACTTGTAAAAATATATGAGACCGCATATATTTCTATAAGATAGAGAAATTATGAAACCCCGTATATTTCTATAACTTGTAGAAATATATGACACCCCATATATTTCTATATCTTGTAGAAATATATGAGACCCCATATATTTCAATAACTTGTAGAAATATATGAGACCCCATATATTTCTATAAGATAGAGAAATATATGAGACCCCATATATTTCTATAACTTGTAGAAATATATGAGACTCCATATATTACTCTATCTTGTAGAAATATATGAGACCGCATATATTCCTATAACTTGTACAAATATATGAGACCCCATATATTTCTATAATATAGAGAAATATATGAGACCCCATATATTTGTATAACTTGTAGAAATATATGAGACCCCATATATTTCTATAACTTGTAGAAATATATGAGACCCCATATATTTGTATAACTTGTAGAAATATAGGAGACCCCATATATTTCTATAACTTGTAGAAATATATGAGACCCAATATATTTGTATAAGATAGAAAAATATATGAGACCCCATATATTTCTATCACTTGTAAAATATATGAGACCCCATATATTTCAATATCTTGTAGAAATATATGAGACCCCATATATTTCTATATCTTTTAGAAATATATGAGACCGCATATATTTCTATAACTTGTAGAAATATATGAGACCCCATATATTTCTATAAGATAGAGAAATATATGAGACCCCATATATTTCTATAACTTGTAGAAATATATGAGACCCCATATATTTCTATAAGATAGAAAAATATATGAGACCCCATATATTTCTATAACTTGTAGAAATATATGAGACCCCATATATTTCTATAAGATAGAGAAATATATGAGACCCCATATATTTCTATAACTTGTAGAAATATAGGAGACTCCATATATTTCTATAACTTGTAGAAATATAGGAGACCCCATATATTTCTATGACTTGTAGAAATATAGGAGACCCCCTATATTTCTATATCTTGTAGAAATATATGAGACCCCATATATTTCTATGACTTGTAGAAATATAGGAGACCCCCTCTATTTCTATAAGATAGAGAAATATATGAGACCCCATATATTTCTATGACTTGTAGAAATATAGGAGGCCCCCTATATTTCTATAAGATCGAGAAATATATGAGACCCCATATATTTCTATGACTTGTAGAAATATAGGAGGCCCCCTATATTTCTATAAGATAGAGAAATATATGAGACCCCATATATTTCTCTGACTTGTAGAAATATAGGAGGCCCCTTATATTTCTATAAGATAGAGAAATATATGAGACCCCATATATTTCTATAACTTGTAGAAATATAGGAGATCCCATATATTTCTATAAGATAGAGAAATATATGAGACCCCATATATTTCTATATCTTGTAGAAATATATGAGACCCCATATATTTCTATAAGATAAAGAAATATATGTGACCCCATATATTTCTATAACTTGTAGAAATATATGAGACTCCATATATTTCTATAAGTTAGAGAAATATATGAGACACAATATATTTCTAGAACTTGTAGAAATATATAAGACCCCATATATTTCTATAAGATAGAGAAATATATGAGACGTCATATATTTCTATAACTTGTAGAAATATATGAGACCCCATATATTTCTATAACTTGTAGAAATATATGAGACCCCATATATTTCTATAACTTGTAGAAATATATGAGACCCCATATATTTCTATGACTTGTAGAAATATATGAGACCCCATATATTTCTATAACTTGTAGAAATATATGAGACCCCATATATTTCTATAAGATAGAGAAATATATGAGACCCCATATATTTCTATCACTTGTAAAATATATGAGACCCCATATATTTCAATATCTTGTAGAAATATATGAGACCCCATATATTTCTATAACTTGTAGAAATATATGAGACCCCATATATTTCTATAAGATAGAGAAATATATGAGACCCCAAATATTTCTATAACTTGTAGAAATATATGAGACCCCATATATTTCTATAACTTGTAGAAATATATAAGACCCCATATATTTCTATAAGATAGAGAAATATATGAGACGTCATATATTTCTATAACTTGTAGAAATATATGAGACCCCATATATTTCTATAAGATAGAGAAATATATGAGACCCCATATATTTCTATAACTTGTAGAAATATATGAGACCACATATATTTCTATAACTTTTAGAAATATTAGTGACCCATTATATTTCTCTATCTTGTAGAAATATATGAGACACCATATATTTCTATAACTTGTAGAAATATATGAGACCCCATATATTTCTATAAGATAAAGAAATATATGAGACCCCATATATTTCTATAACTTCTAGAAATATATGAGACCCCATATATTTCTATAACTTGTAGAAATATATGAGACCCCATATATTTCTATAAGATAGAGAAATATATAAGACCCCATATATTTCTATCACTTGTAAAATATATGAGACCCCATATATTTCTATATCTTGTAGAAATATATGAGACCCCATATATTTCTATGACTTGTAGAAATATAGGAGGCCCCCTATATTTCTATAAGATAGAGAAATATATGAGACCCCATATATTTCTCTGACTTGTAGAAATATAGGAGGTCCCCTATATTTTTATAAGATAGAGAAATATATGAGACCCCATATATTTCTATGACTTGTAGAAATATAGGAGGCCCCCTATATTTCTATAAGATAGAGAAATATATGAAAACCCATATATTTTCATAACTTGTAGAAATATATGAGACCCCATATATTTCTATAAGATAGAGAAATATATGTGACCCCATATTTTTCTATAACTTGTAGAAATATATGAGACTCGATATATTTCTATAAGGTAGAGAAATATATGAGACCCCATATATTTCTAGAACTTGTAGAAATATATGAGACCCCATATATTTCTATAAGATAGAGAAATATATGAGACGCCATATATTTCTATAACATGTAAAAATATATGAGACCCCATATATTTCTATAAGATAGAGAAATTATGAGACCCCGTATATTTCTATAACTTGTAGAAATATATGACACCCCATATATTTCTATATCTTGTAGAAATATATGAGACCCCATATATTTCAATAACTTGTAGAAATATATGAGACCCCATATATTTCTATAACTTGTAGAAATATATAAGACTCCATATATTTCTATATCTTGTAGAAATATATGAGACCGCATATATTCCTATAACTTGTACAAATATATGAGACCCCATATATTTCTATAATATAGAGAAATATATGAGACCCCATATATTTCTATAACTTGTAGAAATATATGAGACCCCATATATTTCTATAACTTGTAGAAATATATGAGACCCCATATATTTCTATGACTTGTAGAAATATATGAGACCCCATATATTTCTATAACTTGTAGAAATATATGAGACCCCATATATTTCTATAAGATAGAGAAATATATGAGACCCCATATATTTCTATCACTTGTAAAATATATGAGACCCCATATATTTCAATATCTTGTAGAAATATATGAGACCCCATATATTTCTATAACTTGTAGAAATATATGAGACCCCATATATTTCTATAAGATAGAGAAATATATGAGACCCCAAATATTTCTATAACTTGTAGAAATATATGAGACCCCATATATTTCTATAACTTGTAGAAATATATGAGACCCCATATATTTCTATATCGTGTAGAAATATATTAGACCCCATATAATTCTCTATCTTGCAGAAATATATGAGACCCCATATATTTCTATAACTTGTAGAAATATATGAGACCCCATATATTTCTATAAGATAAAGAAATATATGAGACCCCATATATTTCTATAACTTGTAGAAATATATGAGACCCCATATATTTCTATAACTTGTAGAAATATATGAAACCCCATATATTTCTATAAGATAGAGAAATATATGAGACCCCAAATATTTCTATAACTTGTAGAAATACATGAGACCCCATATATTTCTATAACTTGTAGAAATATATGAGACCCCATATATTTCTATATCTTGTAGAAATATATGAGACTCCATATATTTCTATAACTTGTAGAAATATATGAGACCCCATATATTTCTATAAGATAGAAAAATATATGAGACCCCATGTATTTCTATAACTTGTAGAAATATATGAGACCCCATATATTTCTATAAGATAGAGAAATATATGAGACCCCATATATTTCTATAACTTGTAGAAATATATGAGACCCCATATATTGCTATAACTTGTAGAAATATAGGAGACCCCATATACTTCTATATCTTGTAGAAATATATGAGACCCCATATATTTCTATGACTTGTAGAAATAGAGGAGACCCCCTATATTTCTATATCTTGTAGAAATATATGAGACACCATATATTTCTATGACTTGTAGAAATATAGGAGACCCCCTATATTTGTATAAGATAGAGAAATATATGAGACCCCATATATTTCTATGACTTATAGAGATATAGGAGGCCCCCTATATTTCTATAAGATAGAGAAATATTTGAAAACCCATATATTTCTATGACTTGTAGAAATATAGGAGGCCCCCTATATTTCTATAAGATAGAGAAATATATGAGACCCCATATATTTCTCTGACTTGTAGAAATATAGGAGGTCCCCTATATTTTTATAAGATAGAGAAATATATGAGACCCCATATATTTCTATGACTTGTAGAAATATAGGAGGCCCCCTATATTTCTATAAGATAGAGAAATATATGAAAACACATATATTTTCATAACTTGTAGAAATATATGCGACCCCATATATTTCTATAAGATAGAGAAATATATGAGACCCCTAATATTTCTATATCTTGTAGAAATATATGAGACCCCATATATTTCTATATCTTGTAGAAATATATGAGACCGCATATATTTCTATAACTTGTAGAAATATATGAGACCCCATATATTTCTATAAGATAGAGAAATATATGAGACCCCATATATTTCTATAACTTGTAGAAATATATGAGACCCCATATATTTCTATAAGATAGAAAAATATATGAGACCCCATATATTTCTATAACTTGTAGAAATATATGAGACCCCATATATTTCTATAAGATAGAGAAATATATGAGACCCCATATATTTCTATAACTTGTAGAAATATATGAGACCCCATATATTTCTATAAGATAGAGAAATATATGAGACCCCATATATTTCTATAACTTGTAGAAATATATGAGACCCCATATATTGCTATAACTTGTAGAAATATAGGAGACCCCATATACTTCTATATCTTGTAGAAATATATGAGACCCCATATATTTCTATGACTTGTAGAAATAGAGGAGACCCCCTATATTTCTATATCTTGTAGAAATATATGAGACACCATATATTTCTATGACTTGTAGAAATATAGGAGACCCCCTATATTTGTATAAGATAGAGAAATATATGAGACCCCATATATTTCTATGACTTATAGAGATATAGGAGGCCCCCTATATTTCTATAAGATAGAGAAATATATGAAAACCCATATATTTCTATGACTTGTAGAAATATAGGAGGCCCCCTATATTTCTATAAGATAGAGAAATATATGAGACCCCATATATTTCTCTGACTTGTAGAAATATAGGAGGTCCCCTATATTTTTATAAGATAGAGAAATATATGAGACCCCATATATTTCTATGACTTGTAGAAATATAGGAGGCCCCCTATATTTCTATAAGATAGAGAAATATATGAAAACCCATATATTTTCATAACTTGTAGAAATATAGGAGATCCCATATATTTCGATAAGATAGAGAAATATATGAGACCCCAAATATTTCTATATCTTGTAGAAATATATGAGACCCCATATATTTCTATAAGATAGAGAAATATATGTGACCCCATATTTTTCTATAACTTGTAGAAATATATGAGACTCGATATATTTCTATAAGGTAGAGAAATATATGAGACCCCATATATTTCTAGAACTTGTAAAAATATATGAGACCCCATATATTTCTATAAGATAGAGAAATATATGAGACGCCATATATTTCTATAACATGTAAAAATATATGAGACCCCATATATTTCTATAAGATAGAGAAATTATGAGACCCCGTATATTTCTATAACTTGTAGAAATATATGACACCCCATATATTTCTATATCTTGTAGATATATATGAGACCCCATATATTTCAATAACTTGTAGAAATATATGAGACCCCATATATTTCTATAACTTGTAGAAATATATAAGACTCCATATATTTCTATATCTTGTAGAAATATATGAGACCGCATATATTCCTATAACTTGTACAAATATATGAGACCCCATATATTTCTATAATATAGAGAAATATATGAGACCCCATATATTTCTATAACTTGTAGAAATATATGAGACCCCATATATTTCTATGACTTCTGGAAATATATGAGACCCCATATATTTCTATGACTTGTAGAAATATATGAGACCCCATATATTTCTCTATCTTGCAGAAATATATGAGACCCCATATATTTCTATAACTTGTAGAAATATATGAGACCCCATATATTTCTATAAGATAGAGAAATATATGAGACCCCATATATTTCTATCACTTGTAAAATATATGAGACCCCATATATTTCAATATCTTGTAGAAATATATGAGACCCCATATATTTCTATAACTTGTAGAAATATATGAGACCCCATATATTTCTATAAGATAGAGAAATATATGAGACCCCAAATATTTCTATAACTTGTAGAAATATATGAGACCCCATATATTTCTATAACTTGTAGAAATATATGAGACCCCATATATTTCTATATCGTGTAGAAATATATTAGACCCCATATATTTCTCTATCTTGCAGAAATATATGAGACCCCATATATTTCTATAACTTGTAGAAATATATGAGACCCCATATATTTCTATAAGATAAAGAAATATATGAGACCCCAACATTTCTATAACTTGTAGAAATATATGAGACCCCATATATTTCTATAACTTGTAGAAATATATGAAACCCCATATATTTCTATAAGATAGAGAAATATATGAGACCCCAAATATTTCTATAACTTGTAGAAATATATGAGACCCCATATATTTCTATAACTTGTAGAAATATATGAGACCCCATATATTTCTATATCTTGTAGAAATATATGAGACTCCATATATTTCTATAACTTGTAGAAATATATGAGACCCCATATATTTCTATAAGATAGAAAAATATATGAGACCCCATGTATTTCTATAACTTGTAGAAATAAATGAGACCCCATATATTTCTATAAGATAGAGAAATATATGAGACCCCATATATTTCTATAACTTGTAGAAATATATGAGACCCCATATATTGCTATAACTTGTAGAAATATAGGAGACCCCATATACTTCTATATCTTGTAGAAATATATGAGACCCCATATATTTTCATGACTTGTAGAAATAGAGGAGACCCCCTATATTTCTATATCTTGTAGAAATATATGAGACACCATATATTTCTATGACTTGTAGAAATATAGGAGACCCCCTATATTTGTATAAGATAGAGAAATATATGAGACCCCATATATTTCTATGACTTATAGAGATATAGGAGGCCCCCTATATTTCTATAAGATAGAGAAATATATGAAAACCCATATATTTCTATGACTTGTAGAAATATAGGAGGCCCCCTATATTTCTATAAGATAGAGAAATATATGAGACCCCATATATTTCTCTGACTTGTAGAAATATAGGAGGTCCCCTATATTTTTATAAGATAGAGAAATATATGAGACCCCATATATTTCTATGACTTGTAGAAATATAGGAGGCCCCCTATATTTCTATAAGATAGAGAAATATATGAAAACACATATATTTTCATAACTTGTAGAAATATAGGAGATCCCATATATTTCTATAAGATAGAGAAATATATGAGACCCCAAATATTGCTATATCTTGTAGAAATATATGAGACCCCATATATTTCTATATCTTGTAGAAATATATGAGACCGCATATATTTCTATAACTTGTAGAAATATATGAGACCCCATATATTTCTATAAGATAGAGAAATATATGAGACCCCATATATTTCTATAACTTGTAGAAATATATGAGACCCCATAAATTTCTATAAGATAGAAAAATATATGAGACCCCATATATTTCTATAACTTGTAGAAATATATGAGACCCCATATATTTCTATAAGATAGAGAAATATATGAGACCCCATATATTTCTATAACTTGTAGAAATATATGAGACCCCATATATTTCTATAAGATAGAGAAATATGAGACCCCATATATTTCTATAACTTGTAGAAATATATGAGACCCCATATATTGCTATAACTTGTAGAAATATAGGAGACCCCATATACTTCTATATCTTGTAGAAATATATGAGACCCCATATATTTCTATGACTTGTAGAAATATAGGAGACCCCCTATATTTCTATATCTTGTAGAAATATATGAGACACCATATATTTCTATGACTTGTAGAAATATAGGAGACCCCCTATATTTGTATAATATAAAGAAATATATGAGACCCCATATATTTCTATGACTTATAGAGATATAGGAGGCCCCCTATATTTCTATAAGATAGAGAAATATATGAAAACCCATATATTTCTATGACTTGTAGAAATATAGGAGGCCCCCTATATTTCTATAAGATAGAGAAATATATGAGACCCCATATATTTCTCTGACTTGTAGAAATATAGGAGGTCCCCTATATTTTTATAAGATAGAGAAATATATGAGACCCCATATATTTCTATGATTTGTAGAAATATAGGAGGCCCCCTATATTTCTATAAGATAGAGAAATATATGAAAACCCATATATTTTCATAACTTGTAGAAATATAGGAGATCCCATATATTTCGATAAGATAGAGAAATATATGAGACCCCAAATATTTCTATATCTTGTAGAAATATATGAGACCCCATATATTTGTATAAGATAGAGAAATATATGTGACCCCATATATTTCTATAACTTGTAGAAATATATGAGACTCGATATATTTCTATAAGGTAGAGAAATATATGAGACCCCATATATTTCTAGAACTTGTAGAAATATATGAGACCCCATATATTTCTATAAGATAGAGAAATATATGAGACGCCATATATTTCTATAACATGTAAAAATATATGAGACCCCATATATTTCTATAAGATAGAGAAATTATGAGACCCCGTATATTTCTATAACTTGTAGAAATATATGACACCCCATATATTTCTATATCTTGTAGAAATATATGAGACCCCATATATTTCAATAACTTGTAGAAATATATGAGACCCCATATATTTCTATAACTTGTAGAAATATATAAGACTCCATATATTTCTATATCTTGTAGAAATATATGAGACCGCATATATTCCTATAACTTGTACAAATATATGAGACCCCATATATTTCTATAATATAGAGAAATATATGAGACCCCATATATTTCTATAACTTGTAGAAATATATGAGACCCCATATATTTCTATAACTTGTAGAAATATATGAGACCCCATATATTTCTATGACTTGTAGAAATATATGAGACCCCATATATTTCTATAACTTGTAGAAATATATGAGACCCCATATATTTCTATAAGATAGAGAAATATATGAGACCCCATATATTTCTATCACTTGTAAAATATATGAGACCCCATATATTTCAATATCTTGTAGAAATATATGAGACCCCATATATTTCTATAACTTGTAGAAATATATGAGACCCCATATATTTCTATAAGATAGAGAAATATATGAGACCCCAAATATTTCTATAACTTGTAGAAATATATGAAACCCCATATATTTCTATAACTTGTAGAAATATATTCGACCCCATATATTTCTATATCGTGTAGAAATATATTAGACCCCATATATTTCTCTATCTTGCAGAAATATATGAGACCCCATATATTTCTATAACTTGTAGAAATATATGAGACCCCATATATTTCTATAAGATAAAGAAATATATGAGACCCCATATATTTCTATAACTTGTAGAAATATATGAGACCCCATATATTTCTATAACTTGTAGAAATATATGAAACCCCATATATTTCTATAAGATAGAGAAATATATGAGACCCCAAATATTTCTATAATTATAGAAATACATGAGACCCCATATATTTCTATAACTTGTAGAAATATATGAGACCCCATATATTTCTATATCTTGTAGAAATATATGAGACCCCATATATTTCTATAAATTGTAGAAATATATGAGACCCCATATATTTCTATAAGATAGAAAAATATATGAGACCCCATGTATTTCTATAACTTGTAGAAATATATGAGACCCCATATATTTCTATAAGATAGAGAAATATATGAGACCCCATATATTTCTATAACTTGTAGAAATATATGAGACCCCATATATTGCTATAACTTGTAGAAATATAGGAGACCCCATATACTTCTATATCTTGTAGAAATATATGAGACCCCATATATTTCTATGACTTGTAGAAATATAGGAGACCCCCTATATTTCTATATCTTGTAGAAATATATAAGACACCATATATTTCTATGACTTGTAGAAATATAGGAGACCCCCTATATTTGTATAAGATAGAGAAATATATGAGACCCCATATATTTCTATGACTTATAGAGATATAGGAGGCCCCCTATATTTCTATAAGATAGAGAAATATATGAAAACCCATATATTTCTATGACTTGTAGAAATATAGGAGGCCCCCTATATTTCTATAAGATAGAGAAATATATGAGACCCCATATATTTCTCTGACTTGTAGAAATATAGGAGGTCCCCTATATTTTTATAAGATAGAGAAATATATGAGACCCCATATATTTCTATGACTTGTAGAAATATAGGAGGCCCCATATATTTCTATAAGATAGAGAAATATATGAAAACACATATATTTTCATAACTTGTAGAAATATAGGAGATCCCATATATTTCTATAAGATAGAGAAATATATGAGACCCCAAATATTTCTATATCTTGTAGAAATATATGAGACCCCATATATATCTATAAGATAGAGAAATATATGTGACCCCATATATTTCTATAACTTGTAGAAATATATGAGACTCCATATATTTCTATAAGTTAGAGAAATATATGAGACCCCATATATTTCTAGAACTTGTAGTAATATATGAGACCCCATATATTTCTATAAGATAGAGAAATATATGAGACGCCATATATTTCTATAACTTGTAAAAATATATGAGACCCCATATATTTCTATAAGATAGAGAAATTATGAGACCCCGTATATTTCTATAACTTGTAGAAATATATGACACCCCATATATTTCTATATCTTGTAGAAATATATGAGACCCCATATATTTCAATAACTTGTAGAAATATATGAGACCCCATATATTTCTATAAGATAGAGAAATGTATGAGACCCCATATATTTCGATAACTTGTAGAAATATATAAGACGCCATATATTTCTATATCTTGTAGAAATATATGAGACCGCATATATTCCTATAACTTGTACAAATATATGAGACCACATATATTTCTATAATATAGAGAAGTATATGAGACCCCATATATTTCTATAACTTGTAGAAATATATGAGACCCCATATATTGCTATAACTTGTAGAAATATAGGAGACCCCATATACTTCTATATCTTGTAGAAATATATGAGACCCCATATATTTCTATGACTTGTAGAAATATAGGAGACCCCCTATATTTCTATATCTTGTAGAAATATATAAGACACCATATATTTCTATGACTTGTAGAAATATAGGAGACCCCCTATATTTGTATAAGATAGAGAAATATATGAGACCCCATATATTTCTATGACTTATAGAGATATAGGAGGCCCCCTATATTTCTATAAGATAGAGAAATATATGAAAACCCATATATTTCTATGACTTGTAGAAATATAGGAGGCCCCCTATATTTCTATAAGATAGAGAAATATATGAGACCCCATATATTTCTCTGACTTGTAGAAATATAGGAGGTCCCCTATATTTTTATAAGATAGAGAAATATATGAGACCCCATATATTTCTATGACTTGTAGAAATATAGGAGGCCCCATATATTTCTATAAGATAGAGAAATATATGAAAACACATATATTTTCATAACTTGTAGAAATATAGGAGATCCCATATATTTCTATAAGATAGAGAAATATATGAGACCCCAAATATTTCTATATCTTGTAGAAATATATGAGACCCCATATATATCTATAAGATAGAGAAATATATGTGACCCCATATATTTCTATAACTTGTAGAAATATATGAGACTCCATATATTTCTATAAGTTAGAGAAATATATGAGACCCCATATATTTCTAGAACTTGTAGTAATATATGAGACCCCATATATTTCTATAAGATAGAGAAATATATGAGACGCCATATATTTCTATAACTTGTAAAAATATATGAGACCCCATATATTTCTATAAGATAGAGAAATTATGAGACCCCGTATATTTCTATAACTTGTAGAAATATATGACACCCCATATATTTCTATATCTTGTAGAAATATATGAGACCCCATATATTTCAATAACTTGTAGAAATATATGAGACCCCATATATTTCTATAAGATAGAGAAATGTATGAGACCCCATATATTTCGATAACTTGTAGAAATATATAAGACGCCATATATTTCTATCTCTTGTAGAAATATATGAGACCGCATATATTCCTATAACTTGTACAAATATATGAGACCACATATATTTCTATAATATAGAGAAGTATATGAGACCCCATATATTTCTATAACTTGTAGAAATATATGAGACCCCATATATTTCTATAACTTGTAGAAATATATGAGACCCCATATATTTCTATGACTTGTAGAAATATATGAGACCCCATATATTTCTATAACTTGTAGAAATATATGAGACCCCATATATTTCTATAAGATAGAGAAATATATGAGACCCCATATATTTCTATCACTTGTAAAATATATGAGACCCCATATATTTCAATATCTTGTAGAAATATATGAGACCCCATATATTTCTATAACTTGTAGAAATATATGAGACCCCATATATTTCTATAAGATAGAGAAATATATGAGACCCCAAATATTTCTCTGACTTGTAGAAATATAGGAGGTCCCCTATATTTTTATAAGATAGAGAAATATATGAGACCCCATATATTTCTATGACTTGTAGAAATATAGGAGGCCCCCTATATTTCTATAAGATAGAGAAATATATGAAAACCCATATATTTTCATAACTTGTAGAAATATAGGAGATCCCATATATTTCGATAAGATAGAGAAATATATGAGACCCCAAATATTTCTATATCTTGTAGAAATATATGAGACCCCATATATTTCTATAAGATAGAGAAATATATGTGACCCCATATATTTTATTAACTTGTAGAAATATATGAGACTCGATATATTTCTATAAGGTAGAGAAATATATGAGACCCCATATATTTCTAGAACTTGTAGAAATATATGAGACCCCATATATTTCTATAAGATAGAGAAATATATGAGACGCCATATATTTCTATAACATGTAAAAATATATGAGACCCCATATATTTCTATAAGATAGAGAAATTATGAGACCCCGTATATTTCTATAACTTGTAGAAATATATGACACCCCATATATTTCTATATCTTGTAGAAATATATGAGACCCCATATATTTCAATAACTTGTAGAAATATATGAGACCCCATATATTTCTATAACTTGTAGAAATATATAAGACTCCATATATTTCTATATCTTGTAGAAATATATGAGACCGCATATATTCCTATAACTTGTACAAATATATGAGACCCCATATATTTCTATAATATAGAGAAATATATGAGACCCCATATATTTCTATAACTTGTAGAAATATATGAGACCCCATATATTTCTATAACTTGTAGAAATATATGAGACGCCATATATTTCTATGACTTGTAGAAATATATGAGACCCCATATATTTCTATAACTTGTAGAAATATATGAGACCCCATATATTTCTATAAGATAGAGAAATATATGAGACCCCATATATTTCTATCACTTGTAAAATATATGAGACCCCATATATTTCAATATCTTGTAGAAATATATGAGACCCCATATATTTCTATAACTTGTAGAAATATATGAGACCCCATATATTTCTATAAGATAGAGAAATATATGATACCCCAAATATTTCTATAACTTGTAGAAATATATGAAACCCCATATATTTCTATAACTTGTAGAAATATATGAGACCCCATATATTTCTATATCGTGTAGAAATATATTAGACCCCATATATTTCTCTATCTTGCAGAAATATATGAGACCCCATATATTTCTATAACTTGTAGAAATATATGAGACCCCATATATTTCTATAAGATAAAGAAATATATGAGACCCCATATATTTCTATAACTTGTAGAAATATATGAGACCCCATATATTTCTATAACTTGTAGAAATATATGAAACCCCATATATTTCTATAAGATAGAGAAATATATGAGACCCCAAATATTTCTATAACTTTTAGAAATACATGAGACCCCATATATTTCTATAACTTGTAGAAATATATGAGACCCCATATATTTCTATATCTTGTAGAAATATATGAGACCCCATATATTTCTATAACTTGTAGAAATATATGAGACCCCATATATTTCTATAAGATAGAAAAATATATGAGACCCCATGTATTTCTATAACTTGTAGAAATATATGAGACCCCATATATTTCTATAAGATAGAGAAATATATGAGACCCCATATATTTCTATAACTTGTAGAAATATATGAGACCCCATATATTGCTATAACTTGTAGAAATATAGGAGACCCCATATACTTCTATATCTTGTAGAAATATATGAGACCCCATATATTTCTATGACTTGTAGAAATATAGGAGACCCCCTATATTTCTATATCTTGTAGAAATATATAAGACACCATATATTTCTATGACTTGTAGAAATATAGGAGACCCCCTATATTTGTATAAGATAGAGAAATATATGAGACCCCATATATTTCTATGACTTATAGAGATATAGGAGGCCCCCTATATTTCTATAAGATAGAGAAATATATGAAAACCCATATATTTCTATGACTTGTAGAAATATAGGAGGCCCCCTATATTTCTATAAAATAGAGAAATATATGAGACCCCATATATTTCTCTGACTTGTAGAAATATAGGAGGTCCCCTATATTTTTATAAGATAGAGAAATATATGAGACCCCATATATTTCTATGACTTGTAGAAATATAGGAGGCCCCATATATTTCTATAAGATAGAGAAATATATGAGACCCCAAATATTTCTATATCTTGTAGAAATATATGAGACCCCATATATATCTATAAGATAGAGAAATATATGTGACCCCATATATTTCTATAACTTGTAGAAATATATGAGACTCCATATATTTCTATAAGTTAGAGAAATATATGAGACCCCATATATTTCTAGAACTTGTAGTAATATATGAGACCCCATATATTTCTATAAGATAGAGAAATATATGAGACGCCATATATTTCTATAACTTGTAAAAATATATGAGACCCCATATATTTCTATAAGATAGAGAAATTATGAGACCCCGTATATTTCTATAACTTGTAGAAATATATGACACCCCATATATTTCTATATCTTGTAGAAATATATGAGACCCCATATATTTCAATAACTTGTAGAAATATATGAGACCCCATATATTTCTATAAGATAGAGAAATGTATGAGACCCCATATATTTCGATAACTTGTAGAAATATATAAGACGCCATATATTTCTATATCTTGTAGAAATATATGAGACCGCATATATTCCTATAACTTGTACAAATATATGAGACCACATATATTTCTATAATATAGAGAAGTATATGAGACCCCATATATTTCTATAACTTGTAGAAATATATGAGACCCCATATATTTCTATAACTTGTAGAAATATATGAGACCCCATATATTTCTATAACTTGTAGAAATATATGAAACCCCATATATTTCTATAAGATAGAGAAATATATGAGACCCCATATATTTCTATCACTTGTAAAATATATGAGACCCCATATATTTCAATATCTTGTAGAAATATATGATACCCCATATATTTCTATAACTTGTACAAATATATGAGACCCCATATATTTCTATAAGATAGAGAAATATATGAGACCCCAAATATTACTATAACTTGTAGAAATATATGAGACCCCATATATTTTTATAACTTGTAGAAATATATGAGACCCCATATATTTCTATATCGTGTAGAAATATATTAGACCCCATATATTTCTCTATCTTGTAGAAATATATGAGACCCAATATATTTCTATAACTTGTAGAAATATATGAGACCCCATATATTTCTATAAGATAAAGAAATATATGAGACCCCATATATTTCTATAACTTGTAGAAATATATGAGACCCCATATATTTCTATAACTTGTAGAAATATATGAGACCCCATATATTTCTATAACTTGTAGAAATATATGACACCCCATATATTTCTATATCTTGTAGAAATATATGAGACCCCATATATTTCAATAACTTGTAGAAATATATGAGACCCCATATATTTCTATAAGATAGAGAAATGTATGAGACCCCATATATTTCGATAACTTGTAGAAATATATAAGACGCCATATATTTCTATATCTTGTAGAAATATATGAGACCGCATATATTCCTATAACTTGTACAAATATATGAGACCACATATATTTCTATAATATAGAGAAGTATATGAGACCCCATATATTTCTATAACTTGTAGAAATATATGAGACCCCATATATTTCTATAACTTGTAGAAATATATGAGACCCCATATATTTCTATAACTTGTAGAAATATATGAAACCCCATATATTTCTATAAGATAGAGAAATATATGAGACCCCATATATTTCTATCACTTGTAAAATATATGAGACCCCATATATTTCAATATCTTGTAGAAATATATGATACCCCATATATTTCTATAACTTGTACAAATATATGAGACCCCATATATTTCTATAAGATAGAGAAATATATGAGACCCCAAATATTACTATAACTTGTAGAAATATATGAGACCCCATATATTTCTATAACTTGTAGAAATATATGAGACCCCATATATTTCTATATCGTGTAGAAATATATTAGACCCCATATATTTCTCTATCTTGTAGAAATATATGAGACCCCATATATTTCTATAACTTGTAGAAATATATGAGACCCCATATATTTCTATAAGATAAAGAAATATATGAGACCCCATATATTTCTATAACTTGTAGAAATATATGAGACCCCATATATTTCTATAACTTGTAGAAATATATGAGACCCCATATATTTCTATATCGTGTAGAAATATATTAGACCCCATATATTTCTCTATCTTGTAGAAATATATGAGACCCCATATATTTCTATAACTTGTAGAAATATATGAGACCCCATATATTTCTATAAGATAAAGAAATATATGAGACCCCATATATTTCTATAACTTGTAGAAATATATGAGACCCCATATATTTCTATATCTTGTAGAAATATATGAGACCCCATATATTTCTATAAGATAGAGAAATATATGAGATCCCATATATTTCTATCACTTGTAAAATATATGAGACCCCATATATTTCAATATCTTGTAGAAATATATGAGAACCCATATATTTCTGTAACTTGTAGAAATATATGAGACCCCATATATTTCTATAAGATAGAGAAATATATGAGACCACAAATATTTCTATAACTTGTAGAAATATATGAGAACCCATATATTTCTATAACTTGTAGAAATATATGAGACCCCATATATTTCTATATCGTGTAGAAATATATGAGACCCGATATATTTCTAGAACTTGTAGAAATATATGAGACCCCATATATTTCTATAAGATAGAGAAATATATGAGACGCCATATATTTCTATAACTTGTAAAAATATATGAGACCCCATATATTTCTATAAGATAGAGAAATTATGAGACCCCGTATATTTCTATAACTTGTAGAAATATATGACACCCCATATATTTCTATATCTTGTAGAAATATATGAGACCCCATATATTTCAATAACTTGTAGAAATATATGAGACCCCATATATTTCTATAAGATAGAGAAATATATGAGACCCCATATATTTCGATAACTTGTAGAAATATATAAGACGCCATATATTTCTATATCTTGTAGAAATATATGAGACCGCATATATTCCTATAACTTGTACAAATATATGAGACCACATATATTTCTATAATATAGAGAAGTATATGAGACCCCATATATTTCTATAACTTGTAGAAATATATGAGACCCCATATATTTCTATAACTTGTAGAAATATATGAGACCCCATATATTTCTATAACTTGTAGAAATATATGAGACCCCATATATTTCTATAAGATAGAGAAATATATGAGACCCCATATATTTCTATCACTTGTAAAATATATGAGACCCCATATATTTCAATATCTTGTAGAAATATATGATACCCCATATATTTCTATAACTTGTACAAATATATGAGACCCCATATATTTCTATAAGATAGAGAAATATATGAGACCCCAAATATTTCTATAACTTGTAGAAATATATGAGACCCCATATATTTCTATAACTTGTAGAAATATATGAGACCCCATATATTTCTATATCGTGTAGAAATATATTAGACCCCATATATTTCTCTATCTTGTAGAAATATATGAGACCCCATATATTTCTATAACTTGTAGAAATATATGAGACCCCATATATTTCTATAAGATAAAGAAATATATGAGACCCCATATATTTCTATCACTTGTAAAATATATGAGACCCCATATATTTCAATATCTTGTAGAAATATATGAGACCTCATATATTTCTGTAACTTGTAGAAATATATGAGACCCCATATATTTCTATAAGATAGAGAAATATATGAGACCACAAATATTTCTATAACTTGTAGAAATATATGAGAACCCATATATTTCTATAACTTGTAGAAATATATGAGACCCCATATATTTCTATATCGTGTAGAAATATATGAGACCCGATATATTTCTATAACTTGTAGAAATATATGAGACCCCATATATTTCTATAAGATAGAGATATATATGAGACCACATATATTTCTATAACTTGTAGAAATATATGAGACCCCATATATTTCTATAAGATAGAAAAATATATGAGACACCATATATTGCTATAACTTGTAGAAATATATGAGACCCCATATATTTCTATAAGATAGAGAAATATATGAGACCCCATATATTTCTATAACTTGTAGAAATATATGAGACCCCATATATTGCTATAACTTGTAGAAATATAGGAGACCCCATATACTTCTATATCTTGTAGAAATATAGGAGACCCCGTATATTTCTATATCTTGTAGAAATATATGAGACACCATATATTTCTATGACTTGTAGAAATATAGGAGACCCCCTATATTTCTATAAGATAGAAAAATATATGAGACCCCATATATTTCTATGACTTGTAGAAATATAGGAGGCCCCCTATATTTCTATAAGATAGAGAAATATATGAGATCCCACATATTTCTTTGACTTGTAGAAATATAGGAGGCCCCCTATATTTCTATAAGATAGAGAAATATATGAGACCACATATATTTCTCTGACTTGTAGAAATATAGGAGGCCCCCTATATTTCTATAAGATAAAGAAATATATGAGACCCCATATATTTCTATGACTTGTAGAAATATAGGAGGCCCCCTATATTTCTATAAGATAGAGAAATATATGAGATACCTTATATTTCTATAACTTGTAGAAATATAGGAGATCCCATATATTTCTATAAGATAGAGAAATATATGAGACCCCATATATTTCTATATCTTGTAGAAATATGAGACCCCATATATTTTTATAAGATAGCATAATATATGTGACCCATTATATTTCTATAACTTGTAGAAATATATGAGACTCCATATATTTCTATGACTTGTAGAAATATAGGAGACCCCCTATATTTCTATAAGATAGAGAAATATATGAGACCCCATATATTTCTATAACTTGTAGAAATATATGAGACCCCATATATTTCTATAACTTGTAGAAATATATGAGACCCCATATATTTCTCTATCTTGTAGAAATATATGAGACCCCATATATTTCTATAACTTGTAGAAATATATGAGACCCCATATATTTCTATAACTTGTAGAAATATATGAGACCCCATATATTTCTCTATCTTGTAGAAATATATGAGACCCCATATATTTCTATAACTTGTAGAAATATATGAGACCCCATATATTTCTATAAGATAAAGAAATATATGAGACCCCATATATTTCTATAACTTGTAGAAATATATGAGACCCCATATATATCTATAAGATAGAGAAATATATGAGAACCCATATATTTCTATAACTTGTAGAAATATATGAGACCCATATATATTTCTATAAGATAGAGAAATATATGAGACCCCATATATTTCTATAACTTGTAGAAATATAACAGACCCCATATATTTCTATAACTTGTAGAAATATATGAGACCCCATATATTTCTATAAGATAGAGAAATATATGAGACCCCATATATTTCTATGAATTGTAGAAATATATGAACCCCAAATATTTCTATATCTTGTAGAAATATAGGAGGCCCCATATATTTTTATGACTTGTAGAAATATAGGAGACCCCATATATATCTATAAGATAGAGAAATATATGAGACCCCATATATTTCTATAACTTGTAGAAATATATGAGACCCCATATATTTGTATAAGATAGAGAAATATATGAGACCCCATATATTTCTATAACTTGTAGAAATATATGAGAACCCATATATTTCTATAAGAAAGAGAAATATATGAGACCCCATATATTTCTATATCTTGTAGAAATATATGACCCCATATATTTCTATAACTTGTAGAAATATATGAGACCCCATATATTTCTATATCTTATAGAAATATAGGAGACCCCATATATTTCTATGACTTGTAGAAATATAGGAGACACCCTATATTTCTATATCTTGTAGAAATATATGAGACCCCATATATTTCTATGACTTGTAGAAATATAGGAGACCCCCTATATTTCTATATCTTGTAGAAATATATGAGACCCCATATATTTCTATGACTTGTAGAAATATAGGAGACACCCTATATTTCTATATCTTGTAGATATATATGAGACCCCATATATTTCTATGAATTGTAGAAATATATGAGACCCCATATATTTCTATAAGTTAGAGAAATATATGAGACCCCCTATATTTCTATAAGATAGAGAAATATATGAGACCCCATATATTTCTCTGACTTGTAGAAATATAGGAGGCCCCCTATATTTCTATAAGATAGAGAAATATATTAGACCACATATATTTCTATAACTTTTAGAAATATATGAGACCCCATTATTTCTCTGACTTGTAGAAATATAGGAGGCCCCCTATATTTCTATAAGATAGAGAAATATATTAGAACCCATATATTTCTATAACTTGTAGAAATATATGAGACCCCATTATTTCTATAATATAGAGAAATATATGAGACCCCATATATTTCTCTATCTTGTAGAAATATATGAGACCCCATATATTTCTATAACTTGTAGAAATATATGAGACCCCATATATTTCTATAAGATAGAGAAATATATGAGACCCTATCTATTTCTATGACTTGTAGAAATATAGGAGGCCCCCAATATTTCTATAAGATAGAGAAATATATGAGACCCCATATTTCTATGACTTGTAGAAATATAGGAGACCCCATATATTTCTATAACTTGTAGAAATATATGAGACCCCATATATTTCTATATCATGTAGAAATATATTAGACCCCATATATTTCTCTATCTTGTAGAAATATATGAGACCCCATATATTTCTATAAGATAAAGAAATATATGAGACCCCATATATTTCTATAAGATAAAGAAATATATGAGACCCCATATATTGTTATAACTTGTAGAAATATATGAGACCCCATATATTTTTATAACTTGTAGAAATATATGAGACCCCATATATTTCTATAAGATAGAGAAATATATGAGATCCCATCTATTTCTATCACTTGTAAAATATATGAGACCCCATATATTTCAATATCTTGTAGAAATATATGAGACCCCATATATTTCTGTAACTTGTAGAAATATATGAGACCCCATATATTTCTATAAGATAGAGAAATATATGAGACCCCAAATATTTCTATAACTTGTAGAAATATATGAGAACCCATATATTTCTATATCGTGTAGAAATATATGAGACCCGATATATTTCTATAACTTGTAGAAATATATGAGATCCCATATATTTCTATAAGATAGAGATATATATGAGACCCCATATATTTCTATAACTTGTAGAAATATATGAGACCCCATATATTTCTAAAATAAAGAAAAATATATGAGACCCCATATATTTCTATAACTTGTAGAAATAGATGAGACCCCATATATTTCTATAAGATAGAGAAATTTATGATACCCCATATATTTCTATACCTTGTAGAAATATATGAGACCCCATATATTGCTATAACTTGTAGAAATATAGGAGACCCCATATGCTTCTATATCTTGTAGAAATATATGAGACCCCATATATTTCTATGACTTGTAGAAATACACGAGACCCCGTATATTTCTATATCTTGTAGAAATATATGAGACACCATATATTTCTATGACTTGTAGAAATATAGGAGACCCCCTATATTTCTATAAGATAGAAAAATATATGAGACCCCATATATTTCTATGACTTGTAGAAATATAGGAGGCCCCCTATATTTCTATAAGATAGAGAAATATATGAGATCCCACATATTTCTTTGACTTGTAGAAATATAGGAGGCCCCCTATATTTATATAATATAGAGAAATATATGAGACCACATATATTTCTCTGACTTGTAGAAATATAGGAGGCCCCCTATATTTCTATAAGATAGAGAAATATATGAGACCCCATATATTTCTATGACTTATAGAAATATAGGAGGCCCCCTATATTTCTATAAGATAGAGAAATATATGAGATCCCATATATTTCTATAACTTGTAGAAATATAGGAGATCCCATATATTTCTATAAGATAGAGAAATATATGAGACCCCATATATTTCTATATCTTGTAGAAATATATGAGACCCCATATATTTCTATAAGATAGAGTAATATATGTGACCCATTATATTTCTATAACTTGTAGAAATATATGAGACTCCATATATTTCTATGACTTGTAGAAATATAGGAGACTCCCTATATTTCTATAAGATAGAGAAATATATGAGACCCCGTATATTTCTATAACTTGTAGAAATATATGAGACCCCATATATTTCTATATCTTTTAGAAATATATGAGACCCCATATATTTCTATAACTTGTAGAAATATATGAGACCCCATATATTTCTATAAGATAGAGAAATATATGAGACCCCATATATTTCTATAACTTGTAGAAATATATGAGACCCCATATATTTCTATAACTTGTAGAAATATATGAGACCCCATATATTTCTCTATCTTGTAGAAATATATGAGACCCCATATATTTCTATAACTTGTAGAAATATATGAGACCCCATATATTTCTATAAGATAAAGAAATATATGAGACCCCATATATTTCTATAACTTGTAGAAATATATGAGACCCCATATATTTCTATAAGATAGAGAAATATATGAGACCCCATATATTTCTATAACTTGTAGAAATATATGCGACCCATATATATTTCTATAAGATAGAGAAATATATGAGACCCCATATATTTCTATAACTTGTAGAAATATATGAGACCCCATATATTTCTATAACTTGTAGAAATATATGAGACCCCATATATTTGTATAAGATAGAGAAATATATGAGACCCCATATATTTCTATGAATTGTAGAAATATACGAACCCCAAATATTTCTATATCTTGTAGAAATATAGGAGACCCCATATATTTCTATGACTTGTAGAAATATAGGAGACCCCATATATATCTATAAGATAGAGAAATATATGAGACCCCATATATTTCTATAACTTGTAGAAATATATGAGACCCCATATATTTGTATAAGATAGAGAAATATATGAGACCCCATATATTTCTATAACTTGTAGAAATATATGAGAACCCATATATTTCTATAAGAAAGAGAAATATATGAGACCCCATATATTTCTATATCTTGTAGAAATATATGAGACCCCATATATTTCTATAACTTGTAGAAATATATGAGACCCCATATATTTCTATATCTTATAGAAATATAGGAGACCCCATATATATCTATGACTTGTAGAAATATAGGAGACCCCCTATATTTCTATATCTTGTAGAAATATATGAGACCCCATATATATCTATGACTTGTAGTAATATAGGAGACCCCCTATATTTCTATATCTTGTAGAAATATATGAGACCCCATATATTTCTATGACTTGTAGAAATATAGGAGGCCCCCTATATTTCTATAAGATAGAAAAATATATGAGACCCCATATATTTCTATGACGTGTAGAAATATAGGAGGCCCCCTATATTTCTATAAGATAAAGAAATATATGAAACCCCATATATTTCTATGACTTGTAGAAATATAGGAGGCCCCCTATATTTCTATAAGATAGAAAAATATATGAGACCCCATATATTTCTATGACTTGTAGAAATATAGGAGGTCCCCTATATTTCTATAAGATAGAGAAATATATGAGACCCCATATATTTCTATGATTGTAGAAATATAGGAGGACCCCTATATTTGTATAAGATAGAGAAATATATGAGAACCCATATATTTCTATGACTTGTAGAAATATAGGAGACCCCCAATATTTCTATAATATAGAGAAATATATGAGACCCCATATATTTCTATGACTTGTAGAAATATAGGTGGCCACCTATATTTCTATAAGATATAGATATATATGAGACCCCATATATTTCTATGACTTGTAGAAATATAGGAGACCCCCATATTTCTATATCTTGTAGAAATATATGAGACCCAATATATTTCTATGACTTAGAGAAATATATGTGACCCCGTATATTTCTGTATCTTGTAGAAATATATGAGACCGCATATATTTCTATAACTTGTAGAAATATATGAGACCCCATATATTTCTATAAGATAGAGAAATATATGTGACCCCATATATTTCTATAAGATAGAGAAATATATGAGACCCCAAATATTTCTATAACTTGTAGAAATATATGAGAACCCATATATTTCTATATCGTGTAGAAATATATGAGACCCGATATATTTCTATAACTTGTAGAAATATATGAGATCCCATATATTTCTATAAGATAGAGATATATATGAGACCCCATATATTTCTATAACTTGTAGAAATATATGAGACCCCATATATTTCTAAAATAAAGAAAAATATATGAGACCCCATATATTTCTATAACTTGTAGAAATAGATGAGACCCCATATATTTCTATAAGATAGAGAAATTTATGATACCCCATATATTTCTATACCTTGTAGAAATATATGAGACCCCATATATTGCTATAACTTGTAGAAATATAGGAGACCCCATATGCTTCTATATCTTGTAGAAATATATGAGACCCCATATATTTCTATGACTTGTAGAAATACACGAGACCCCGTATATTTCTATATCTTGTAGAAATATATGAGACACCATATATTTCTATGACTTGTAGAAATATAGGAGACCCCCTATATTTCTATAAGATAGAAAAATATATGAGACCCCATATATTTCTATGACTTGTAGAAATATAGGAGGCCCCCTATATTTCTATAAGATAGAGAAATATATGAGATCCCACATATTTCTTTGACTTGTAGAAATATAGGAGGCCCCCTATATTTATATAATATAGAGAAATATATGAGACCACATATATTTCTCTGACTTGTAGAAATATAGGAGGCCCCCTATATTTCTATAAGATAGAGAAATATATGAGACCCCATATATTTCTATGACTTATAGAAATATAGGAGGCCCCCTATATTTCTATAAGATAGAGAAATATATGAGATCCCATATATTTCTATAACTTGTAGAAATATAGGAGATCCCATATATTTCTATAAGATAGAGAAATATATGAGACCCCATATATTTCTATATCTTGTAGAAATATATGAGACCCCATATATTTCTATAAGATAGAGTAATATATGTGACCCATTATATTTCTATAACTTGTAGAAATATATGAGACTCCATATATTTCTATGACTTGTAGAAATATAGGAGACTCCCTATATTTCTATAAGATAGAGAAATATATGAGACCCCGTATATTTCTATAACTTGTAGAAATATATGAGACCCCATATATTTCTATATCTTTTAGAAATATATGAGACCCCATATATTTCTATAACTTGTAGAAATATATGAGACCCCATATATTTCTATAAGATAGAGAAATATATGAGACCCCATATATTTCTATAACTTGTAGAAATATATGAGACCCCATATATTTCTATAACTTGTAGAAATATATGAGACCCCATATATTTCTCTATCTTGTAGAAATATATGAGACCCCATATATTTCTATAACTTGTAGAAATATATGAGACCCCATATATTTCTATAAGATAAAGAAATATATGAGACCCCATATATTTCTATAACTTGTAGAAATATATGAGACCCCATATATTTCTATAAGATAGAGAAATATATGAGACCCCATATATTTCTATAACTTGTAGAAATATATGCGACCCATATATATTTCTATAAGATAGAGAAATATATGAGACCCCATATATTTCTATAACTTGTAGAAATATATGAGACCCCATATATTTCTATAACTTGTAGAAATATATGAGACCCCATATATTTGTATAAGATAGAGAAATATATGAGACCCCATATATTTCTATGAATTGTAGAAATATACGAACCCCAAATATTTCTATATCTTGTAGAAATATAGGAGACCCCATATATTTCTATGACTTGTAGAAATATAGGAGACCCCATATATATCTATAAGATAGAGAAATATATGAGACCCCATATATTTCTATAACTTGTAGAAATATATGAGACCCCATATATTTGTATAAGATAGAGAAATATATGAGACCCCATATATTTCTATAACTTGTAGAAATATATGAGAACCCATATATTTCTATAAGAAAGAGAAATATATGAGACCCCATATATTTCTATATCTTGTAGAAATATATGAGACCCCATATATTTCTATAACTTGTAGAAATATATGAGACCCCATATATTTCTATATCTTATAGAAATATAGGAGACCCCATATATATCTATGACTTGTAGAAATATAGGAGACCCCCTATATTTCTATATCTTGTAGAAATATATGAGACCCCATATATATCTATGACTTGTAGTAATATAGGAGACCCCCTATATTTCTATATCTTGTAGAAATATATGAGACCCCATATATTTCTATGACTTGTAGAAATATAGGAGGCCCCCTATATTTCTATAAGATAGAAAAATATATGAGACCCCATATATTTCTATGACGTGTAGAAATATAGGAGGCCCCCTATATTTCTATAAGATAAAGAAATATATGAAACCCCATATATTTCTATGACTTGTAGAAATATAGGAGGCCCCCTATATTTCTATAAGATAGAAAAATATATGAGACCCCATATATTTCTATGACTTGTAGAAATATAGGAGGTCCCCTATATTTCTATAAGATAGAGAAATATATGAGACCCCATATATTTCTATGATTGTAGAAATATAGGAGGACCCCTATATTTGTATAAGATAGAGAAATATATGAGAACCCATATATTTCTATGACTTGTAGAAATATAGGAGACCCCCAATATTTCTATAATATAGAGAAATATATGAGACCCCATATATTTCTATGACTTGTAGAAATATAGGTGGCCACCTATATTTCTATAAGATATAGATATATATGAGACCCCATATATTTCTATGACTTGTAGAAATATAGGAGACCCCCATATTTCTATATCTTGTAGAAATATATGAGACCCAATATATTTCTATGACTTAGAGAAATATATGTGACCCCGTATATTTCTGTATCTTGTAGAAATATATGAGACCGCATATATTTCTATAACTTGTAGAAATATATGAGACCCCATATATTTCTATAAGATAGAGAAATATATGTGACCCCATATATTTCTATAACTTGTAGAAATATATGAGACCCCATATATTTCTATAAGATAGAGTAATATATGAAACCCCATATATTTCTATAACTTGTAGAAATATATGAGACCCCATATATTTCTATAAGATAGAGAAATATATGAGACCACATATATTTCTATAACTTGTAGAAATATATGAGAGCCCATATATTTCTATATCTTGTAGAAATATATGACACCCCATATATTTCTATAACTTGTAGAAATATATGAGACCCCATATATTTCTATAAGATAGAGAAATATATGAGACCCCAAATATTTCTAAACATGTAGAAATACATGAGACCCCATATATTTCTATAACTTGTAGAAATATATGAGACCCCATATATTTCTATATCTTGTAGAAAT
The DNA here is from genome assembly GCF_963383645.1 of Muscardinus avellanarius. Lineage (NCBI taxonomy): Eukaryota > Metazoa > Chordata > Mammalia > Rodentia > Gliridae > Muscardinus > Muscardinus avellanarius. The sequence continues at coordinate 23,178,627 of NC_137798.1, forward strand.
ATATGAGACCGCATATATTTCTATAACTTGTAGAAATATATGAGACCCCATATATTTCTATAAGATAGAAAAATATATGAGACCCCATATATTTCTATAACTTGTAGAAATATATGAGACCCCATATATTTCTATAAGAGAGAAAAATATATGAGACCCCATATATTTCTATAACTTGTAGAAATATATGAGACCTCATATATTTCTATAACTTGTAGAAATATATGAGACCCCATATATTTCTATAAGATAGAGAAATATATGAGACCCCATATATTTCTCTGACTTGTAGAAATATAGGAGGCCCCCTATATTTCTATAAGATAGAGAAATATATTAGACCCCATATATTTCGATAACTTGTAGAAATATATGAGACCCCATTATTTCTCTGACTTGTAGAAATATAGGAGGCCCCCTATATTTCTATAAGATAGAGAAATATATTAGAACCCATATATTTCTATAACTTGTAGAAATATATGAGACCCCATTATTTCTATAATATAGAGAAATATATGAGACCCCATATATTTCTCTATCTTGTAGAAATATATGAGACCCCATATATTTCTATAACTTGTAGAAATACATGAGACCTCATATATTTCTATAACTTGTAGAAATATATGAGACCCCATATATTTCTATAAGATAGAGAAATATATGAGACCACATATATTTCTATAAATTGTAGAAATATATGAGACTCCATATATTTCTATGACTTGTAGAAATATAGGAGACCCCCTATATTTCTATAAGATAGAGAAATATATGAGACCCCGTATATTTCTATAACTTGTAGAAATATATGAGACCCCATATATTTCTATATCTTTTAGAAATATATGAGACCCCATATATTTCTATAACTTGTAGAAATATATGAGACCCCATATATTTCTATAAGATAGAGAAATATATGAGACCCCATATATTTCTATAACTTGTAGAAATATATGAGACCCCATATATTTCTATAACTTGTAGAAATATATGAGACCCCATATATTTCTCTATCTTGTAGAAATATATGAGACCCCATGTATTTCTATAACTTGTAGAAATATATGAGACCCCATATATTTCTATAAGATAAAGAAATATATGAGACCCCATATATTTCTATAACTTGTAGAAATATATGAGACCCCATATATTTCTATAAGATAGAGAAATATATGAGACCCCATATATTTCTATAACTTGTAGAAATATATGCGACCCATATATATTTCTATAAGATAGAGAAATATATGAGACCCCATATATTTCTATAACTTGTAGAAATATATGAGACCCCATATATTTCTATAACTTGTAGAAATATATGAGACCCCATATATTTGTATAAGATAGAGAAATATATGAGACCCCATATATTTCTATGAATTGTAGAAATATACGAACCCCAAATATTTCTATATCTTGTAGAAATATAGGAGACCCCATATATTTCTATGACTTGTAGAAATTTAGGAGACCCCATATATATCTATAAGATAGAGAAATATATGAGACCCCATATATTTCTATAACTTGTAGAAATATATGAGACCCCATATATTTGTATAAGATAGAGAAATATATGAGACCCCATATATTTCTATAACTTGTAGAAATATATGAGAACCCATATATTTCTATAAGAAAGAGAAATATATGAGACCCCATATATTTCTATATCTTGTAGAAATATATGAGACCCCATATATTTCTATAACTTGTAGAAATATATGAGACGCCATATATTTCTATATCTTATAGAAATATAGGAGACCCCATATATTTCTATGACTTGTAGAAATATAGGAGACCCCCTATATTTCTATATCTTGTAGAAATATATGAGACCCCATATATATCTATGACTTGTAGTAATATAGGAGACCCCCTATATTTCTATATCTTGTAGAAATATATGAGACCCCATATATTTCTATGACTTGTAGAAATATAGGAGGCCCCCTATATTTCTATAAGATAGAAAAATATATGAGACCCCATATATTTCTATGACGTGTAGAAATATAGGAGGCCCCCTATATTTCTATAAGATAAAGAAATATATGAAACCCCATATATTTCTATGACTTGTAGAAATATAGGAGGCCCCCTATATTTCTATAAGATAGAAAAATATATGAGACCCCATATATTTCTATGACTTGTAGAAATATAGGAGGTCCCCTATATTTCTATAAGATAGAGAAATATATGAGACCCCATGTATTTCTATGATTGTAGAAATATAGGAGGACCCCTATATTTGTATAAGATAGAGAAATATATGAGAACCCATATATTTCTATGACTTGTAGAAATATAGGAGACCCCCAATATTTCTATAATATAGAGAAATATATGAGACCCCATATATTTCTATGACTTGTAGAAATATAGGAGGCCACCTATATTTCTATAAGATATAGATATATATGAGACCCCATATATTTCTATGACTTGTAGAAATATAGAAGACCCCCATATTTCTATATCTTGTAGAAATATATGAGACCCAATATATTTCTATGACTTAGAGAAATATATGTGACCCCGTATACTTCTGTATCTTGTAGAAATATATGAGACCGCATATATTTCTATAACTTGTAGAAATATATGAGACCCCATATATTTCTATAAGATAGAGAAATATATGTGACCCCATATATTTCTATAACTTGTAGAAATATATGAGACCCCATATATTTCTATAAGATAGAGTAATATATGAGACCCCATATATTTCTATAACTTGTAGAAATATATGAGACCCCATATATTTCTATAAGATAGAGAAATATATGAGACCCCATATATTTCTATAACTTGTAGAAATATATGAGACCCCATATATTTCTATATCTTGTAGAAATATATGACACCCCATATATTACTATAACTTGTAGAAATATATGACACCCCATATATTTCTATAAGATAGAGAAAAATATGAGACCCCAAATATTTCTAAACATGTAGAAATACATGAGACCCCATATATTTCTATAACTTGTAGAAATATATGAGACCCCATATATTTCTATATCTTGTAGAAATATATGAGACCGCATATATTTCTATAACTTGTAGAAATATATGAGACCCCATATATTTCTATAAGATAGAAAAATATATGAGACCCCATATATTTCTATAACTTGTAGAAATATATGAGACCCCATATATTTCTATAAGATAGAAAAATATATGAGACCCCATATATTTCTATAACTTGTAGAAATATATGAGACCTCATATATTTCTATAACTTGTAGAAATATATGAGACCCCATATATTTCTATAAGATAGAGAAATATATGAGACCCCATATATTTCTCTGACTTGTAGAAATATAGGAGGCCCCCTATATTTCTATAAGATAGAGAAATATATTAGACCCCATATATTTCGATAACTTGTAGAAATATATGAGACCCCATTATTTCTCTGACTTGTAGAAATATAGGAGGCCCCCTATATTTCTATAAGATAGAGAAATATATTAGAACCCATATATTTCTATAACTTGTAGAAATATATGAGACCCCATTATTTCTATAATATAAAGAAATATATGAGACCCCATATATTTCTCTATCTTGTAGAAATATATGAGACCCCATATATTTCTATAACTTGTAGAAATACATGAGACCTCATATATTTCTATAACTTGTAGAAATATATGAGACCCCATATATTTCTATAAGATAGAGAAATATATGAGACCACATATATTTCTATAAATTGTAGAAATATATGAGACTCCATATATTTCTATGACTTGTAGAAATATAGGAGACCCCCTATATTTCTATAAGATAGAGAAATATATGAGACCCCGTATATTTCTATAACTTGTAGAAATATATGAAACCCCATATATTTCTATATCTTTTAGAAATATATGAGACCCCATATATTTCTATAACTTGTAGAAATATATGAGACCCCATATATTTCTATAAGATAGAGAAATATATGAGACCCCATATATTTCTATAACTTGTAGAAATATATGAGACCCCATATATTTCTATAACTTGTAGAAATATATGAGACCCCATATATTTCTCTATCTTGTAGAAATATATGAGACCCCATATATTTCTATAACTTGTAGAAATATATGAGACCCCATATATTTCTATAAGATAAAGAAATATATGAGACCCCATATATTTCTATAACTTGTAGAAATATATGAGACCCCATATATTTCTATAAGATAGAGAAATATATGAGACCCCATATATTTCTATAACTTGTAGAAATATATGCGACCCATATATATTTCTATAAGATAGAGAAATATATGAGACCCCATATATTTCTATAACTTGTAGAAATATATGAGACCCCATATATTTCTATAACTTGTAGAAATATATGAGACCCCATATATTTGTATAAGATAGAGAAATATATGAGACCCCATATATTTCTATGAATTGTAGAAATATACGAACCCCAAATATTTCTATATCTTGTAGAAATATAGGAGACCCCATATATTTCTATGACTTGTAGAAATATAGGAGACCCCATATATATCTATAAGATAGAGAAATATATGAGACCCCATATATTTCTATAACTTGTAGAAATATATGAGACCCCATATATTTGTATAAGATAGAGAAATATATGAGACCCCATATATTTCTATAACTTGTAGAAATATATGAGAACCCATATATTTCTATAAGAAAGAGAAATATATGAGACCCCATATATTTCTATATCTTGTAGAAATATATGAGACCCCATATATTTCTATAACTTGTAGAAATATATGAGACCCCATATATTTCTATATCTTATAGAAATATAGGAGACCCCATATATTTCTATGACTTGTAGAAATATAGGAGACCCCCTATATTTCTATATCTTGTAGAAATATATGAGACCCCATATATATCTATGACTTGTAGTAATATAGGAGACCCCCTATATTTCTATATCTTGTAGAAATATATGAGACCCCATATATTTCTATGACTTGTAGAAATATAGGAGGCCCCCTATATTTCTATAAGATAGAAAAATATATGAGACCCCATATATTTCTATGACGTGTAGAAATATAGGAAGCCCCCTATATTTCTATAAGCTAAAGAAATATATGAAACCCCATATATTTCTATGACTTGTAGAAATATAGGAGGCCCCCTATATTTCTATAAGATAGAAAAATATATGAGACCCCATATATTTCTATGACTTGTAGAAATATAGGAGGTCCCCTATATTTCTATAAGATAGAGAAATATATGAGACCCCATATATTTCTATGATTGTAGAAATATAGGAGGACCCCTATATTTGTATAAGATAGAGAAATATATGAGAACCCATATATTTCTATGACTTGTAGAAATATAGGAGACCCCCAATATTTCTATAATATAGAGAAATATATGAGACCCCATATATTTCTATGACTTGTAGAAATATAGGAGGCCACCTATATTTCTATAAGATATAGATATATATGAGACCCCATATATTTCTATGACTTGTAGAAATATAGGAGACCCCCATATTTCTATATCTTATAGAAATATATGAGACCCAATATATTTCTATGACTTAGAGAAATATATGTGACCCCGTATATTTCTGTATCTTGTAGAAATATATGAGACCGCATATATTTCTATAACTTGTAGAAATATATGAGACCCCATATATTTCTATAAGATAGAGAAATATATGTGACCCCATATATTTCTATAACTTGTAGAAATATATGAGACCCCATATATTTCTATAAGATAGAGTAATATATGAGACCCCATATATTTCTATAACTTGTAGAAATATATGAGACCCCATATATTTCTATAAGATAGAGAAATATATGAGACCCCATATATTTCTATAACTTGTAGAAATATATGAGACCCCATATATTTCTATATCTTGTAGAAATATATGACACCCCATATATTTCTATAACTTGTAGAAATATATGAGACCCCATATATTTCTATAAGATAGAGAAAAATATGAGACCCCAAATATTTCTAAACATGTAGAAATACATGAGACCCCATATATTTCTATAACTTGTAGAAATATATGAGACCCCATATATTTCTATATCTTGTAGAAATATATGAGACCGCATATATTTCTATAACTTGTAGAAATATATGAGACCCCATATATTTCTATAAGATAGAAAAATATATGAGACCCCATATATTTCTATAACTTGTAGAAATATATGAGACCCCATATATTTCTATAAGATAGAAAAATAAATGAGACCCCATATATTTCTATAACTTGTAGAAATATATGAGACCTCATATATTTCTATAACTTGTAGAAATATATGAGACCCCATATATTTCTATAAGATAGAGAAATATATGAGACCCCATATATTTCTCTGACTTGTAGAAATATAGGAGGCCCCCTATATTTCTATAAGATAGAGAAATATATTAGACCACATATATTTCGATAACTTGTAGAAATATATGAGACCCCATTATTTCTCTGACTTGTAGAAATATAGGAGGCCCCCTATATTTCTATAAGATAGAGAAATATATTAGAACCCATATATTTCTATAACTTGTAGAAATATATGAGACCCCATTATTTCTATAATATAGAGAAATATATGAGACCCCTTATATTTCTCTATCTTGTAGAAATATATGAGACCCCATATATTTCTATAACTTGTAGAAATATATGAGACCCCATATATTTCTATAAGATAGAGAAATATATGAGACCACATATATTTCTATAAATTGTAGAAATATATGAGACTCCATATATTTCTATGACTTGTAGAAATATAGGAGACCCCCTATATTTCTATAAGATAGAGAAATATATGAGACCCCGTATATTTCTATAACTTGTAGAAATATATGAGACCCCATATATTTCTATATCTTTTAGAAATATATGAGACCCCATATATTTCTATAACTTGTAGAAATATATGAGACCCCATATATTTCTATAAGATAGAGAAATATATGAGACCCCATATATTTCTTTAACTTGTAGAAATATATGAGACCCCATATATTTCTATAACTTGTAGAAATATATGAGACCCCATATATTTCTCTATCTTGTAGAAATATATGAGACCCCATATATTTCTATAACTTGTAGAAATATATGAGACCCCATATATTTCTATAAGATAAAGAAATATATGAGACCCCATATATTTCTATAACTTGTAGAAATATATGAGACCCCATATATTTCTATAAGATAGAGAAATATATGAGACCCCATATATTTCTATAAGATAGAGAAATATATGCGACCCATATATATTTCTATAACTTGTAGAAATATATGAGACCCCATATATTTCTATAACTTGTAGAAATATATGAGACCCCATATATTTCTATAAGATAGAGAAATATATGAGACCCCATATATTTCTATAAGATAGAGAAATATATGAGACCCCATATATTTCTATAACTTGTAGAAATATATGAGACCCCATATATTTCTATAACTTGTAGAAATATATGAGACCCCATATATTTGTATAAGATAGAGAAATATATGAGACCCCATATATTTCTATGAATTGTAGAAATATACGAACCCCAAATATTTCTATATCTTGTAGAAATATAGGAGACCCCATATATTTCTATGACTTGTAGAAATATAGGAGACCCCATATATATCTATAAGATAGAGAAATATATGAGACCCCATATATTTCTATAACTTGTAGAAATATATGAGACCCCATATATTTGTATAAGATAGAGAAATATATGAGACCCCATATATTTCTATAACTTGTAGAAATATATGAGAACCCATATATTTCTATAAGAAAGAGAAATATATGAGACCCCATATATTTCTATATCTTGTAGAAATATATGAGACCCCATATATTTCTATAACTTGTAGAAATATATGAGACGCCATATATTTCTATATCTTATAGAAATATAGGAGACCCCATATATTTCTATGACTTGTAGAAATATAGGAGACCCCCTATATTTCTATATCTTGTAGAAATATATGAGACCCCATATATATCTATGACTTGTAGTAATATAGGAGACCCCCTATATTTCTATATCTTGTAGAAATATATGAGACCCCATATATTTCTATGACTTGTAGAAATATAGGAGGCCCCCTATATTTCTATAAGATAGAAAAATATATGAGACCCCATATATTTCTATGACGTGTAGAAATATAGGAGGCCCCCTATATTTCTATAAGATAAAGAAATATATGAAACCACATATATTTCTATGACTTGTAGAAATATAGGAGGCCCCCTATATTTCTATAAGATAGAAAAATATATGAGACCCCATATATTTCTATGACTTGTAGAAATATAGGAGGTCCCCTATATTTCTATAAGATAGAGAAATATATGAGACCCCATATATTTCTATGATTGTAGAAATATAGGAGGACCCCTATATTTGTATAAGATAGAGAAATATATGAGAACCCATATATTTCTATGACTTGTAGAAATATAGGAGACCCCCAATATTTCTATAATATAGAGAAATATATGAGACCCCATATATTTCTATGACTTGTAGAAATATAGGAGGCCACCTATATTTCTATAAGATATAGATATATATGAGACCCCATATATTTCTATGACTTGTAGAAATATAGGAGACCCCCATATTTCTATATCTTGTAGAAATATATGAGACCCAATATATTTCTATGACTTAGAGAAATATATGTGACCCCGTATACTTCTGTATCTTGTAGAAATATATGAGACCGCATATATTTCTATAACTTGTAGAAATATATGAGACCCCATATATTTCTATAAGATAGAGAAATATATGTGACCCCATATATTTCTATAACTTGTAGAAATATATGAGACCCCATATATTTCTATAAGATAGAGTAATATATGAGACCCCATATATTTCTATAACTTGTAGAAATATATGAGACCCCATATATTTCTATAAGATAGAGAAATATATGAGACCCCATATATTTCTATAACTTGTAGAAATATATGAGACCCCATATATTTCTATATCTTGTAGAAATATATGACACCCCATATATTTCTATAACTTGTAGAAATATATGAGACCCCATATATTTCTATAAGATAGAGAAAAATATGAGACCCCAAATATTTCTAAACATGTAGAAATACATGAGACCCCATATATTTCTATAACTTGTAGAAATATATGAGACCCCATATATTTCTATATCTTGTAGAAATATATGAGACCGCATATATTTCTATAACTTGTAGAAATATATGAGACCCCATATATTTCTATAAGATAGAAAAATATATGAGACCCCATATATTTCTATAACTTGTAGAAATATATGAGACCCCATATATTTCTATAAGATAGAAAAATATATGAGACCCCATATATTTCTATAACTTGTAGAAATATATGAGACCTCATATATTTCTATAACTTGTAGAAATATATGAGACCCCATATATTTCTATAAGATAGAGAAATATATGAGACCCCATATATTTCTCTGACTTGTAGAAATATAGGAGGCACCCTATATTTCTATAAGATAGAGAAATATATTAGACCCCATATATTTCGATAACTTGTAGAAATATATGAGTCCCCATTATTTCTCTGACTTGTAGAAATATAGGAGGCCCCCTTATTTCTATAAGATAGAGAAATATATTAGAACCCATATATTTCTATAACTTGTAGAAATATATGAGACCCCATTATTTCTATAATATTGAGAAATATATGAGACCCCATATATTTCTCTATCTTGTAGAAATATATGAGACCCCATATATTTCTATAACTTGTAGAAATACATGAGACCTCATATATTTCTATAACTTGTAGAAATATATGAGACCCCATATATTTCTATAAGATAGAGAAATATATGAGACCACATATATTTCTATAAATTGTAGAAATATATGAGACTCCATATATTTCTATGACTTGTAGAAATATAGGAGACCCCCTATATTTCTATAAGATAGAGAAATATATGAGACCCCGTATATTTCTATAACTTGTAGAAATATATGAGACCCCATATATTTCTATATCTTTTAGAAATATATGAGACCCCATATATTTCTATAACTTGTAGAAATATATGAGACCCCATATATTTCTATAAGATAGAGAAATATATGAGACCCCATATATTTCTATAACTTGTAGAAATATATGAGACCCCATATATTTCTATAACTTGTAGAAATATATGAGACCCCATATATTTCTCTATCTTGTAGAAATATATGAGACCCCATATATTTCTATAACTTGTAGAAATATATGAGACCCCATATATTTCTATAAGATAAAGAAATATATGAGACCCCATATATTTCTATAACTTGTAGAAATATATGAGACCCCATATATTTCTATAAGATAGAGAAATATATGAGACCCCATATATTTCTATAACTTGTAGAAATATATGCGACCCATATATATTTCTATAAGATAGAGAAATATATGAGACCCCATATATTTCTATAACTTGTAGAAATATATGAGACCCCATATATTTCTATAACTTGTAGAAATATATGAGACCCCATATATTTGTATAAGATAGAGAAATATATGAGACCCCATATATTTCTATGAATTGTAGAAATATACGAACCCCAAATATTTCTATATCTTGTAGAAATATAGGAGACCCCATATATTTCTATGACTTGTAGAAATATAGGAGACCCCATATATATCTATAAGATAGAGAAATATATGAGACCCCATATATTTCTATAACTTGTAGAAATATATGAGACCCCATATATTTGTATAAGATAGAGAAATATATGAGACCCCATATATTTCTATAACTTGTAGAAATATATGAGAACCCATATATTTCTATAAGAAAGAGAAATATATGAGACCCCATATATTTCTATATCTTGTAGAAATATATGAGACCCCATATATTTCTATAACTTGTAGAAATATATGAGACCCCATATATTTCTATATCTTATAGAAATATAGGAGACCCCATATATTTCTATGACTTGTAGAAATATAGGAGACCCCCTATATTTCTATATCTTGTAGAAATATATGAGACCCCATATATATCTATGACTTGTAGTAATATAGGAGACCCCCTATATTTCTATATCTTGTAGAAATATATGAGACCCCATATATTTCTATGACTTGTAGAAATATAGGAGGCCCCCTATATTTCTATAAGATAGAAAAATATATGAGACCCCATATATTTCTATGACGTGTAGAAATATAGGAGGCCCCCTATATTTCTATAAGATAAAGAAATATATGAAACCCCATATATTTCTATGACTTGTAGAAATATAGGAGGCCCCCTATATTTCTATAAGATAGAAAAATATATGAGACCCCATATATTTCTATGACTTGTAGAAATATAGGAGGTCCCCTATATTTCTATAAGATAGAGAAATATATGAGACCCCATATATTTCTATGATTGTAGAAATATAGGAGGACCCCTATATTTGTATAAGATAGAGAAATATATGAGAACCCATATATTTCTATGACTTGTAGAAATATAGGAGACCCCCAATATTTCTATAATATAGAGAAATATATGAGACCCCATATATTTCTATGACTTGTAGAAATATAGGAGGCCACCTATATTTCTATAAGATATAGATATATATGAGACCCCATATATTTCTATGACTTGTAGAAATATAGGAGACCCCCATATTTCTATATCTTGTAGAAATATATGAGACCCAATATATTTCTATAACTTGTAGAAATATATGACACCCCATATATTTCTATATCTTGTAGAAATATATGAGACCCCATATATTTCAATAACTTGTAGAAATATATGAGACCCCATATATTTCTATAAGATAGAGAAATATATGAGACCCCATATATTTCTATAACTTGTAGAAATATATGAGACCCCATATATTTCAAAGACTTGTAGAAATATAGGAGACCCCATATATTTCTATAACTTGTAGAAATATATGAGACCCCATATATTTCTATAAGATAGAGAAATATATGAGACCCCATATATTTCTATCACTTGTAAAATATATGAGACCCCATATATTTCAATATCTTGTAGAAATATATGAGACCCCATATATTTCTATAACTTGTAGAAATATATCAGACCCCATATATTTCTATAAGATAGAGAAATATATGAGACCCGAAATATTACTATAACATGTAGAAATACATGAGACCCCATATATTTCTATAACTTGTAGAAATATATGAGATCCCATATATTTCTATAAGATAGAGAAATATATGAGACCCCATATATTTCTATATCTTGTAGAAATATATGAGACCGCATATATTCCTATAACTTGTACAAATATATGAGACCCCATATATTTCTATAACTTGTAGAAATATATGAGACCCCATATATTTCTATAAGATAGAGAAATATATGAGACCCCAAATATTTCTATAACTTGTAGAAATATATGAGACCCCATATATTTCTATAACTTGTAGGAATATATGAGACCCCATATATTTCTATATCGTGTAGAAATATATGAGACCCCATATAGTTCTATAACTTGTAGAAATATATGAGACCCCATATATTTCTATAAGATAGAGAAATATGAGACCCCATATATTTCTATAACTTGTAGAAATATATGAGACCCCATATATTTCTATAACTTTTAGAAATATTAGTGACCCATTATATTTCTCTATCTTGTAGAAATATATGAGACCCCATATATTTCTTTAACTTGTAGAAATATATGAGACCCCATATATTTCTATAAGATAAAGAAATATATGAGACCCCATATATTTCTATAACTTGTAGAAATATATGAGACCCCATATATTTCTATAACTTGTAGAAATATATGAGACCCCATATATTTCTATAACTTGTAGAAATATATGAGACCCCATATATTTCTAAGACTTGTAGAAATATAGGAGACCCCATATATTTCTATAACTTGTAGAAATATATGAGACCCCATATATTTCTATAAGATAGAGAAATATATGAGACCCATATATTTCTATCACTTGTAAAATATATGAGACCCCATATATTTCAATATCTTGTAGAAATATATGAGACCCCATATATTTCTATAACTTGTAGAAATATATCAGACCCCATATATTTCTATAAGATAGAGAAATATATGAGACCCGAAATATTTCTATAACATGTAGAAATACATGAGACCCCATATATTTCTATAACTTGTAGAAATATATGAGATCCCATATATTTCTATAAGATAGAGAAATATATGAGACCCCATATATTTCTATATCTTGTAGAAATATATGAGACCGCATATATTCCTATAACTTGTACAAATATATGAGACCCCATATATTTCTATAACTTGTAGAAATATATGAGACCCCATATATTTCTATATCTTTGTGAAATATATGAGACCGCATATATTCCTATAACTGGTACAAATATATGAGACCCCATATATTTCTATAATATAGAGAAATATATGAGACCCCATATATTTCTATAACTTGTAGAAATATATGAGACCCCATATATTTCTATGACTTGTAGAAATATAGGAGACCCCATATATTTCTATAACTTGAAGAAATATATGAGACCCCATATATTTCTATAAGATAGAAAAATATATGAGACCCCATATATTTCTATAACTTGTAGAAATATATGAGACCCCATATATTTCTATAAGATAGAGAAATATATGAGACCCCATATATTTCTATAACTTGTAGAAATATATGAGACCCCATATATTTCTATAAGATAGAGAAATAATATGAGACCCCATATATTTCTATAACTTGTAGAAATATATGAGACCCCATATATTGCTATAACTTGTAGAAATATAGGAGACCCCATATACTTCTATATCTTGTAGAAATATATGAGACCCCATATATTTCTATGACTTGTAGAAATATAGGAGACCCCCTATATTTCTATATCTTGTAGAAATATATGAGACACCATATATTTCTATGATTGTAGAAATATAGGAGACCCCCTATATTTCTATAAGATAGAGAAATATATGAGACCCCATATATTTCTATGACTGGTAGAGATATAGGAGGCCCCCTATATTTCTATAAGATAGAGAAATATATGAGACCCCATATATTTCTATGACTTGTAGAAATATAGGAGGCCCCCTATATTTCTATAAGATAGAGAAATATATGAGACCCCATATATTCCTCTGACTTGTAGAAATATAGGAAGTCTTCTATATTTCTATAAGATAGAGAAATATATGAGACCCCATATATTTCTATGACTTTTAGAAATATAGGAGGCCCCCTATATTTCTATAAGATAGAGAAATATATGAAACCCCATATATTTTTATAACTTGTAGAAATATAGGAGATCCCATATATTTCTATAAGTTAGAGAAATATATGAGACCCCATATATTTCTATATCTTGTAGAAATATATGAGACCCCATATATTTCTATAAGATAGAGAAATATATGAGACCCCATATATTTCTAGAACTTGTAGAAATATATGAGACCCCATATATTTCTATAAGGTAGAGAAATATATGAGATGCCATATATTTCTATAACTTGTAAAAATATATGAGACCCCATATATTTCTATAAAATAGAGAAATTATGAGACCCCATATATTTCTATAACTTGTAAAATATATGACACCCCATATATTTCTATATCTTGTAGAAATATATGAGACCCCATATATTTCAATAACTTGTAGAAATATATGAGACCCCATATATTTCTATAAGATAGAGAAATATATGAGACCCCATATATTTCTATCACTTGTAAAATATATGAGACCCCATATATTTCAATATCTGTAGAAATATATGAGACCCCATATATTTCTATAACTTGTAGAAATATATGAGACCCCATATATTTCTATAAGATAGAGAAATATATGAGATCCCAAATATTTCTATAACATGTAGAAATACATGAGACCCCATATATTTCTATAACTTGTAGAAATATATGAGACCCCATATATTTCTATATCTTGTAGAAATATATGAGACCGCATATATTTCTATAACTTGTAGAAATATATGAGACCCCATATATTTCTATAAGATAGAGAAATATATGAGACCGCATATATTTCTATAACTTGTAGAAAAATATGAGACCCCATATATTTCTATAACATAGAGAAATATATGAGACCCCATATATATCTATATCTTGTAGAAATATATGAGACCGCATATATTCCTATAACTTGTACAAATATATGAGACCCCATATATTTCTATAACTTGTAGAAATATATGAGACCCCATATATTTCTATAAGATAGAGAAATATATGAGACCCCATATATTTCTATATCTTGTAGAAATATATGAGACCGCATATATTCCTATAACTTGTACAAATATATGAGACCCCATATATTTCTATAACTTGTAGAAATATATGAGACCCCATATATTTCTATAAGATAGAGAAATATATGAGACCCCATATATTTCTATAACTTGTAGAAATATATGAGACCCCATATATTTCTATAACTTTTAGAAATATTAGTGACCCATTATATTTCTCTATCTTGTAGAAATATATGAGACCCCATATATTTCTTTAACTTGTAGAAATATATGAGACACCATATATTTCTATAAGATAAAGAAATATATGAGACCCCATATATTTCTATAACTTGTAGAAATATATGAGACCCCATATATTTCTATAACTTGTAGAAATATATGAGACCCCATATATTTCTATAAGATAGAGAAATATATGACACCCCATATATTTCTATCACTTGTAATATATATGAGACCCCATATATTTCTATATCTTGTAGAAATATATGAGACCACATATATTTCTATAACTTGTAGAAATATATGAAACCCCATATATTTCTATAAGATAGAGAAATATATGAGACCCAAATATTTCTATAACTTGTAGAAATACATGAGACCCCATATATTTCTATAACTTGTAGAAATATATGAGACCCCATATATTTCTATATCTTGTAGAAATATATGAGACCTTATATATTTCTATAACCTGTAGCAATATATGAGACCCCATATATTTCTATAAGATAAATATATGAGACCCCATATATTTCTATAACTTGTAGAAATATATGAGACCCCATATATTTCTATAAGATAGAGAAATAATATGAGACCCCATATATTTCTATAACTTGTAGAAATATATGAGACCCCATATATTTCTATAAGATAGAGAAATATATGGGACCCCATATATTTCTATAACTTGTAGAAATATATGAGACCCCATATATTTCTATAAGATAGAGAAATAATATGAGACCCCATATATTTCTATAACTTGTAGAAATATATGAGACCCCATATATTGCTATAACTTGTAGAAATATAGGAGACCCCATATACTTCTATATCTTGTAGAAATATATGAGACCCCATATATTTCTATGACTTGTAGAAATATAGGAGACCCCCTATATTTCTATATCTTGTAGACATATATGAGACACCATATATTTCTATGACTTGTAGAAATATAGGAGACCCCCTATATTTCTATAAGATAGAGAAATATATGAGACCCCATATATTTCTATGACTTGTAGAGATATAGGAGGCCCCCTATATTTCTATAAGATAGAGAAATATATGAGACCCCATATATTTCTATGACTTGTAGAAATATAGGAGGCCCCCTATATTTCTATAAGATAGAGAAATATATGAGACCCCATATATTCCTCTGACTTGTAGAAATATAGGAAGTCTTCTATATTTCTATAAGATAGAGAAATATATGAGACCCCATATATTTCTATGACTTTTAGAAATATAGGAGGCCCCCTATATTTCTATAAGATAGAGAAATATATGAAACCCCATATATTTTTATAACTTGTAGAAATATAGGAGATCCCATATATTTCTATAAGTTAGAGAAATATATGAGACCCCATATATTTCTATATCTTGTAGAAATATATGAGACCCCATATATTTCTATAAGATAGAGAAATATATGTGACCCCATATATTTCTATAACTTGTAGAAATATATGAGACTCCATATATTTCTATAAGATAGAGAAATATATGAGACCCCATATATTTCTAGAACTTGTAGAAATATATGAGACCCCATATATTTCTATAAGGTAGAGAAATATATGAGATGCCATATATTTCTATAACTTGTAAAAATATATGAGACCCCAAATATTTCTATAAAATAGAGAAATTATGAGACCCCATAATTCTATAACTTGTAGAAATATATGACACCCCATATATTTCTATATCTTGTAGAAATATATGAGACCCCATATATTTCAATAACTTGTAGAAATATATGAGACCCCATATATTTCTATAAGATAGAGAAATATATGAGACCCCATATATTTCTATAACTTGTAGAAATATATGAGACTCCATATATTTCTATATCTTGTAGAAATATATGAGACCGCATATATTCCTATAACTTGTACAAATATATGAGACCCCATATATTTCTATAATATAGAGAAATATATGAGACCCCATATATTTCTATAACTTGTAGAAATATATGAGACCCCATATATTTCTATAACTTGTAGAAATATATGAGACCCCATATATTTCTATGACTTGTAGAAATATATGAGACCCCATATATTTCTATAACTTGTAGAAATATATGAGACCCCATATATTTCTATAAGATAGAGAAATATATGAGACCCCATATATTTCTATCACTTGTAAAATATATGAGACCCCATATATTTCAATATCTGTAGAAATATATGAGACCCCATTTATTTCTATAACTTGTAGAAATATATGAGACCCCATATATTTCTATAAGATAGAGAAATATATGAGATCCCAAATATTTCTATAACATGTAGAAATACATGAGACCCCATATATTTCTATAACTTGTAGAAATATATGAGACCCCATATATTTCTATATCTTGTAGAAATATATGAGACCGCATATATTTCTATAACTTGTAGAAATATATGAGACCCCATATATTTCTATAAGATAGAGAAATATATGAGACCGCATATATTTCTATAACTTGTAGAAAAATATGAGACCCCATATATTTCTATAAGATAGAGAAATATATGAGACCCCATATATTTCTATATCTTGTAGAAATATATGAGACCGCATATATTCCTATAACTTGTACAAATATATGAGACCCCATATATTTCTATAACTTGTAGAAATATATGAGACCCCATATATTTCTATAAGATAGAGAAATATAGGAGACCCCAAATATTTCTATAACTTGTAGAAATATATGAGACCCCATATATTTCTATAACTTGTAGGAATATAAGAGACCCCATATATTTCTATATCGTGTAGAAATATATGAGACCCCATATAGTTCTATAACTTGTAGAAATATATGAGACCCCATATATTTCTATAAGATAGAGAAATATATGAGACCCCATATATTTCTATAACTTGTAGAAATATATGAGACCCCATATATTTCTATATCTTTGTGAAATATATGAGACCGCATATATTCCTATAACTGGTACAAATATATGAGACCCCATATATTTCTATAATATAGAGAAATATATGAGACCCCATATATTTCTATAACTTGTAGAAATATATGAGACCCCATATATTTCTATAAGATAGAGAAATAATATGAGACCCCATATATTTCTATAACTTGTAGAAATATATGAGACCCCATATATTTCTATAAGATAGAGAAATATATGAGACCCCATATATTTCTATAACTTGTAGAAATATATGAGACCCCATATATTTCTATAAGATAGAGAAATAATATGAGACCCCATATATTTCTATAACTTGTAGAAATATATGAGACCCCATATATTGCTATAACTTGTAGAAATATAGGAGACCCCATATACTTCTATATCTTGTAGAAATATATGAGACCCCATATATTTCTATGACTTGTAGAAATATAGGAGACCCCCTATATTTCTATATCTTGTAGAAATATTGAGACACCATATATTTCTATGACTTGTAGAAATATAGGAGACCCCCTATATTTCTATAAGATAGAGAAATATATGAGACCCCATATATTTCTATGACTTGTAGAGATATAGGAGGCCCCCTATATTTCTATAAGATAGAGAAATATATGAGACCCCATATATTTCTATGACTTGTAGAAATATAGGAGGCCCCCTATATTTCTATAAGATAGAGAAATATATGAGACCCCATATATTCCTCTGACTTGTAGAAATATAGGAAGTCTTCTATATTTCTATAAGATAGAGATATATATGAGACCCCATATATTTCTATGACTTTTAGAAATATAGGAGGCCCCCTATATTTCTATAAGATAGAGAAATATATGAAACCCCATATATTTTTATAACTTGTAGAAATATAGGAGATCCCATATATTTCTATAAGTTAGAGAAATATATGAGACCCCATATATTTCTATATCTTGTAGAAATATATGAGACCCCATATATTTCTATAAGATAGAGAAATATATGTGACCCCATATATTTCTATAACTTGTAGAAATATATGAGACTCCATATATTTCTATAAGGTAGAGAAATATATGAGATGCCATATATTTCTATAACTTGTAAAAATATATGAGACCCCATATATTTCTATAAAATAGAGAAATTATGAGACCCCATATATTTCTATAAGGTAGAGAAATATATGAGATGCCATATATTTCTATAACTTGTAAAAATATATGAGACCCCATATATTTCTATAAAATAGAGAAATTATGAGACCCCATATATTTCTATAACTTGTAGAAATATATGACACCCCATATATTTCTATATCTTGTAGAAATATATGAGACCCCATATATTTCAATAACTTGTAGAAATATATGAGACCCCATATATTTCTATAAGATAGAGAAATATATGAGACCCCATATATTTCTATAACTTGTAGAAATATATGAGACTCCATATATTTCTATATCTTGTAGAAATATATGAGACCGCATATATTCCTATAACTTGTACAAATATATGAGACCCCATATATTTCTATAATATAGAGAAATATATGAGACCCCATATATTTCTATAACTTGTAGAAATATATGAGACCCCATATATTTCTATAACTTGTAGAAATATATGAGACCCCATATATTTCTATGACTTGTAGAAATATATGAGACCCCATATATTTCTATAACTTGTAGAAATATATGAGACCCCATATATTTCTATAAGATAGAGAAATATATGAGACCCCATATATTTCTATCACTTGTAAAATATATGAGACCCCATATATTTCAATATCTGTAGAAATATATGAGACCCCATATATTTCTATAACTTGTAGAAATATATGAGACCCCATATATTTCTATAAGATAGAGAAATATATGAGATCCCAAATATTTCTATAACATGTAGAAATACATGAGACCCCATATATTTCTATAACTTGTAGAAATATATGAGACCCCATATATTTCTATATCTTGTAGAAATATATGAGACCGCATATATTTCTATAACTTGTAGAAATATATGAGACCCCATATATTTCTATAAGATAGAGAAATATATGAGACCGCATATATTTCTATAACTTGTAGAAAAATATGAGACCCCATATATTTCTATAACATAGAGAAATATATGAGACCCCATATATTTCTATATCTTGTAGAAATATATGAGACCGCATATATTCCTATAACTTGTACAAATATATGAGACCCCATATATTTCTATAACTTGTAGAAATATATGAGACCCCATATATTTCTATAAGATAGAGAAATATATGAGACCCCATATATTTCTATATCTTGTAGAAATATATGAGACCGCATATATTCCTATAACTTGTACAAATATATGAGACCCCATATATTTCTATAACTTGTAGAAATATATGAGACCCCATATATTTCTATAAGATAGAGAAATATATGAGACCCCATATATTTCTATAACTTGTAGAAATATATGAGACCCCATATATTTCTATAACTTTTAGAAATATTAGTGACCCATTATATTTCTCTATCTTGTAGAAATATATGAGACCCCATATATTTCTTTAACTTGTAGAAATATATGAGACACCATATATTTCTATAAGATAAAGAAATATATGAGACCCCATATATTTCTATAACTTGTAGAAATATATGAGACCCCATATATTTCTATAACTTGTAGAAATATATGAGACCCCATATATTTCTATAAGATAGAGAAATATATGACACCCCATATATTTCTATCACTTGTAATATATATGAGACCCCATATATTTCTATATCTTGTAGAAATATATGAGACCACATATATTTCTATAACTTGTAGAAATATATGAAACCCCATATATTTCTATAAGATAGAGAAATATATGAGACCCAAATATTTCTATAACTTGTAGAAATACATGAGACCCCATATATTTCTATAACTTGTAGAAATATATGAGACCCCATATATTTCTATATCTTGTAGAAATATATGAGACCTTATATATTTCTATAACCTGTAGCAATATATGAGACCCCATATATTTCTATAAGATAAATATATGAGACCCCATATATTTCTATAACTTGTAGAAATATATGAGACTCCATATATTTCTATAAGATAAAAAAATATATGTGACCCCATATATTTCTATAACTTGTAGAAATATATGAGACCCCATATATTTCTATAAGATAGAGAAATATATGAGACCCCATATATTTCTATAACTTGTAGAAATATATGGGACCCCATATATTTCTATAAGATAGAGAAATAATATGAGACCCCATATATTTATATAACTTGTAGAAATATATGAGACCCCATATATTGCTATAACTTGTAGAAATATAGGAGACCCCATATACTTCTATATCTTGTAGAAATATATGAGACCCCATATATTTCTATGACTTGTAGAAATATAGGAGACCCCCTATATTTCTATATCTTGTAGACATATATGAGACACCATATATTTCTATGACTTGTAGAAATATAGGAGACCCCCTATATTTCTATAAGATAGAGAAATATATGAGACCCCATATATTTCTATGACTTGTAGAGATATAGGAGGCCCCCTATATTTCTATAAGATAGAGAAATATATGAGACCCCATATATTTCTATGACTTGTAGAAATATAGGAGGCCCCCTATATTTCTATAAGATAGAGAAATATATGAGACCCCATATATTCCTCTGACTTGTAGAAATATAGGAAGTCTTCTATATTTCTATAAGATAGAGAAATATATGAGACCCCATATATTTCTATGACTTTTAGAAATATAGGAGGCCCCCTATATTTCTATAAGATAGAGAAATATATGAAACCCCATATATTTTTATAACTTGTAGAAATATAGGAGATTCCATATATTTCTATAAGTTAGAGAAATATATGAGACCCCATATATTTCTATATCTTGTAGAAATATATGAGACCCCATATATTTCTATAAGATAGAGAAATATATGTGACCCCATATATTTCTATAACTTGTAGAAATATATGAGACTCCATATATTTCTATAAGATAGAGAAATATATGAGACCCCATATATTTCTAGAACTTGTAGAAATATATGAGACCCCATATATTTCTATAAGGTAGAGAAATATATGAGATGCCATATATTTCTATAACTTGTAAAAATATATGAGACCCCAAATATTTCTATAAAATAGAGAAATTATGAGACCCCATAATTCTATAACTTGTAGAAATATATGACACCCCATATATTTCTATATCTTGTAGAAATATATGAGACCCCATATATTTCAATAACTTGTAGAAATATATGAGACCCCATATATTTCTATAAGATAGAGAAATATATGAGACCCCATATATTTCTATAACTTGTAGAAATATATGAGACTCCATATATTTCTATATCTTGTAGAAATATATGAGACCGCATATATTCCTATAACTTGTACAAATATATGAGACCCCATATATTTCTATAATATAGAGAAATATATGAGACCCCATATATTTCTATAACTTGTAGAAATATATGAGACCCCATATATTTCTATAACTTGTAGAAATATATGAGACCCCATATATTTCTATGACTTGTAGAAATATATGAGACCCCATATATTTCTATAACTTGTAGAAATATATGAGACCCCATATATTTCTATAAGATAGAGAAATATATGAGACCCCATATATTTCTATCACTTGTAAAATATATGAGACCCCATATATTTCAATATCTGTAGAAATATATGAGACCCCATTTATTTCTATAACTTGTAGAAATATATGAGACCCCATATATTTCTATAAGATAGAGAAATATATGAGATCCCAAATATTTCTATAACATGTAGAAATACATGAGACCCCATATATTTCTATAACTTGTAGAAATATATGAGACCCCATATATTTCTATATCTTGTAGAAATATATGAGACCGCATATATTTCTATAACTTGTAGAAATATATGAGACCCCATATATTTCTATAAGATAGAGAAATATATGAGACCGCATATATTTCTATAACTTGTAGAAAAATATGAGACCCCATATATTTCTATAAGATAGAGAAATATATGAGACCCCATATATTTCTATATCTTGTAGAAATATATGAGACCGCATATATTCCTATAACTTGTACAAATATATGAGACCCCATATATTTCTATAACTTGTAGAAATATATGAGACCCCATATATTTCTATAAGATAGAGAAATATAGGAGACCCCAAATATTTCTATAACTTGTAGAAATATATGAGACCCCATATATTTCTATAACTTGTAGGAATATAAGAGACCCCATATATTTCTATATCGTGTAGAAATATATGAGACCCCATATAGTTCTATAACTTGTAGAAATATATGAGACCCCATATATTTCTATAAGATAGAGAAATATATGAGACCCCATATATTTCTATAACTTGTAGAAATATATGAGACCCCATATATTTCTATATCTTTTTGAAATATATGAGACCGCATATATTCCTATAACTGGTACAAATATATGAGACCCCATATATTTCTATAATATAGAGAAATATATGAGACCCCATATATTTCTATAACTTGTAGAAATATATGAGACCCCATATATTTCTATAAGATAGAGAAATAATATGAGACCCCATATATTTCTATAACTTGTAGAAATATATGAGACCCCATATATTTCTATAAGATAGAGAAATATATGGGACCCCATATATTTCTATAACTTGTAGAAATATATGAGACCCCATATATTTCTATAAGATAGAGAAATAATATGAGACCCCATATATTTCTATAACTTGTAGAAATATATGAGACCCCATATATTGCTATAACTTGTAGAAATATAGGAGACCCCATATACTTCTATATCTTGTAGAAATATATGAGACCCCATATATTTCTATGACTTGTAGAAATATAGGAGACCCCCTATATTTCTATATCTTGTAGAAATATATGAGACACCATATATTTCTATGACTTGTAGAAATATAGGAGACCCCCTATATTTCTATAAGATAGAGAAATATATGAGACCCCATATATTTCTATGACTTGTAGAGATATAGGAGGCCCCCTATATTTCTATAAGATAGAGAAATATATGAGACCCCATATATTTCTATGACTTGTAGAAATATAGGAGGCCCCCTATATTTCTATAAGATAGAGAAATATATGAGACCCCATATATTCCTCTGACTTGTAGAAATATAGGAAGTCTTCTATATTTCTATAAGATAGAGAAATATATGAGACCCCATATATTTCTATGACTTTTAGAAATATAGGAGGCCCCCTATATTTCTATAAGATAGAGAAATATATGAAACCCCATATATTTTTATAACTTGTAGAAATATAGGAGATCCCATATATTTCTATAAGTTAGAGAAATATATGAGACCCCATATATTTCTATATCTTGTAGAAATATATGAGACCCCATATATTTCTATAAGATAGAGAAATATATGTGACCCCATATATTTCTATAACTTGTAGAAATATATGAGACTCCATATATTTCTATAAGATAGAGAAATATATGAGACCCCATATATTTCTAGAACTTGTAGAAATATATGAGACCCCATATATTTCTATAAGGTAGAGAAATATATGAGATGCCATATATTTCTATAACTTGTAAAAATATATGAGACCCCAAATATTTCTATAAAATAGAGAAATTATGAGACCCCATAATTCTATAACTTGTAGAAATATATGACACCCCATATATTTCTATATCTTGTAGAAATATATGAGACCCCATATATTTCAATAACTTGTAGAAATATATGAGACCCCATATATTTCTATAAGATAGAGAAATATATGAGACCCCATATATTTCTATAACTTGTAGAAATATATGAGACTCCATATATTTCTATATCTTGTAGAAATATATGAGACCGCATATATTCCTATAACTTGTACAAATATATGAGACCCCATATATTTCTATAATATAGAGAAATATATGAGACCCCATATATTTCTATAACTTGTAGAAATATATGAGACCCCATATATTTCTATAACTTGTAGAAATATATGAGACCCCATATATTTCTATGACTTGTAGAAATATATGAGACCCCATATATTTCTATAACTTGTAGAAATATATGAGACCCCATATATTTCTATAAGATAGAGAAATATATGAGACCCCATATATTTCTATCACTTGTAAAATATATGAGACCCCATATATTTCAATATCTGTAGAAATATATGAGACCCCATTTATTTCTATAACTTGTAGAAATATATGAGACCCCATATATTTCTATAAGATAGAGAAATATATGAGATCCCAAATATTTCTATAACATGTAGAAATACATGAGACCCCATATATTTCTATAACTTGTAGAAATATATGAGACCCCATATATTTCTATATCTTGTAGAAATATATGAGACCGCATATATTTCTATAACTTGTAGAAATATATGAGACCCCATATATTTCTATAAGATAGAGAAATATATGAGACCGCATATATTTCTATAACTTGTTGAAAAATATGAGACCCCATATATTTCTATAAGATAGAGAAATATATGAGACCCCATATATTTCTATATCTTGTAGAAATATATGAGACCGCATATATTCCTATAACTTGTACAAATATATGAGACCCCATATATTTCTATAACTTGTAGAAATATATGAGACCCCATATATTTCTATAAGATAGAGAAATATAGGAGACCCCAAATATTTCTATAACTTGTAGAAATATATGAGACCCCATATATTTCTATAACTTGTAGGAATATAAGAGACCCCATATATTTCTATATCGTGTAGAAATATATGAGACCCCATATAGTTCTATAACTTGTAGAAATATATGAGACCCCATATATTTCTATAAGATAGAGAAATATATGAGACCCCATATATTTCTATAACTTGTAGAAATATATGAGACCCCATATATTTCTATATCTTTGTGAAATATATGAGACCGCATATATTCCTATAACTGGTACAAATATATGAGACCCCATATATTTCTATAATATAGAGAAATATATGAGACCCCATATATTTCTATAACTTGTAGAAATATATGAGACCCCATATATTTCTATAAGATAGAGAAATAATATGAGACCCCATATATTTCTATAACTTGTAGAAATATATGAGACCCCATATATTTCTATAAGATAGAGAAATATATGAGACCCCATATATTTCTATAACTTGTAGAAATATATGAGACCCCATATATTTCTATAAGATAGAGAAATAATATGAGACCCCATATATTTCTATAACTTGTAGAAATATATGAGACCCCATATATTGCTATAACTTGTAGAAATATAGGAGACCCCATATACTTCTATATCTTGTAGAAATATATGAGACCCCATATATTTCTATGACTTGTAGAAATATAGGAGACCCCCTATATTTCTATATCTTGTAGAAATATATGAGACACCATATATTTCTATGACTTGTAGAAATATAGGAGACCCCCTATATTTCTATAAGATAGAGAAATATATGAGACCCCATATATTTCTATGACTTGTAGAGATATAGGAGGCCCCCTATATTTCTATAAGATAGAGAAATATATGAGACCCCATATATTTCTATGACTTGTAGAAATATAGGAGGCCCCCTATATTTCTATAAGATAGAGAAATATATGAGACCCCATATATTCCTCTGACTTGTAGAAATATAGGAAGTCTTCTATATTTCTATAAGATAGAGAAATATATGAGACCCCATATATTTCTATGACTTTTAGAAATATAGGAGGCCCCCTATATTTCTATAAGATAGAGAAATATATGAAACCCCATATATTTTTATAACTTGTAGAAATATAGGAGATCCCATATATTTCTATAAGTTAGAGAAATATATGAGACCCCATATATTTCTATATCTTGTAGAAATATATGAGACCGCATATATTCCTATAACTTGTACAAATATATGAGACCCCATATATTTCTATAACTTGTAGAAATATATGAGACCCCATATATTTCTATAAGATAGAGACATATATGAGACCCCATATATTTCTATAACTTGTAGAAATATATGAGACCCCATATATTTCTATAACTTTTAGAAATATTAGTGACCCATTATATTTCTCTATCTTGTAGAAATATATGAGACCCCATATATTTCTTTAACTTGTAGAAATATATGAGACCCCATATATTTCTATAAGATAAAGAAATATATGAGACCCCATATATTTCTATAACTTGTAGAAATATATGAGACCCCATATATTTCTATAACTTGTAGAAATATATGAGACCCCATATATTTCTATAAGATAGAGAAATATATGAGACCCCATATATTTCTATCACTTGTAATATATATGAGACCCCATATATTTCTATATCTTGTAGAAATATATGAGACCACATATATTTCTATAACTTGTAGAAATATATGAAACCCCATATATTTCTATAAGATAGAGAAATATATGAGACCCAAATATTTCTATAACTTGTAGAAATACATGAGACCCCATATATTTCTATAACTTGTAGAAATATATGAGACCCCATATATTTCTATATCTTGTAGAAATATATGAGACCTTATATATTTCTATAACCTGTAGCAATATATGAGACCCCATATATTTCTATAAGATAAATATATGAGACCCCATATATTTCTATAACTTGTAGAAATATATGAGACCCCATATATTTCTATAAGATAAAAAAATATATGTGACCCCATATATTTCTATAACTTGTAGAAATATATGAGACCCCATATATTTCTATAAGATAGAGAAATATATGAGACCCCATATATTTCTAGAACTTGTAGAAATATATGAGACCCCATATATTTCTATAAGATAGAGAAATAATATGAGACCCCATATATTTATATAACTTGTAGAAATATATGAGACCCCATATATTGCTATAACTTGTAGAAATATAGGAGACCCCATATACTTCTATATCTTGTAGAAATATATGAGACCCCATATATTTCTATGACTTGTAGAAATATAGGAGACCCCCTATATTTCTATATCTTGTAGAAATATTGAGACACCATATATTTCTATGACTTGTAGAAATATAGGAGACCCCCTATATTTCTATAAGATAGAGAAATATATGAGACCCCATATATTTCTATGACTTGTAGAGATATAGGAGGCCCCCTATATTTCTATAAGATAGAGAAATATATGAGACCCCATATATTTCTATGACTTGTAGAAATATAGGAGGCCCCCTATATTTCTATAAGATAGAGAAATATATGAGACCCCATATATTCCTCTGACTTGTAGAAATATAGGAAGTCTTCTATATTTCTATAAGATAGAGATATATATGAGACCCCATATATTTCTATGACTTTTAGAAATATAGGAGGCCCCCTATATTTCTATAAGATAGAGAAATATATGAAACCCCATATATTTTTATAACTTGTAGAAATATAGGAGATCCCATATATTTCTATAAGTTAGAGAAATATATGAGACCCCATATATTTCTATATCTTGTAGAAATATATGAGACCCCATATATTTCTATAAGATAGAGAAATATATGTGACCCCATATATTTCTATAACTTGTAGAAATATATGAGACTCCATATATTTCTATAAGATAGAGAAATATATGAGACCCCATATATTTCTAGAACTTGTAGAAATATATGAGACCCCATATATTTCTATAAGGTAGAGAAATATATGAGATGCCATATATTTCTATAACTTGTAAAAATATATGAGACCCCATATATTTCTATAAAATAGAGAAATTATGAGACCCCATATATTTCTATAACTTGTAGAAATATATGACACCCCATATATTTCTATATCTTGTAGAAATATATGAGACCCCATATATTTCAATAACTTGTAGAAATATATGAGACCCCATATATTTCTATAAGATAGAGAAATATATGAGACCCCATATATTTCTATAACTTGTAGAAATATATGAGACTCCATATATTTCTATATCTTGTAGAAATATATGAGACCGCATATATTCCTATAACTTGTACAAATATATGAGACCCCATATATTTCTATAATATAGAGAAATATATGAGACCCCATATATTTCTATAACTTGTAGAAATATATGAGACCCCATATATTTCTATAACTTGTAGAAATATATGAGACCCCATATATTTCTATGACTTGTAGAAATATATGAGACCCCATATATTTCTATAACTTGTAGAAATATATGAGACCCCATATATTTCTATAAGATAGAGAAATATATGAGACCCCATATATTTCTATCACTTGTAAAATATATGAGACCCCATATATTTCAATATCTGTAGAAATATATGAGACCCCATATATTTCTATAACTTGTAGAAATATATGAGACCCCATATATTTCTATAAGATAGAGAAATATATGAGATCCCAAATATTTCTATAACATGTAGAAATACATGAGACCCCATATATTTCTATAACTTGTAGAAATATATGAGACCCCATATATTTCTATATCTTGTAGAAATATATGAGACCGCATATATTTCTATAACTTGTAGAAATATATGAGACCCCATATATTTCTATAAGATAGAGAAATATATGAGACCGCATATATTTCTATAACTTGTAGAAAAATATGAGACCCCATATATTTCTATAACATAGAGAAATATATGAGACCCCATATATTTCTATATCTTGTAGAAATATATGAGACCGCATATATTCCTATAACTTGTACAAATATATGAGACCCCATATATTTCTATAACTTGTAGAAATATATGAGACCCCATATATTTCTATAAGATAGAGAAATATATGAGACCCCATATATTTCTATATCTTGTAGAAATATATGAGACCGCATATATTCCTATAACTTGTACAAATATATGAGACCCCATATATTTCTATAACTTGTAGAAATATATGAGACCCCATATATTTCTATAAGATAGAGAAATATATGAGACCCCATATATTTCTATAACTTGTAGAAATATATGAGACCCCATATATTTCTATAACTTTTAGAAATATTAGTGACCCATTATATTTCTCTATCTTGTAGAAATATATGAGACCCCATATATTTCTTTAACTTGTAGAAATATATGAGACACCATATATTTCTATAAGATAAAGAAATATATGAGACCCCATATATTTCTATAACTTGTAGAAATATATGAGACCCCATATATTTCTATAACTTGTAGAAATATATGAGACCCCATATATTTCTATAAGATAGAGAAATATATGACACCCCATATATTTCTATCACTTGTAATATATATGAGACCCCATATATTTCTATATCTTGTAGAAATATATGAGACCACATATATTTCTATAACTTGTAGAAATATATGAAACCCCATATATTTCTATAAGATAGAGAAATATATGAGACCCAAATATTTCTATAACTTGTAGAAATACATGAGACCCCATATATTTCTATAACTTGTAGAAATATATGAGACCCCATATATTTCTATATCTTGTAGAAATATATGAGACCTTATATATTTCTATAACCTGTAGCAATATATGAGACCCCATATATTTCTATAAGATAAATATATGAGACCCCATATATTTCTATAACTTGTAGAAATATATGAGACTCCATATATTTCTATAAGATAAAAAAATATATGTGACCCCATATATTTCTATAACTTGTAGAAATATATGAGACCCCATATATTTCTATAAGATAGAGAAATATATGAGACCCCATATATTTCTATAACTTGTAGAAATATATGGGACCCCATATATTTCTATAAGATAGAGAAATAATATGAGACCCCATATATTTATATAACTTGTAGAAATATATGAGACCCCATATATTGCTATAACTTGTAGAAATATAGGAGACCCCATATACTTCTATATCTTGTAGAAATATATGAGACCCCATATATTTCTATGACTTGTAGAAATATAGGAGACCCCCTATATTTCTATATCTTGTAGACATATATGAGACACCATATATTTCTATGACTTGTAGAAATATAGGAGACCCCCTATATTTCTATAAGATAGAGAAATATATGAGACCCCATATATTTCTATGACTTGTAGAGATATAGGAGGCCCCCTATATTTCTATAAGATAGAGAAATATATGAGACCCCATATATTTCTATGACTTGTAGAAATATAGGAGGCCCCCTATATTTCTATAAGATAGAGAAATATATGAGACCCCATATATTCCTCTGACTTGTAGAAATATAGGAAGTCTTCTATATTTCTATAAGATAGAGAAATATATGAGACCCCATATATTTCTATGACTTTTAGAAATATAGGAGGCCCCCTATATTTCTATAAGATAGAGAAATATATGAAACCCCATATATTTTTATAACTTGTAGAAATATAGGAGATTCCATATATTTCTATAAGTTAGAGAAATATATGAGACCCCATATATTTCTATATCTTGTAGAAATATATGAGACCCCATATATTTCTATAAGATAGAGAAATATATGTGACCCCATATATTTCTATAACTTGTAGAAATATATGAGACTCCATATATTTCTATAAGATAGAGAAATATATGAGACCCCATATATTTCTAGAACTTGTAGAAATATATGAGACCCCATATATTTCTATAAGGTAGAGAAATATATGAGATGCCATATATTTCTATAACTTGTAAAAATATATGAGACCCCAAATATTTCTATAAAATAGAGAAATTATGAGACCCCATAATTCTATAACTTGTAGAAATATATGACACCCCATATATTTCTATATCTTGTAGAAATATATGAGACCCCATATATTTCAATAACTTGTAGAAATATATGAGACCCCATATATTTCTATAAGATAGAGAAATATATGAGACCCCATATATTTCTATAACTTGTAGAAATATATGAGACTCCATATATTTCTATATCTTGTAGAAATATATGAGACCGCATATATTCCTATAACTTGTACAAATATATGAGACCCCATATATTTCTATAATATAGAGAAATATATGAGACCCCATATATTTCTATAACTTGTAGAAATATATGAGACCCCATATATTTCTATAACTTGTAGAAATATATGAGACCCCATATATTTCTATGACTTGTAGAAATATATGAGACCCCATATATTTCTATAACTTGTAGAAATATATGAGACCCCATATATTTCTATAAGATAGAGAAATATATGAGACCCCATATATTTCTATCACTTGTAAAATATATGAGACCCCATATATTTCAATATCTGTAGAAATATATGAGACCCCATTTATTTCTATAACTTGTAGAAATATATGAGACCCCATATATTTCTATAAGATAGAGAAATATATGAGATCCCAAATATTTCTATAACATGTAGAAATACATGAGACCCCATATATTTCTATAACTTGTAGAAAT
Organism: Muscardinus avellanarius; assembly: GCF_963383645.1. NCBI lineage: Eukaryota > Metazoa > Chordata > Mammalia > Rodentia > Gliridae > Muscardinus > Muscardinus avellanarius. Next base: position 23,211,745 of record NC_137798.1, read on the forward strand.
ATATGAGACCCCATATATTTCTATATCTTGTAGAAATATATGAGACCGCATATATTTCTATAACTTGTAGAAATATATGAGACCCCATATATTTCTATAAGATAGAGAAATATATGAGACCGCATATATTTCTATAACTTGTAGAAAAATATGAGACCCCATATATTTCTATAAGATAGAGAAATATATGAGACCCCATATATTTCTATATCTTGTAGAAATATATGAGACCGCATATATTCCTATAACTTGTACAAATATATGAGACCCCATATATTTCTATAACTTGTAGAAATATATGAGACCCCATATATTTCTATAAGATAGAGAAATATAGGAGACCCCAAATATTTCTATAACTTGTAGAAATATATGAGACCCCATATATTTCTATAACTTGTAGGAATATAAGAGACCCCATATATTTCTATATCGTGTAGAAATATATGAGACCCCATATAGTTCTATAACTTGTAGAAATATATTAGACCCCATATATTTCTATAAGATAGAGAAATATATGAGACCCCATATATTTCTATAACTTGTAGAAATATATGAGACCCCATATATTTCTATATCTTTGTGAAATATATGAGACCGCATATATTCCTATAACTGGTACAAATATATGAGACCCCATATATTTCTATAATATAGAGAAATATATGAGACCCCATATATTTCTATAACTTGTAGAAATATATGAGACCCCATATATTTCTATAAGATAGAGAAATAATATGAGACCCCATATATTTCTATAACTTGTAGAAATATATGAGACCCCATATATTGCTATAACTTGTAGAAATATAGGAGACCCCATATACTTCTATATCTTGTAGAAATATATGAGACCCCATATATTTCTATGACTTGTAGAAATATAGGAGACCCCCTATATTTCTATATCTTGTAGAAATATATGAGACACCATATATTTCTATGACTTGTAGAAATATAGGAGACCCCCTATATTTCTATAAGATAGAGAAATATATGAGACCCCATATATTTCTATGACTTGTAGAGATATAGGAGGCCCCCTATATTTCTATAAGATAGAGAAATATATGAGACCCCATATATTTCTATGACTTGTAGAAATATAGGAGGCCCCCTATATTTCTATAAGATAGAGAAATATATGAGACCCCATATATTCCTCTGACTTGTAGAAATATAGGAAGTCTTCTATATTTCTATAAGATAGAGAAATATATGAGACCCCATATATTTCTATGACTTTTAGAAATATAGGAGGCCCCCTATATTTCTATAAGATAGAGAAATATATGAAACCCCATATATTTTTATAACTTGTAGAAATATAGGAGATCCCATATATTTCTATAAGTTAGAGAAATATATGAGACCCCATATATTTCTATATCTTGTAGAAATATATGAGACCGCATATATTCCTATAACTTGTACAAATATATGAGACCCCATATATTTCTATAACTTGTAGAAATATATGAGACCCCATATATTTCTATAAGATAGAGACATATATGAGACCCCATATATTTCTATAACTTGTAGAAATATATGAGACCCCATATATTTCTATAACTTTTAGAAATATTAGTGACCCATTATATTTCTCTATCTTGTAGAAATATATGAGACCCCATATATTTCTTTAACTTGTAGAAATATATGAGACCCCATATATTTCTATAAGATAAAGAAATATATGAGACCCCATATATTTCTATAACTTGTAGAAATATATGAGACCCCATATATTTCTATAACTTGTAGAAATATATGAGACCCCATATATTTCTATAAGATAGAGAAATATATGAGACCCCATATATTTCTATCACTTGTAATATATATGAGACCCCATATATTTCTATATCTTGTAGAAATATATGAGACCACATATATTTCTATAACTTGTAGAAATATATGAAACCCCATATATTTCTATAAGATAGAGAAATATATGAGACCCAAATATTTCTATAACTTGTAGAAATACATGAGACCCCATATATTTCTATAACTTGTAGAAATATATGAGACCCCATATATTTCTATATCTTGTAGAAATATATGAGACCTTATATATTTCTATAACCTGTAGCAATATATGAGACCCCATATATTTCTATAAGATAAATATATGAGACCCCATATATTTCTATAACTTGTAGAAATATATGAGACCCCATATATTTCTATAAGATAAAAAAATATATGTGACCCCATATATTTCTATAACTTGTAGAAATATATGAGACCCCATATATTTCTATAAGATAGAGAAATATATGAGACCCCATATATTTCTAGAACTTGTAGAAATATATGAGACCCCATATATTTCTATAAGATAGAGAAATAATATGAGACCCCATATATTTATATAACTTGTAGAAATATATGAGACCCCATATATTGCTATAACTTGTAGAAATATAGGAGACCCCATATACTTCTATATCTTGTAGAAATATATGAGACCCCATATATTTCTATGACTTGTAGAAATATAGGAGACCCCCTATATTTCTATATCTTGTAGAAATATTGAGACACCATATATTTCTATGACTTGTAGAAATATAGGAGACCCCCTATATTTCTATAAGATAGAGAAATATATGAGACCCCATATATTTCTATGACTTGTAGAGATATAGGAGGCCCCCTATATTTCTATAAGATAGAGAAATATATGAGACCCCATATATTTCTATGACTTGTAGAAATATAGGAGGCCCCCTATATTTCTATAAGATAGAGAAATATATGAGACCCCATATATTCCTCTGACTTGTAGAAATATAGGAAGTCTTCTATATTTCTATAAGATAGAGATATATATGAGACCCCATATATTTCTATGACTTTTAGAAATATAGGAGGCCCCCTATATTTCTATAAGATAGAGAAATATATGAAACCCCATATATTTTTATAACTTGTAGAAATATAGGAGATCCCATATATTTCTATAAGTTAGAGAAATATATGAGACCCCATATATTTCTATATCTTGTAGAAATATATGAGACCCCATATATTTCTATAAGATAGAGAAATATATGTGACCCCATATATTTCTATAACTTGTAGAAATATATGAGACTCCATATATTTCTATAAGATAGAGAAATATATGAGACCCCATATATTTCTAGAACTTGTAGAAATATATGAGACCCCATATATTTCTATAAGGTAGAGAAATATATGAGATGCCATATATTTCTATAACTTGTAAAAATATATGAGACCCCATATATTTCTATAAAATAGAGAAATTATGAGACCCCATATATTTCTATAACTTGTAGAAATATATGACACCCCATATATTTCTATATCTTGTAGAAATATATGAGACCCCATATATTTCAATAACTTGTAGAAATATATGAGACCCCATATATTTCTATAAGATAGAGAAATATATGAGACCCCATATATTTCTATAACTTGTAGAAATATATGAGACTCCATATATTTCTATATCTTGTAGAAATATATGAGACCGCATATATTCCTATAACTTGTACAAATATATGAGACCCCATATATTTCTATAATATAGAGAAATATATGAGACCCCATATATTTCTATAACTTGTAGAAATATATGAGACCCCATATATTTCTATAACTTGTAGAAATATATGAGACCCCATATATTTCTATGACTTGTAGAAATATATGAGACCCCATATATTTCTATAACTTGTAGAAATATATGAGACCCCATATATTTCTATAAGATAGAGAAATATATGAGACCCCATATATTTCTATCACTTGTAAAATATATGAGACCCCATATATTTCAATATCTGTAGAAATATATGAGACCCCATATATTTCTATAACTTGTAGAAATATATGAGACCCCATATATTTCTATAAGATAGAGAAATATATGAGATCCCAAATATTTCTATAACATGTAGAAATACATGAGACCCCATATATTTCTATAACTTGTAGAAATATATGAGACCCCATATATTTCTATATCTTGTAGAAATATATGAGACCGCATATATTTCTATAACTTGTAGAAATATATGAGACCCCATATATTTCTATAAGATAGAGAAATATATGAGACCGCATATATTTCTATAACTTGTAGAAAAATATGAGACCCCATATATTTCTATAACATAGAGAAATATATGAGACCCCATATATTTCTATATCTTGTAGAAATATATGAGACCGCATATATTCCTATAACTTGTACAAATATATGAGACCCCATATATTTCTATAACTTGTAGAAATATATGAGACCCCATATATTTCTATAAGATAGAGAAATATATGAGACCCCATATATTTCTATATCTTGTAGAAATATATGAGACCGCATATATTCCTATAACTTGTACAAATATATGAGACCCCATATATTTCTATAACTTGTAGAAATATATGAGACCCCATATATTTCTATAAGATAGAGAAATATATGAGACCCCATATATTTCTATAACTTGTAGAAATATATGAGACCCCATATATTTCTATAACTTTTAGAAATATTAGTGACCCATTATATTTCTCTATCTTGTAGAAATATATGAGACCCCATATATTTCTTTAACTTGTAGAAATATATGAGACACCATATATTTCTATAAGATAAAGAAATATATGAGACCCCATATATTTCTATAACTTGTAGAAATATATGAGACACCATATATTTCTATAACTTGTAGAAATATATGAGACCCCATATATTTCTATAAGATAGAGAAATATATGACACCCCATATATTTCTATCACTTGTAATATATATGAGACCCCATATATTTCTATATCTTGTAGAAATATATGAGACCACATATATTTCTATAACTTGTAGAAATATATGAAACCCCATATATTTCTATAAGATAGAGAAATATATGAGACCCAAATATTTCTATAACTTGTAGAAATACATGAGACCCCATATATTTCTATAACTTGTAGAAATATATGAGACCCCATATATTTCTATATCTTGTAGAAATATATGAGACCTTATATATTTCTATAACCTGTAGCAATATATGAGACCCCATATATTTCTATAAGATAAATATATGAGACCCCATATATTTCTATAACTTGTAGAAATATATGAGACTCCATATATTTCTATAAGATAAAAAAATATATGTGACCCCATATATTTCTATAACTTGTAGAAATATATGAGACCCCATATATTTCTATAAGATAGAGAAATATATGAGACCCCATATATTTCTATAACTTGTAGAAATATATGGGACCCCATATATTTCTATAAGATAGAGAAATAATATGAGACCCCATATATTTATATAACTTGTAGAAATATATGAGACCCCATATATTGCTATAACTTGTAGAAATATAGGAGACCCCATATACTTCTATATCTTGTAGAAATATATGAGACCCCATATATTTCTATGACTTGTAGAAATATAGGAGACCCCCTATATTTCTATATCTTGTAGACATATATGAGACACCATATATTTCTATGACTTGTAGAAATATAGGAGACCCCCTATATTTCTATAAGATAGAGAAATATATGAGACCCCATATATTTCTATGACTTGTAGAGATATAGGAGGCCCCCTATATTTCTATAAGATAGAGAAATATATGAGACCCCATATATTTCTATGACTTGTAGAAATATAGGAGGCCCCCTATATTTCTATAAGATAGAGAAATATATGAGACCCCATATATTCCTCTGACTTGTAGAAATATAGGAAGTCTTCTATATTTCTATAAGATAGAGAAATATATGAGACCCCATATATTTCTATGACTTTTAGAAATATAGGAGGCCCCCTATATTTCTATAAGATAGAGAAATATATGAAACCCCATATATTTTTATAACTTGTAGAAATATAGGAGATTCCATATATTTCTATAAGTTAGAGAAATATATGAGACCCCATATATTTCTATATCTTGTAGAAATATATGAGACCCCATATATTTCTATAAGATAGAGAAATATATGTGACCCCATATATTTCTATAACTTGTAGAAATATATGAGACTCCATATATTTCTATAAGATAGAGAAATATATGAGACCCCATATATTTCTAGAACTTGTAGAAATATATGAGACCCCATATATTTCTATAAGGTAGAGAAATATATGAGATGCCATATATTTCTATAACTTGCAAAAATATATGAGACCCCAAATATTTCTATAAAATAGAGAAATTATGAGACCCCATAATTCTATAACTTGTAGAAATATATGACACCCCATATATTTCTATATCTTGTAGAAATATATGAGACCCCATATATTTCAATAACTTGTAGAAATATATGAGACCCCATATATTTCTATAAGATAGAGAAATATATGAGACCCCATATATTTCTATAACTTGTAGAAATATATGAGACTCCATATATTTCTATATCTTGTAGAAATATATGAGACCGCATATATTCCTATAACTTGTACAAATATATGAGACCCCATATATTTCTATAATATAGAGAAATATATGAGACCCCATATATTTCTATAACTTGTAGAAATATATGAGACCCCATATATTTCTATAACTTGTAGAAATATATGAGACCCCATATATTTCTATGACTTGTAGAAATATATGAGACCCCATATATTTCTATAACTTGTAGAAATATATGAGACCCCATATATTTCTATAAGATAGAGAAATATATGAGACCCCATATATTTCTATCACTTGTAAAATATATGAGACCCCATATATTTCAATATCTGTAGAAATATATGAGACCCCATTTATTTCTATAACTTGTAGAAATATATGAGACCCCATATATTTCTATAAGATAGAGAAATATATGAGATCCCAAATATTTCTATAACATGTAGAAATACATGAGACCCCATATATTTCTATAACTTGTAGAAATATATGAGACCCCATATATTTCTATATCTTGTAGAAATATATGAGACCGCATATATTTCTATAACTTGTAGAAATATATGAGACCCCATATATTTCTATAAGATAGAGAAATATATGAGACCGCATATATTTCTATAACTTGTAGAAAAATATGAGACCCCATATATTTCTATAAGATAGAGAAATATATGAGACCCCATATATTTCTATATCTTGTAGAAATATATGAGACCGCATATATTCCTATAACTTGTACAAATATATGAGACCCCATATATTTCTATAACTTGTAGAAATATATGAGACCCCATATATTTCTATAAGATAGAGAAATATAGGAGACCCCAAATATTTCTATAACTTGTAGAAATATATGAGACCCCATATATTTCTATAACTTGTAGGAATATAAGAGACCCCATATATTTCTATATCGTGTAGAAATATATGAGACCCCATATAGTTCTATAACTTGTAGAAATATATTAGACCCCATATATTTCTATAAGATAGAGAAATATATGAGACCCCATATATTTCTATAACTTGTAGAAATATATGAGACCCCATATATTTCTATATCTTTGTGAAATATATGAGACCGCATATATTCCTATAACTGGTACAAATATATGAGACCCCATATATTTCTATAATATAGAGAAATATATGAGACCCCATATATTTCTATAACTTGTAGAAATATATGAGACCCCATATATTTCTATAAGATAGAGAAATAATATGAGACCCCATATATTTCTATAACTTGTAGAAATATATGAGACCCCATATATTGCTATAACTTGTAGAAATATAGGAGACCCCATATACTTCTATATCTTGTAGAAATATATGAGACCCCATATATTTCTATGACTTGTAGAAATATAGGAGACCCCCTATATTTCTATATCTTGTAGAAATATATGAGACACCATATATTTCTATGACTTGTAGAAATATAGGAGACCCCCTATATTTCTATAAGATAGAGAAATATATGAGACCCCATATATTTCTATGACTTGTAGAGATATAGGAGGCCCCCTATATTTCTATAAGATAGAGAAATATATGAGACCCCATATATTTCTATGACTTGTAGAAATATAGGAGGCCCCCTATATTTCTATAAGATAGAGAAATATATGAGACCCCATATATTCCTCTGACTTGTAGAATATAGGAAGTCTTCTATATTTCTATAAGATAGAGAAATATATGAGACCCCATATATTTCTATGACTTTTAGAAATATAGGAGGCCCCCTATATTTCTATAAGATAGAGAAATATATGAAACCCCATATATTTTTATAACTTGTAGAAATATAGGAGATCCCATATATTTCTATAAGTTAGAGAAATATATGAGACCCCATATATTTCTATATCTTGTAGAAATATATGAGACCCCATATATTTCTATAAGATAGAGAAATATATGAGACCCCATATATTTCTAGAACTTGTAGAAATATATGAGACCCCATATATTTCTATAAGGTAGAGAAATATATGAGATGCCATATATTTCTATAACTTGTAAAAATATATGAGACCCCATATATTTCTATAAAATAGAGAAATTATGAGACCCCATATATTTCTATAACTTGTAGAAATATATGACACCCCATATATTTCTAAATCTTGTAGAAATATATGAGACCCCATATATTTCAATAACTTGTAGAAATATATGAGACCCCATATATTTCTATAAGATAGAGAAATATATGAGACCCCATATATTTCTATAACTTGTAGAAATATATGAGACTCCATATATTTCTATATCTTGTAGAAATATATGAGACCGCATATATTCCTATAACTTGTACAAATATATGAGACCCCATATATTTCTATAATATAGAGAAATATATGAGACCCCATATATTTCTATAACTTGTAGAAATATATGAGACCCCATATATTTCTATAACTTGTAGAAATATATGAGACCCCATATATTTCTATGACTTGTAGAAATATATGAGACCCCATATATTTCTATAACTTGTAGAAATATATGAGACCCCATATATTTCTATAAGATAGAGAAATATATGAGACCCCATATATTTCTATCACTTGTAAAATATATGAGACCCCATATATTTCAATATCTGTAGAAATATATGAGACCCCATATATTTCTATAAATTGTAGAAATATATGAGACCCCATATATTTCTATAAGATAGAGAAATATATGAGATCCCAAATATTTCTATAACATGTAGAAATACATGAGACCCCATATATTTCTATAAATTGTAGAAATATATGAGACCCCATATATTTCTATATCTTGTAGAAATATATGAGACCGCATATATTTCTATAACTTGTAGAAATATATGAGACCCCATATATTTCTATAAGATAGAGAAATATATGAGACCGCATATATTTCTATAACTTGTAGAAAAATATGAGACCCCATATATTTCTATAAGATAGAGAAATATATGAGACCCCATATATTTCTATATCTTGTAGAAATATATGAGACCGCATATATTCCTATAACTTGTACAAATATATGAGACCCAATATATTTCTATAACTTGTAGAAATATATGAGACCCCATATATTTCTATAAGATAGAGAAATATATGAGACCCCATATATTTCTATAACTTGTAGAAATATATGAGACCCCATATATTTCTATAACTTTTAGAAATATTAGTGACCCATTATATTTCTCTATCTTGTAGAAATATATGAGACCCCATATATTTCTTTAACTTGTAGAAATATATGAGACCCCATATATTTCTATAAGATAAAGAAATATATGAGACCCCATATATTTCTATAACTTGTAGAAATATATGAGACCCCATATATTTCTATAACTTGTAGAAATATATGAGACCCCATATATTTCTATAAGATAGAGAAATATATGAGACCCCATATATTTCTATCACTTGTAATATATATGAGACCCCATATATTTCTATATCTTGTAGAAATATATGAGACCACATATATTTCTATAACTTGTAGAAATATATGAAACCCCATATATTTCTATAAGATAGAGAAATATATGAGACCCAAATATTTCTATAACTTGTAGAAATACATGAGACCCCATATATTTCTATAACTTGTAGAAATATATGAGACCACATATATTTCTATATCTTGTAGAAATATATGAGACCTTATATATTTCTATAACCTGTAGCAATATATGAGACCCCATACATTTCTATAAGATAAATATATGAGACCCCATATATTTCTATAACTTGTAGAAATATATGAGACCCCATATATTTCTATAAGATAAAAAAATATATGTGACCCCATATATTTCTATAACTTGTAGAAATATATGAGACCCCATATATTTCTATAAGATAGAGAAATATATGAGACCCCATATATTTCTATAACTTGTAGAAATATATGAGACCCCATATATTTCTATAAGATAGAGAAATAATATGAGACCCCATATATTTCTATAACTTGTAAAAATATATGAGACCCCATATATTGCTGTAACTTGTAGAAATATAGGAGACCCCATATACTTCTATATCTTGTAGAAATATATGAGACCCCATATATTTCTATGACTTGTAGAAATATAGGAGACCCCCTATATTTCTATATCTTGTAGAAATATATGAGACACCATATATTTCTATGACTTGTGGAAATATAGGAGACCCCCTATATTTCTATAAGATAGAGAAATATATGAGACCCCATATATTTCTATGACTTGTAGAGATATAGGAGGCCCCCTATATTTCTATAAGATAGAGAAATATATGAGACCCCATATATTTCTATGACTTGTAGAAATATAGGAGGCCCCCTATATTTCTATAAGATAGAGAAATATATGAGACCCCATATATTCCTCTGACTTGTAGAAATATAGGAAGTCTTCTATATTTCTATAAGATAGAGAAATATATGAGACCCCATATATTTCTATGACTTTTAGAAATATAGGAGGCCCCCTATATTTCTATAAGATAGAGAAATATATGAAACCCCATATATTTTTATAACTTGTAGAAATATAGGAGATCCCTTATATTTCGATAAGTTAGAGAAATATATGAGACCCCATATATTTCTATATCTTGTAGAAATATATGAGACCCCATATATTTCTATAAGATAGAGAAATATATGTGACCCCATATATTTCTATAACTTGTAGAAATATATGAGACTCCATATATTTCTATAAGATAGAGAAATATATGAGACCCCATATATTTCTAGAACTTGTAGAAATATATGAGACCCCATATATTTCTATAAGGTAGAGAAATATATGAGATGCCATATATTTCTATAACTTGTAAAAATATATGAGACCCCATATATTTCTATAAAATAGAGAAATTATGAGACCTCATATATTTCTATAACTTGTAGAAATATATGACACCCCATATATTTCTATATCTTGTAGAAATATATGAGACCCCATATATTTCAATAACTTGTAGAAATATATGAGACCCCATATATTTATATAAGATAGAGAAATATATGAGACCCCATATATTTCTATAACTTGTAGAAATATATGAGACTCCATATATTTCTATATCTTGTAGAAATATATGAGACCGCATATATTCCTATAACTTGTACAAATATATGAGATCCCAAATATTTCTATAACATGTAGAAATACATGAGACCCCATATATTTCTATAACTTGTAGAAATATATGAGACCCCATATATTTCTATAACTTGTAGAAATATATGAGACCCCATATATTTCTATATCTTGTAGAAATATATGAGACCGCATATATTTCTATAACTTGTAGAAATATATGAGACCCGATATATTTCTATAAGATAGAGAAATATATGAGACCGCATATATTTCTATAACTTGTAGAAAAATATGAGACCCCATATATTTCTATAAGATAGAGAAATATATGAGACCCCATATATTTCTATATCTTGTAGAAATATATGAGACCGCTTTTTCCTATAACTTGTACAAATATATGAGACCCCATATATTTCTATAACTTGTAGAAATATATGAGATCCCATATATTTCTATAAGATAGAGAAATATATGAGACCCCAAATATTTCTATAACTTGTAGAAATATATGAGACCCCATATATTTCTATAACTTGTAGGAATATAAGAGACCCCATATATTTCTATATCGTGTAGAAATATATGAGACCCCATATAGTTCTATAACTTGTAGAAATATGAGACCCCATATATTTCTATAAAATAGAGAAATATATGAGACCCCATATATTTCTATAACTTGTAGAAATATATGAGACCCCATATATTTCTATATCTTTGTGAAATATATGAGACCGCATATATTCCTATAACTGGTACAAATATATGAGACCCCATATATTTCTATAATATAGAGAAATATATGAGACCCCATATATTTCTATAACTTGTAGAAATATATGAGACCCCATATATTTCTATGACTTGTAGAAATATAGGAGACCCCATATATTTCTATAACTTGAAGAAATATATGAGACCCCATATATTTCTATAAGATAGAGAAATATATGTGACCCCATATATTTCTATAACTTGCAGAAATATATGAGAACCCATATATTTCTATAACTTTTAGAAATATTAGTGACCCATTATATTTCTCTATCTTGTAGAAATATATGAGACCCCATATATTTCTTTAACTTGTAGAAATATATGAGACCCCATATATTTCTATAAGATAAAGAAATATATGAGACCCCATATATTTCTATAACTTGTAGAAATATATGAGACCCCATATATTTCTATAACTTGTAGAAATATATGAGACCCCATATATTTCTATAAGATAGAGAAATATATGAGACCCCATATATTTCTATCACTTGTAAAATATATGAGACCCCATATATTTCTATATCTTGTAGAAATATATGAGACCCCATATATTTCTATAACTTGTAGAAATATTTGAAACCCCATATATTTCTATAAGATAGAGAAATACATGAGACCCCAAATATTTCTATAAATTGTAGAAATACATGAGACCCCATATATTTCTATAACTTGTAGAAATATATGAGACCCCATATATTTCTATATCTTGTAGAAATATATGAGACCCCATATATTTCTGAAACCTGTAGAAATATATGAGACCCCATATATTTCTATAAGATGAATATATGAGACCCCATATATTTCTATAATTTGTAGAAATATATGAGACTCCATATATTTCTATATTTTGTAGAAATATATGAGACCGCATATATTCCTATAACTTGTACAAATATATGAGATCCCATATATTTCTATAATATAGAGAAATATATGAGACCCCATATATTTCTATAACTTGTAGAAATATATGAGACCCCATATATTTCTATAACTTGTAGAAATATATGAGACCCCATATATTTCTATGACTTGTAGAAATATATGAGACCCCATATATTTCTATAACTTGTAGAAATATATGAGACCCCATATATTGCTATAAGATAGAGAAATATATGAGACCCCATATATTTCTATCACTTGTAAAATATATGAGACCCCATATATTTCAATATCTTGTACAAATATATGAGACCCCATATATTTCTATAACTTGTAGAAATATATGAGACCCCATATATTTCTATAAGATAGAGAAATATATGAGATCCCAAATATTTCTATAACATGTAGAAATACATGAGACCCCATATATTTCTATAACTTGTAGAAATATATGAGACCCCATATATTTCTATATCTTGTAGAAATATATGAGACCGCATATATTTCTATAACTTGTAGAAATATATGAGACCCCATATATTTCTATATCTTGTAGAAATATATGAGACTGCATATATTTCTATAACTTGTAGAAATATATGAGACCCCATATATTTCTATAAGATAGAGAAATATATGAGACCGCATATATTTCTATAACTTGTAGAAAAATATGAGACCCCATATATTTCTATAAGATAGAGAAATATATGAGACCCCATATATTTCTATGACTTGTAGAAATATAGGAGGCCCCCTATATTTCTATAAGATAGAGAAATATATGAAACCCCATATATTTTTATAACTTGTAGAAATACAGGAGATCCCATATATTTCTATAAGATAGAGAAATATATGAGACCCCACATATTTCTATATCTTGTAGAAATATATGAGACCCCATATATTTCTATAAGATAGAGAAATATATGTGACCCCATATATTTCTATAACTTGTAGAAATATATGAGACTCCATATATTTCTATAAGGTAGAGAAATATATGAGACCCCATATATTTCTAGAACTTGTAGAAATATATGAGACCCCATATATTTCTATAAGATAGAGAAATATATGAGACGCCATATATTTCTATAACTTGTAAAAATATATGAGACCGCATATATTTCTATAAGATAGAGAAATAATGAGACCCCGTATATTTCTATAACTTGTAGAAATATATGACACCCCATATATTTCTATATCTTGTAGAAATATATGAGACCCCATATATTTCAATAACTTGTAGAAATATATGAGACCCCATATATTTCTATAAGATAGAGAAATATATGAGACCCCATATATTAATATAACTTGTAGAAATATATGAGACTCCATATATTACTATATCTTGTAGAAATATATGAGACCGCATATATTCCTATAACTTGTACAAATATATGAGACCCCATATATTTCTATAATATAGAGAAATATATGAGACCCCATATATTTGTATAACTTGTAGAAATATATGAGACCCCATATATTTCTATAACTTGTAGAAATATATGAGACCCCATATATTTCTATGACTTGTAGAAATATATGAGACCCCATATATTTCTATAACTTGTAGAAATATATGAGACCCAATATATTTCTATAAGATAGAGAAATATATGAGACCCCATATATTTCTATCACTTGTAAAATATATGAGACCCCATATATTTCAATATCTTGTAGAAATATATGAGACCCCATATATTTCTATATCTTGTAGAAATATATGAGACCGCATATATTTCTATAACTTGTAGAAATATATGAGACCCCATATATTTCTATAAGATAGAGAAATATATGAGACCCCATTTATTTCTATAACTTGTAGAAATATATGAGACCCCATATATTTCTATAAGATAGAAAAATATATGAGACCCCATATATTTCTATAACTTGTAGAAATATATGAGACCCCATATATTTCTATAAGATAGAGAAATATATGAGACCCCATATATTTCTATGACTTGTAGAAATATAGAAGGCCCCTATATTTCTATAAGATAGAGAAATATATGAGACCCCATATATTTCTATGACTTGTAGATATATAGGAGGCCCCCTATATTTCTATAAGATAGAGAAATATATGAGACCCCATATATTTCTCTGACTTGTAGAAATATAGGAGGCCCCATATATTTCTATAAGATAGAGAAATATATGAGACCCCATATATTTCTCTGACTTGTAGAAATATAGGAGGCCCCCTATATTTCTATAAGATTGAGAAATATATGAGACCCCATATATTTCTATAATTTGTAGAAATATAGGAGATCCCATATATTTCTATAAGATAGAGAAAAATATGAGACCCCATATATTTCTATATCTTGTAGAAATATATGAGACCCCATATATTTCTATAAGATAGAGAAATATATGTGACCCCATATATTTCTATAACTTGTAGAAATATATGAGACTCAATATATTTCTATAAGTTAGAGAAATATATGAGACACAATATATTTCTAGAACTTGTAGAAATATATGAGACCCCATATATTTCTATAAGATAGAGAAATATATGAGACGCCATATATTTCTATAACTTGTAGAAATATATGAGACCCCATATATTTCTATAAGATAGAGAAATATATAAGACCCCGTATATTTTTATAACTTGTAGAAATATATGAGACCCCATATATTTCTATGACTTGTAGAAATATAGGAGACCCCATATATTTCTATAACTTGTAGAAATATATGAGACCCCATATATTTCTATAAGATAGAGAAATATATGAGACCCCATATATTTCTATAACTTGTAGAAATATATGAGACCCCATATATTTCTATAACTTTTAGAAATATTAGTGACCCATTATATTTCTCTATCTTGTAGAAATATATGAGACCCCATATATTTCTATAACTTGTAGAAATATATGAGACCCCATATATTTCTATAAGATAAAGAAATATATGAGACCCCATATATTTCTATAACTTCTAGAAATATATGAGACCCCATATATTTCTATAACTTGTAGAAATATATGAGACCCCATATATTTCTATAAGATAGAGAAATATATGAGACCCCATATATTTCTATCACTTGTAAAATATATGAGACCCCATAAATTTCTATATCTTGTAGAAATATATGAGACCCCATATATTTCTATAACTTGTAGAAATATATGAGACCCCATATATTTCTATAAGATAGAGAAATATATGAGACCCCAAATATTTCTATAACTTGTAGAAATACATGAGACCCCATATATTTCTATAACTTGTAGAAATATGAGACCCCATATATTTCTATATCTTGTAGAAATATATGAGACCCCATATATTTCTATAACTTGTAGAAATATATGAGACCCCATATATTTCTATAAGATAGAGAAATATATGAGACCCCATATATTTCTATAACTTGTAGAAATATATGAGACCCCATATATTTCTATAAGATAGAAAAATATATGAGACCGCATATATTTCTATAACTTGTAGAAATATATGAGACCCCATATATTTCTATAAGATAGAGAAATATATGAGACCCCATATATTTCTATAACTTGTAGAAATATATGAGACCACATATATTTCTATAAGATAGAGAAATAATATGAGACCCCATATATTTCTATAACTTGTAGAAATATATGAGACCCCGTATATTTCTGTGACTTGTAGAAATATAGGAGGCCCCCTATATTTCTATAAGATAGAGAAATATATGAGACCCCATATATTTCTGTGACTTGTAGAAATATATGAGGGCCCTATATTTCTATAAGATAGAGAAATATATGAGACCCCATATATTTCTGTGACTTGTAGAAATATAGGAGGCCCCCTATATTTCTATAAGATAGAGAAATATATGAGACCCCATATATTTCTATAACTTGTAGAAATATAGGAGATCCCATATATTTCTATATCTTGTAGAAATATATGAGACCGCATATATTCCTATAACTGGTACAAATATATGAGACCCCATATATTTCTATAATATAGAGATATATATGAGACCCCATATATTTCTATAACTTGTAGAAATATATGAGACCCCATATATTTCTATGACTTGTAGAAATATAGGAGACCCCATATATTTCTATAACTTGTAGAAATATATGAGACCCCATATATTTCTATAAGATAGAGAAATATATGAGATCCCATATATTTCTATCACTTGTAAAATATATGAGACCCCATATATTTCTATATCTGGTAGAAATATATGAGACGCCATATATTTCTATAACTTGTAGAAATATATGAAACCCCATATATTTCTATAAGATAGAGAAATATATGAGACCCCAAATATTTCTATATCTTGTAGAAATATATGAGACCACATATATTTCTATAATTTGTAGAAATATATGAGACACCATATATTTCTATAAGATAAATATATGAGACCCCATATATTTCTATAACTTGTAGAAATATAGGAGATCCCATATATTTCTATATCTTGTAGAAATATATGAGACCGCATATATTCCTATAACTGGTACAAATATATGAGACCCCATATATTTCTATAATATAGAGATATATATGAGACCCCATATATTTCTATAACTTGTAGAAATATATGAGACCCCATATATTTCTATGACTTGTAGAAATATAGGAGACCCCATATATTTCTATAACTTGTAGAAATATATGAGACCCCATATATTTCTATAAGATAGAGAAATATATGAGATCCCATATATTTCTATCACTTGTAAAATATATGAGACCCCATATATTTCTATATCTGGTAGAAATATATGAGACGCCATATATTTCTATAACTTGTAGAAATATATGAAACCCCATATATTTCTATAAGATAGAGAAATATATGAGACCCCAAATATTTCTATATCTTGTAGAAATATATGAGACCACATATATTTCTATAATTTGTAGAAATATATGAGACACCATATATTTCTATAAGATAAATATATGAGACCCCATATATTTCTATATCTTGTAGAAATATATGAGACCCCATATATTTTAATAAGATAGAAAAATATATGAGACCCCATATATTTCTTTTTTTTTTTTTTTTTTTTTTTTTTTTTTTGAAACATTTTGAAATTTATTTTTAAAAGTCACAGAGACAAAATCTTAAAAGCAACACATTTATACTAAAGATACATGCATGAGCAAAACAAAAAAATAAGCACAGGAATACAAAAATGAACACAGTAAATTTTAATTAATACAATAGTCTGGATACAAGTAGAATACTACTAGATAAGAACTGTATTTACCTCGGAAACCTATGATAGTATGGATTGAGATAAACCAAGGTTTAGGGTAGCCACTTCATTATTCACATTTTAATCAGTGCTGACCAGAAGCTAAAGCAATTTTTTTTAAGACTAAAATTTTCAATGAATTTGTGGAACTAATCTTGCATGTAAACAAATCATATGAATATGTTTTAAGGTGATCTGTCCTCACTTCATAGCAGTTTGGGTAAGTCAAAACGTGGAGAGCCATTCCAAAGACTAAGCTAATGAAAACTCTGATTTTTATTTTGGGCCACCTTAAATTTAACTTTGCTTACACAAGTTTCTATTAACATTCATATACAAATTCAAGCAAAGTTTTAAGACAAAACTTTCAGCTTGGAGTCTTTGCACTTAATGATAGTTTTTAAGCAATTAATGGTTAACAACAATTTTAAGCTGAAGCTAAGTGATTACAATAGTAAGAGGCAGAATTCTTTAAAATATTCTGGTCCCTGAAAATTCGATAGGGTTAAAAGCATTAACTGGAAATACCATTTTTTTTTAAAGAAAGCCCTAATCAAAGATAACAAAGGATAAAATAACTATATAGGCTCTCATACAAAATCTAAACTTTCACCCTGTAAAAAATGATTACAATGTCTTTCAGGCTTGCTATATGCTTCATATATTTGAAAAGAATTCAACAAGTAATTCAGTATTTCAACAAGCTAGGAACTATTTACTGTAAGCATATAGTAAAATTCTGGAAGACATACTACCATACTTTGAGAAAACACTATTAACAGGTAAGCATGTATTGAAGGCAGTTTATAAATGAAACATTACAAATCTTATGTTTATGCATACAACTTATAAAAGTTGCT
This sequence comes from Muscardinus avellanarius, assembly GCF_963383645.1. Classification (NCBI taxonomy): domain Eukaryota; kingdom Metazoa; phylum Chordata; class Mammalia; order Rodentia; family Gliridae; genus Muscardinus; species Muscardinus avellanarius. Next base: position 23,231,134 of record NC_137798.1, read on the forward strand.
ATTTTTCCAACAGTTTAGCATCACACTAACACTATATAGTTAAAATTGAAAGCTTCTGTACACACGTTCACTCTCCCTCCAAAGCAGCATATGCCTCTTAGACGTTCTGATTTGCTATCTAACATATGCCAATCATTGTTACATGGATCTGTATCTGTTTGAGAAGGCTAAAATAATTGTTCTGTCTTAACCAAGAGACAGTTAACCAGCTTCAGGGAACGAATGGTTCATAATCAGTAAAAACAAAAAAAACATTAATATTAATCTCCCACAGCAGGATGGAAACTCTTCTAAGGACAGGATACAATCCTAAAAGAATAGACTATACCCCTAGATATAGTGAATGTGGGAACAGCTAGGGGTCTGAAAAACACATTCAAATATATAGAATATAAATGATTATCAAATCAGTAACAACTACTAGAAACTTAAGTGTGAATTATTAACTCTTTCTAGTGCAACATCAACCAGTTTACTGGACTCTAGAAGCTGTTCTGCCACATTTATTGGTAATACCTAAATAGGGAGCAGTCTAAATCTCATTGAATCTTGAAAAACTAGAATGATTGTATATCAAACCTTATTTTTGTACTCTTAAAATAGTGCTATAAAACTCAATTATCTTCCTAGCTTCTTAGATCTTCTACAATCTTAGGTAATTAAAATTAGACATGGTTGCCTGCAAATTCTTTTCTAGACGAAGTAATAGTAAAACACATTTTGGTTATGTTTTGCTGCTGGTCTCCTCACGTATGTGCTTTACCAATATGAGCACTAAGATAGGCATCTATTGTGCAACTTTAACATAAACAGACATGAGAAAAACTGCAAGTTCAAATTTTGCCAAGTGATGATAGCAGGCTTTGAAAGAAAATGAAAACAAAATTTAAAATCAGATGGCCATACTGAATATGTGAATTAGAAATTTAAGACTGTAAGAGCATTTAAGACAAGGAAAGATGTTTCTGAAAATTACAAATCATAATATTTTTATTCACTTTGGCTTTTTCTTTTTTAAAATGAAGATATGTGATAAAATGACCTCAAAGATAACTCACTCTAAGTCACAAAGGGCATCATTTGTTACTGCTCTGTAATAGAAATATAGTTTGTAAAAGTTTCTTACTAGAATGTTTTCAAATAATTTAACATTGCTTATTTAAGTTCTGGTCCAAGTTTTCAGCTGTTTTATTTTAAAAAAATATAATTTGGATCTCTCATGGAGGAAGACTTAACTGGGCTAAACTACTTAAATAACCTTATGGGACAGTGAGGTTCAGATAGAGTCCATTTTCTGAACATGGTTAACCTTTAACAGAACTGATTATTTCCTCACACAAATAGCTATGCAGGATGCTACCAAATCTCCATTATGAAAACCTTATCAGATTTTCAAGACAACTGTTTACCATCCATGTTTAAAAACTTTGCACCACCAGAGGCAAAGCAGATAAAAGTGAAAGTAAGTAAACTTGTTTCTAGTCTAGTCTATTTATCTAAATAAACTTATAAAATCTTATGGAAAAATTAAATGTACAGAAAGCAATTTTGTTATTTGATCTGCCAGCCAAAAGTAACTATCTGCAAAGAGGAAACTCAACCATAAAATGTTTACCTGTTTAAAATGTCAGTCCTACAATGACACCAAGATATTTTAAAATATTGCAAATTTAAGATGATGCTTAACATGAAAGCTATGGTTCAAAATACTTGTGTTCATAGTAAGAGACTAAAATCTTGTCACTGCAAAATTCCCCATGGCTTTTGGCACTGACATTAAAGGAAAGATTATAGTCTTTTGGTCACTTGTAGCTGCTACTAAACACAACAATAAGTCTTAAAAATGGGAGGGGGGAAGACAGTGAGAAACTCAAAGTTAAGTAAATATTTCATATACAAATAAAACAGTTTGAAATAAAGTTATTTTTGTTAGGAATTTTAAGATATAAGAATAGTTTTCCACTATTTCTTCCATTTTAAAAAGACCCTCTAATCAGAATCATTCTTTTACAATGCTCTAAGTGGTGTTGCCTAGCAGCAGCTTCAATTTCCTAGGCTCGTCTTCAATCCAAATAGTTAAGTAATCTCACAAGGAATAATCACACATGGCAATAGGGTTAAAAGGCAGGGTGGTTCTTCCATGCACAAACATTTCAAGAGAAAAACCATCAATTTAAAAGATAATCATCAGGTTTCAGGTATCCTCACACAGTCTACACCTAAGTTTTGCTTTATACCATTGGTGACTAAAATTAACAAGTTTTGCAGTGAGGGTCTTTTTTTTTTTTTTTTGCCTGCAACTATATACACATTGCAAAACTATTCTGCATCACATGATTTTAAATGAAATAAATATAAAAATGAGCCACAGAATCAACACATAACTTTAATACTCCACATTATTTATCTTGATCACAATGGTGGTAACCTCCTTGTCAACAATCTTGTGAGTTGAGGAGCTGATTTTCATTCTCATATCCATCAGGCAGATACGCTCTCCTCAGCTGGTCTGATTTAGGTATGGAGCCCCCATTCTTCACATGACGAGACAGGAAAGCACGGACTGCTGGATGATCAGCCTTCTCAAGGGGGATGTTGGCTTCCAGGCACATTTTCACAAAGTCCTGGATAACACTGACTTTCTCTGTTTGAGCAGTACTGTTGCACTGAAGAGATGCAGTAAGGGGCCTCTGCTTCTTTCTCACATTCTGCTCTTCAAATTCTGCCTTCCTCTTGGTATGAGTCTTTGACTTGAGGTGGTCACTAATGGCAGACTTGCGAACATGATTCAGAACCACATTGCAAGAAGTGCAGAAGAGTTTTCCTCCATCTTCATGAAGCTCACCTCCAAACTCTGTGACTCGATCCAGGGGTGTCACATACAAAGCAGTCTTAGAACGGTTTCGAGCTGGTGGTGCTGTTACTACAAATCGTTCCATTCTGACTTTGAGTAAGGTTCGGATTAGTTTCCAGTTTTTTTCTTGATACTTAGTAGCGAAGGGTCTCCAGCGCAAAACCAGAGACGCATGGATTCCAGGCACTTTCTGTTGGTTCAATCCCGGAAACTCCTTCAAATCAGTTTTTCAACAAGTGGTGGTGAGGAAATAGTTGCTGGGCTTGCACCCTATTTTCCCTGCGATGCCGGCAAGTCATGCCTTTGCGTAAGATCGACGCCGCTGCTAGGGAAAGTGGACGAGACCCTGCCGGAAAGGAAAGGAAGAAAGGGAGGAGCAAGAGGGCGAGGGAGGAGTTGCACCCGCCGCCGCCGTCGCCCGAGAGAGCCCCGCGGCGGCCGCCGCGTCCCCCGCCGAGACCCCATATATTTCTATAACTTGTAGAAATATATGAGACCCCATATATTTCTATAAGATAGAGAAATATATGAGACCCCATATACTTCTATATCTTGTAGAAATATATGAGACCCCATATATTTCTATGACTTGTAGAAATATAGGAGACCCCCTATATTTCTATATCTTGTAGAAATATATGAGACACCATATATTTCTATGACTTGTAGAAATATAGGAGACCCCCTATATTTCTATAAGATAGAGAAATATATGAGACCCCATATATTTCTATGACTTGTAGAGATATAGGAGGCCCCCTATATTTCTATAAGATAGAGAAATATATGTGACCCCATATATTTCTATAACTTGTAGAAATATATGAGACTCCATATATTTCTATAAGGTAGAGAAATATATGAGACCCCATATATTTCTAGAACTTGTAGAAATATATGAGACCCCATATATTTCTATAAGATAGAGAAATATATGAGACCCCATATATTTCTATAACTTGTAGAAATATATGAGACCACATATATTTCTCTATCTTGTAGAAATATATGAGACCCCATATATTTCTATAACTTGTAGAAATATATGAGACTCCATATATTACTATATCTTGTAGAAATATATGAGACCGCATATATTCCTATAACTTGTAGAAATATATGAGACCCCATATATTTCTATAACTTGTAGAAATATATGAGACCCCATATATTTCTATGACTTGTAGAAATATAGGAGACCCCATATATTTCTATAACTTGTAGAAATATAAGAGACCCCATATATTTCTATAACTTGTAGAAATATATGAGACCCCATATATTTCTATGACTTGTAGAAATATAGGAGACCCCATATATTTCTATAACTTGTAGAAATATATGAGACCCCATATATTTCTATGACTTGTAGAAATATAGGAGACCCCATATATTTCTATAACTTGTAGAAATATAAGAGACCCCATATATTTCTATAAGATAGAGAAATATATGAGATCCCATATATTTCTATCACTTGTAAAATATATGAGACACCATATATTTCAATATCTTGTAGAAATATATGCGACCCCATATATTTCTATAACTTGTAGAAATATATGAGACCCCATATATTTCTATAAGATAGAGAAATATATGAGACCCCAAATATTTCTATAACATGTTGAAATACATGAGACCGCATATATTTCTATAACTTGGTGAAATATATGAGACCCCATATATTTCTATATCTTGTAGAAATATATGAGACCGCATATATTTCTATAACTTGTAGAAATATATGAGACCCCATATATTTCTATAAGATAGAGAAATATATGAGACCCCATATATTTCTATAACTTGTAGAAATATATGAGACCCCATATATTTCTATAAGATAGAAAAATATATGAGACCCCATATATTTCTATAACTTGTAGAAATATATGAGACCCCATATATTGCTATAACTTGTAGAAATATAGGAGACCCCATATACTTCTATATCTTGTAGAAATATATGAGACCGCATATATTTCTATAACTTGTAGAAATATATGAGACCCCATATATTTCTATAAGATAGAGAAATATATGAGACCCCATATATTTCTATAACTTGTAGAAATATATGAGACCCCATATATTTCTATAAGATAGAAAAATATATGAGACCCCATATATTTCTGTAACTTGTAGAAATATATGAGACCCCATATATTTCTATAAGATAGAGAAATATATGAGACCCCATATATTTCTATAACTTGTAGAAATATATGAGACCCCATATATTGCTATAACTTGTAGAAATATAGGAGACCCCATATACTTCTATATCTTGTAGAAATATATGAGACCCCATATATTTCTATGACTTGTAGAAATATAGGAGGCCCCCTATATTTCTATAAGATAGAGAAATATATGAGACCCCATATATTTCTCTGACTTGTAGAAATATAGGAGGTCCCCTATATTTCTATAAGATAGAGAAATATATGACACCCCATATATTTCTCTGACTTGTAGAAATATAGGAGGCCCCCTATATTTCTATAAGATAGAGAAATATATGAAACCCCATATATTTTTATAACTTGTAGAAATACAGGAGATCCTATATATTTCTATAAGATAGAGAAATATATGAGACCCTATATATTTCTATATCTTTTAGAAATATATGAGACCCCATATATTTCTATAAGATAGAGAAATATATGTGACCACATATATTTCTATAACTTGTAGAAATATATGAGACTCAATATATTTCTATAAGGTAGAGAAATATATGAGACCCCATATATTTCTAGAACTTGTAGAAATATATGAGACCCCATATATTTCTATAAGATAGAGAAATATATGAGACGCCATATATTTCTATAACTTGTAAAAATATATGAGACCGCATATATTTCTATAAGATAGAGAAATTATGAAACCCCGTATATTTCTATAACTTGTAGAAATATATGACACCCCATATATTTCTATATCTTGTAGAAATATATGAGACCCCATATATTTCAATAACTTGTAGAAATATATGAGACCCCATATATTTATATAAGATAGAGAAATATATGAGACCCCATATATTTCTATAACTTGTAGAAATATATGAGACCCCATATATTTCTATAAGATAGAAAAATATATGAGACCCCATATATTTCTATAACTTGTAGAAATATATGAGACCCCATATATTTCTATAAGATAGAGAAATATATGAGACCCCATATATTTCTATAACTTGTAGAAATATATGAGACCCCATATATTTCTATAACTTGTAGAAATATAGGAGACCCCATATACTTCTATATCTTGTAGAAATATATGAGACCCCATATATTTCTATGACTTGTAGAAATATAGGAGACCCCCTATATTTCTATATCTTGTAGAAATATATGAGACACCATATATTTCTATGACTTGTAGAAATATAGGAGACCCCCTCTATTTCTATAAGATAGAGAAATATATGAGACCCCATATATTTCTATGACTTGTAGAAATATAGGAGGCCCCCTATATTTCTATAAGATAGAGAAATATATGAGACCCCATATATTTCTCTGACTTGTAGAAATATAGGAGGCCCCTTATATTTCTATAAGATAGAGAAATATATGAGACCCCATATATTTCTCTGACTTGTAGAAATATAGGAGGCACCCTATATTTCTATAAGATTGAGAAATATATGAGACCCCATATATTTCTATAACTTGTAGAAATATAGGAGATCCCATATATTTCTATAAAATAGAGAAATATATGAGACCCCATATATTTCTATATCTTGTAGAAATATATGAGACCCCATATATTTCTATAAGATAAAGAAATATATGTGACCCCATATATTTCTATAACTTGTAGAAATATATGAGACTCCATATATTTCTATAAGTTAGAGAAATATATGAGACACAATATATTTCTAGAACTTGTAGAAATATATGAGACCCCATATATTTCTATAAGATAGAGAAATATATGAGACGTCATATATTTCTATAACTTGTAGAAATATATGAGACCCCATATATTTCTATAAGATAGAGAAATATATGAGACCCCATATATTTCTATAACTTCTAGAAATATATGAGACCCCATATATTTCTATAACTTGTAGAAATATATGAGACCCCATATATTTCTATAAGATAGAGAAATATATGAGACCCCATATATTTCTATCACTTGTAAAATATATGAGACCCCATATATTTCTATATCTTGTAGAAATATATGAGACCCCATATATTTCTATGACTTGTAGAAATATAGGAGGCCCCCTATATTTCTATAAGATAGAGAAATATATGAAAACCCATATATTTTCATAACTTGTAGAAATATAGGAGATCCCATATATTTCGATAAGATAGAGAAATATATGAGACCCCAAATATTTCTATATCTTGTAGAAATATATGAGACCCCATATATTTCTATAAGATAGAGAAATATATGTGACCCCATATTTTTCTATAACTTGTAGAAATATATGAGACTCGATATATTTCTATAAGGTAGAGAAATATATGAGACCCCATATATTTCTAGAACTTGTAGAAATATATGAGACCCCATATATTTCTATAAGATAGAGAAATATATGAGACGCCATATATTTCTATAACATGTAAAAATATATGAGACCCCATATATTTCTATAAGATAGAGAAATTATGAGACCCCGTATATTTCTATAACTTGTAGAAATATATGACACCCCATATATTTCTATATCTTGTAGAAATATATGAGACCCCATATATTTCAATAACTTGTAGAAATATATGAGACCCCATATATTTCTATAACTTGTAGAAATATATAAGACTCCATATATTTCTATATCTTGTAGAAATATATGAGACCGCATATATTCCTATAACTTGTACAAATATATGAGACCCCATATATTTCTATAATATAGAGAAATATATGAGACCCCATATATTTCTATAACTTGTAGAAATATATGAGACCCCATATATTTCTATAACTTGTAGAAATATATGAGACCCCATATATTTCTATGACTTGTAGAAATATATGAGACCCCATATATTTCTATAACTTGTAGAAATATATGAGACCCCATATATTTCTATAAGATAGAGAAATATATGAGACCCCATATATTTCTATCACTTGTAAAATATATGAGACCCCATATATTTCAATATCTTGTAGAAATATATGAGACCCCATATATTTCTATAACTTGTAGAAATATATGAGACCCCATATATTTCTATAAGATAGAGAAATATATGAGACCCCAAATATTTCTATAACTTGTAGAAATATATGAGACCCCATATATTTCTATAACTTGTAGAAATATATGAGACCCCATATATTTCTATATCGTGTAGAAATATATTAGACCCCATATATTTCTCTATCTTGCAGAAATATATGAGACCCCATATATTTCTATAACTTGTAGAAATATATGAGACCCCATATATTTCTATAAGATAAAGAAATATATGAGACCCCATATATTTCTATAACTTGTAGAAATATATGAGACCCCATATATTTCTATAACTTGTAGAAATATATGAAACCCCATATATTTCTATAAGATAGAGAAATATATGAGACCCCAAATATTTCTATAACTTGTAGAAATACATGAGACCCCATATATTTCTATAACTTGTAGAAATATATGAGACCCCATATATTTCTATATCTTGTAGAAATATATGAGACTCCATATATTTCTATAACTTGTAGAAATATATGAGACCCCATATATTTCTATAAGATAGAAAAATATATGAGACCCCATGTATTTCTATAACTTGTAGAAATATATGAGACCCCATATATTTCTATAAGATAGAGAAATATATGAGACCCCATATATTTCTATAACTTGTAGAAATATATGAGACCCCATATATTGCTATAACTTGTAGAAATATAGGAGACCCCATATACTTCTATATCTTGTAGAAATATATGAGACCCCATATATTTCTATGACTTGTAGAAATAGAGGAGACCCCCTATATTTCTATATCTTGTAGAAATATATGAGACACCATATATTTCTATGACTTGTAGAAATATAGGAGACCCCCTATATTTGTATAAGATAGAGAAATATATGAGACCCCATATATTTCTATGACTTATAGAGATATAGGAGGCCCCCTATATTTCTATAAGATAGAGAAATATATGAAAACCCATATATTTCTATGACTTGTAGAAATATAGGAGGCCCCCTATATTTCTATAAGATAGAGAAATATATGAGACCCCATATATTTCTCTGACTTGTAGAAATATAGGAGGTCCCCTATATTTTTATAAGATAGAGAAATATATGAGACCCCATATATTTCTATGACTTGTAGAAATATAGGAGGCCCCCTATATTTCTATAAGATAGAGAAATATATGAAAACACATATATTTTCATAACTTGTAGAAATATAGGAGATCCCATATATTTCTATAAGATAGAGAAATATATGAGACCCCAAATATTTCTATATCTTGTAGAAATATATGAGACCCCATATATTTCTATATCTTGTAGAAATATATGAGACCGCATATATTTCTATAACTTGTAGAAATATATGAGACCCCATATATTTCTATAAGATAGAGAAATATATGAGACCCCATATATTTCTATAACTTGTAGAAATATATGAGACCCCATATATTTCTATAAGATAGAAAAATATATGAGACCCCATATATTTCTATAACTTGTAGAAATATATGAGACCCCATATATTTCTATAAGATAGAGAAATATATGAGACCCCATATATTTCTATAACTTGTAGAAATATATGAGACCCCATATATTTCTATAAGATAGAGAAATAATATGAGACCCCATATATTTCTATAACTTGTAGAAATATATGAGACCCCATATATTGCTATAACTTGTAGAAATATAGGAGACCCCATATACTTCTATATCTTGTAGAAATATATGAGACCCCATATATTTCTATGACTTGTAGAAATATAGGAGACCCCCTATATTTCTATATCTTGTAGAAATATATGAGACACCATATATTTCTATGACTTGTAGAAATATAGGAGACCCCCTATATTTGTATAAGATAGAGAAATATATGAGACCCCATATATTTCTATGACTTATAGAGATATAGGAGGCCCCCTATATTTCTATAAGATAGAGAAATATATGAAAACCCATATATTTCTATGACTTGTAGAAATATAGGAGGCCCCCTATATTTCTATAAGATAGAGAAATATATGAGACCCCATATATTTCTCTGACTTGTAGAAATATAGGAGGTCCCCTATATTTTTATAAGATAGAGAAATATATGAGACCCCATATATTTCTATGACTTGTAGAAATATAGGAGGCCCCCTATATTTCTATAAGATAGAGAAATATATGAAAACCCATATATTTTCATAACTTGTAGAAATATAGGAGATCCCATATATTTCGATAAGATAGAGAAATATATGAGACCCCAAATATTACTATATCTTGTAGAAATATATGAGACCCCATATATATCTATAAGATAGAGAAATATATGTGACCCCATATATTTCTATAACTTGTAGAAATATATGAGACTCCATATATTTCTATAAGTTAGAGAAATATATGAGACCCCATATATTTCTAGAACTTGTAGAAATATATGAGTCCCCATATATTTCTATAAGATAGAGAAATATATGAGACGCCATATATTTCTATAACTTGTAAAAATATATGAGACCCCATATATTTCTATAAGATAGAGAAATTATGAGACCCCGTATATTTCTATAACTTGTAGAAATATATGACACCCCATATATTTCTATATCTTGTAGAAATATATGAGACCCCATATATTTCAATAACTTGTAGAAATATATGAGACCCCATATATTTCTATAACTTGTAGAAATATATAAGACTCCATATATTTCTATATCTTGTAGAAATATATGAGACCGCATATATTCCTATAACTTGTACAAATATATGAGACCCCATATATTTCTATAATATAGAGAAATATATGAGACCCCATATATTTCTATAACTTGTAGAAATATATGAGACCCCATATATTTCTATAACTTGTAGAAATATATGAGACCCCATATATTTCTATGACTTGTAGAAATATATGAGACCCCATATATTTCTATAACTTGTAGAAATATATGAGACCCCATATATTTCTATAAGATAGAGAAATATATGAGACCCCATATATTTCTATCACTTGTAAAATATATGAGACCCCATATATTTCAATATCTTGTAGAAATATATGAGACCCCATATATTTCTATAACTTGTAGAAATATATGAGACCCCATATATTTCTATAAGATAGAGAAATATATGAGACCCCAAATATTTCTATAACTTGTAGAAATATATGAGACCCCATATATTTCTATAACTTGTAGAAATATATGAGACCCCATATATTTCTATATCGTGTAGAAATATATTAGACCCCATATATTTCTCTATCTTGCAGAAATATATGAGACCCCATATATTTCTATAACTTGTAGAAATATATGAGACCCCATATATTTCTATAAGATAGAGAAATATATGAGACCCCATATATTTCTATAACTTGTAGAAATATATGAGACCCCATATATTTCTATAACTTGTAGAAATATATGAAACCCCATATATTTCTATAAGATAGAGAAATATATGAGACCCCAAATATTTCTATAACTTGTAGAAATACATGAGACCCCATATATTTCTATAACTTGTAGAAATATATGAGACCCCATATATTTCTATATCTTGTAGAAATATATGAGACTCCATATATTTCTATAACTTGTAGAAATATATGAGACCCCATATATTTCTATAAGATAGAAAAATATATGAGACCCCATGTATTTCTATAACTTGTAGAAATATATGAGACCCCATATATTTCTATAAGATAGAGAAATATATGAGACCCCATATATTTCTATAACTTGTAGAAATATATGAGACCCCATATATTGCTATAACTTGTAGAAATATAGGAGACCCCATATACTTCTATATCTTGTAGAAATATATGAGACCCCATATATTTCTATGACTTGTAGAAATAGAGGAGACCCCCTATATTTCTATATCTTGTAGAAATATATGAGACACCATATATTTCTATGACTTGTAGAAATATAGGAGACCCCCTATATTTGTATAAGATAGAGAAATATATGAGACCCCATATATTTCTATGACTTATAGAGATATAGGAGGCCCCCTATATTTCTATAAGATAGAGAAATATATGAAAACCCATATATTTCTATGACTTGTAGAAATATAGGAGGCCCCCTATATTTCTATAAGATAGAGAAATATATGAGACCCCATATATTTCTCTGACTTGTAGAAATATAGGAGGTCCCCTATATTTTTATAAGATAGAGAAATATATGAGACCCCATATATTTCTATGACTTGTAGAAATATAGGAGGCCCCCTATATTTCTATAAGATAGAGAAATATATGAAAACACATATATTTTCATAACTTGTAGAAATATAGGAGATCCCATATATTTCTATAAGATAGAGAAATATATGAGACCCCAAATATTTCTATATCTTGTAGAAATATATGAGACCCCATATATTTCTATATCTTGTAGAAATATATGAGACCGCATATATTTCTATAACTTGTAGAAATATATGAGACCCCATATATTTCTATAAGATAGAGAAATATATGAGACCCCATATATTTCTATAACTTGTAGAAATATATGAGACCCCATATATTTCTATAAGATAGAAAAATATATGAGACCCCATATATTTCTATAACTTGTAGAAATATATGAGACCCCATATATTTCTATAAGATAGAGAAATATATGAGACCCCATATATTTCTATAACTTGTAGAAATATATGAGACCCCATATATTTCTATAAGATAGAGAAATAATATGAGACCCCATATATTTCTATAACTTGTAGAAATATATGAGACCCCATATATTGCTATAACTTGTAGAAATATAGGAGACCCCATATACTTCTATATCTTGTAGAAATATATGAGACCCCATATATTTCTATGACTTGTAGAAATATAGGAGACCCCCTATATTTCTATATCTTGTAGAAATATATGAGACACCATATATTTCTATGACTTGTAGAAATATAGGAGACCCCCTATATTTGTATAAGATAGAGAAATATATGAGACCCCATATATTTCTATGACTTATAGAGATATAGGAGGCCCCCTATATTTCTATAAGATAGAGAAATATATGAAAACCCATATATTTCTATGACTTGTAGAAATATAGGAGGCCCCCTATATTTCTATAAGATAGAGAAATATATGAGACCCCATATATTTCTCTGACTTGTAGAAATATAGGAGGTCCCCTATATTTTTATAAGATAGAGAAATATATGAGACCCCATATATTTCTATGACTTGTAGAAATATAGGAGGCCCCCTATATTTCTATAAGATAGAGAAATATATGAAAACCCATATATTTTCATAACTTGTAGAAATATAGGAGATCCCATATATTTCGATAAGATAGAGAAATATATGAGACCCCAAATATTTCTATATCTTGTAGAAATATATGAGACCCCATATATATCTATAAGATAGAGAAATATATGTGACCCCATATATTTCTATAACTTGTAGAAATATATGAGACTCCATATATTTCTATAAGTTAGAGAAATATATGAGACCCCATATATTTCTAGAACTTGTAGAAATATATGAGTCCCCATATATTTCTATAAGATAGAGAAATATATGAGACGCCATATATTTCTATAACTTGTAAAAATATATGAGACCCCATATATTTCTATAAGATAGAGAAATTATGAGACCCCGTATATTTCTATAACTTGTAGAAATATATGACACCCCATATATTTCTATATCTTGTAGAAATATATGAGACCCCATATATTTCAATAACTTGTAGAAATATATGAGACCCCATATATTTCTATAACTTGTAGAAATATATAAGACTCCATATATTTCTATATCTTGTAGAAATATATGAGACCGCATATATTCCTATAACTTGTACAAATATATGAGACCCCATATATTTCTATAATATAGAGAAATATATGAGACCCCATATATTTCTATAACTTGTAGAAATATATGAGACCCCATATATTTCTATAACTTGTAGAAATATATGAGACCCCATATATTTCTATGACTTGTAGAAATATATGAGACCCCATATATTTCTATAACTTGTAGAAATATATGAGACCCCATATATTTCTATAAGATAGAGAAATATATGAGACCCCATATATTTCTATCACTTGTAAAATATATGAGACCCCATATATTTCAATATCTTGTAGAAATATATGAGACCCCATATATTTCTATAACTTGTAGAAATATATGAGACCCCATATATTTCTATAAGATAGAGAAATATATGAGACCCCAAATATTTCTATAACTTTTAGAAATATATGAGACCCCATATATTTCTATAACTTGTAGAAATATATGAGACCCCATATATTTCTATATCGTGTAGAAATATATTAGACCCCATATATTTCTCTATCTTGCAGAAATATATGAGACCCCATATATTTCTATAACTTGTAGAAATATATGAGACCCCATATATTTCTATAAGATAGAGAAATATATGAGACCCCATATATTTCTATAACTTGTAGAAATATATGAGACCCCATATATTTCTATAACTTGTAGAAATATATGAAACCCCATATATTTCTATAAGATAGAGAAATATATGAGACCCCAAATATTTCTATAACTTGTAGAAATACATGAGAACCCATATATTTCTATAACTTGTAGAAATATATGAGACCCCATATATTTCTATATCTTGTAGAAATATATGAGACTCCATATATTTCTATAACTTGTAGAAATATATGAGACCCCATATATTTCTATAAGATAGAAAAATATATGAGACCCCATGTATTTCTATAACTTGTAGAAATATATGAGACCCCATATATTTCTATAAGATAGAGAAATATATGAGACCCCATATATTTCTATAACTTGTAGAAATATATGAGACCCCATATATTGCTATAACTTGTAGAAATATAGGAGACCCCATATACTTCTATATCTTGTAGAAATATATGAGACCCCATATATTTCTATGACTTGTAGAAATAGAGGAGACCCCCTATATTTCTATATCTTGTAGAAATATATGAGACACCATATATTTCTATGACTTGTAGAAATATAGGAGACCCCCTATATTTGTATAAGATAGAGAAATATATGAGACCCCATATATTTCTATGACTTATAGAGATATAGGAGGCCCCCTATATTTCTATAAGATAGAGAAATATATGAAAACCCATATATTTCTATGACTTGTAGAAATATAGGAGGCCCCATATATTTCTATAAGATAGAGAAATATATGAGACCCCATATATTTCTCTGACTTGTAGAAATATAGGAGGTCCCCTATATTTTTATAAGATAGAGAAATATATGAGACCCCATATATTTCTATGACTTGTAGAAATATAGGAGGCCCCCTATATTTCTATAAGATAGAGAAATATATGAAAACACATATATTTTCATAACTTGTAGAAATATAGGAGATCCCATATATTTCTATAAGATAGAGAAATATATGAGACCCCAAATATTTCTATATCTTGTAGAAATATATGAGACCCCATATATTTCTATATCTTGTAGAAATATATGAGACCGCATATATTTCTATAACTTGTAGAAATATATGAGAACCCATATATTTCTATAAGATAGAGAAATATATGAGACCCCATATATTTCTATAACTTGTAGAAATATATGAGACCCCATATATTTCTATAAGATAGAAAAATATATGAGACCCCATATATTTCTATAACTTGTAGAAATATATGAGACCCCATATATTTCTATAAGATAGAGAAATATATGAGACCCCATATATTTCTATAACTTGTAGAAATATATGAGACCCCATATATTTCTATAAGATAGAGAAATAATATGAGACCCCATATATTTCTATAACTTGTAGAAATATATGAGACCCCATATATTGCTATAACTTGTAGAAATATAGGAAACCCCATATACTTCTATATCTTGTAGAAATATATGAGACCCCATATATTTCTATGACTTGTAGAAATATAGGAGACCCCCTATATTTCTATATCTTGTAGAAATATATGAGACACCATATATTTCTATGACTTGTAGAAATATAGGAGACCCCCTATATTTGTATAAGATAGAGAAATATATGAGACCCCATATATTTCTATGACTTATAGAGATATAGGAGGCCCCCTATATTTCTATAAGATAGAGAAATATATGAAAACCCATATATTTCTATGACTTGTAGAAATATAGGAGGCCCCCTATATTTCTATAAGATAGAGAAATATATGAGACCCCATATATTTCTCTGACTTGTAGAAATATAGGAGGTCCCCTATATTTTTATAAGATAGAGAAATATATGAGACCCCATATATTTCTATGACTTGTAGAAATATAGGAGGCCCCCTATATTTCTATAAGATAGAGAAATATATGAAAACCCATATATTTTCATAACTTGTAGAAATATAGGAGATCCCATATATTTCGATAAGATAGAGAAATATATGAGACCCCAAATATTTCTATATCTTGTAGAAATATATGAGACCCCATATATTTCTATAAGATAGAGAAATATATGTGACCCCATATATTTCTATAACTTGTAGAAATATATGAGACTCGATATATTTCTATAAGGTAGAGAAATATATGAGACCCCATATATTTCTAGAACTTGTAGAAATATATGAGACCCCATATATTTCTATAAGATAGAGAAATATATGAGACGCCATATATTTCTATAACATGTAAAAATATATGAGACCCCATATATTTCTATAAGATAGAGAAATTATGAGACCCCGTATATTTCTATAACTTGTAGAAATATATGACACCCCATATATTTCTATATCTTGTAGAAATATATGAGACCCCATATATTTCAATAACTTGTAGAAATATATGAGACCCCATATATTTCTATAACTTGTAGAAATATATAAGACTCCATATATTTCTATATCTTGTAGAAATATATGAGACCGCATATATTCCTATAACTTGTACAAATATATGAGACCCCATATATTTCTATAATATAGAGAAATATATGAGACCCCATATATTTCTATAACTTGTAGAAATATATGAGACCCCATATATTTCTATAACTTGTAGAAATATATGAGACCCCATATATTTCTATGACTTGTAGAAATATATGAGACCCCATATATTTCTATAACTTGTAGAAATATATGAGACCCCATATATTTCTATAAGATAGAGAAATATATGAGACCCCATATATTTCTATCACTTGTAAAATATATGAGACCCCATATATTTCAATATCTTGAATAAATATATGAGACCCCATATATTTCTATAACTTGTAGAAATATATGAGACCCCATATATTTCTATAAGATAGAGAAATATATGAGACCCCAAATATTTCTATAACTTGTAGAAATATATGAGACCCCATATATTTCTATAACTTGTAGAAATATATGAGACCCCATATATTTCTATATCGTGTAGAAATATATTAGACCCCATATATTTCTCTATCTTGCAGAAATATATGAGACCCCATATATTTCTATAACTTGTAGAAATATATGAGACCCCATATATTTCTATAAGATAAAGAAATATATGAGACCCCATATATTTCTATAACTTGTAGAAATATATGAGACCCCATATATTTCTATAACTTGTAGAAATATATGAAACCCCATATATTTCTATAAGATAGAGAAATATATGAGACCCCAAATATTTCTATAACTTTTAGAAATACATGAGACCCCATATATTTCTATAACTTGTAGAAATATATGAGACCCCATATATTTCTATATCTTGTAGAAATATATGAGACCCCATATATTTCTATAACTTGTAGAAATATATGAGACCCCATATATTTCTATAAGATAGAAAAATATATGAGACCCCATGTATTTCTATAACTTGTAGAAATATATGAGACCCCATATATTTCTATAAGATAGAGAAATATATGAGACCCCATATATTTCTATAACTTGTAGAAATATATGAGACCCCATATATTGCTATAACTTGTAGAAATATAGGAGACCCCATATACTTCTATATCTTGTAGAAATATATGAGACCCCATATATTTCTATGACTTGTAGAAATATAGGAGACCCCCTATATTTCTATATCTTGTAGAAATATATGAGACACCATATATTTCTATGACTTGTAGAAATATAGGAGACCCCCTATATTTGTATAAGATAGAGAAATATATGTGACCCCATATATTTCTATGACTTATAGAGATATAGGAGGCCCCCTATATTTCTATAAGATAGAGAAATATATGAAAACCCATATATTTCTATGACTTGTAGAAATATAGGAGGCCCCCTATATTTCTATAAGATAGAGAAATATATGAGACCCCATATATTTCTCTGACTTGTAGAAATATAGGAGGTCCCCTATATTTTTATAAGATAGAGAAATATATGAGACCCCATATATTTCTATGACTTGTAGAAATATAGGAGGCCCCCTATATTTCTATAAGATAGAGAAATATATGAAAACACATATATTTTCATAACTTGTAGAAATATAGGAGATCCCATATATTTCTATAAGATAGAGAAATATATGAGACCCCAAATATTTCTATATCTTGTAGAAATATATGAGACCCCATATATATCTATAAGATAGAGAAATATATGTGACCCCATATATTTCTATAACTTGTAGAAATATATGAGACTCCATATATTTCTATAAGTTAGAGAAATATATGAGACCCCATATATTTCTAGAACTTGTAGAAATATATGAGACCCCATATATTTCTATAAGATAGAGAAATATATGAGACGCCATATATTTCTATAACTTGTAAAAATATATGAGACCCCATATATTTCTATAAGATAGAGAAATTATGAGACCCCGTATATTTCTATAACTTGTAGAAATATATGACACCCCATATATTTCTATATCTTGTAGAAATATATGAGACCCCATATATTTCAATAACTTGTAGAAATATATGAGACCCCATATATTTCTATAAGATAGAGAAATATATGAGACCCCATATATTTCGATAACTTGTAGAAATATATAAGACGCCATATATTTCTATATCTTGTAGAAATATATGAGACCGCATATATTCCTATAACTTGTACAAATATATGAGACCACATATATTTCTATAATATAGAGAAGTATATGAGACCCCATATATTACTATAACTTGTAGAAATATATGAGACCCCATATATTTCTATAACTTGTAGAAATATATGAGACCCCATATATTTCTATAACTTGTAGAAATATATGAAACCCCATATATTTCTATAAGATAGAGAAATATATGAGAACCCATATATTTCTATCACTTGTAAAATATATGAGACCCCATATATTTCAATATCTTGTAGAAATATATGATACCCCATATATTTCTATAACTTGTACAAATATATGAGACCCCATATATTTCTATAAGATAGAGAAATATATGAGACCCCAAATATTACTATAACTTGTAGAAATATATGAGACCCCATATATTTCTATAACTTGTAGAAATATATGAGACCCCATATATTTCTATATCGTGTAGAAATATATTAGACCCCATATATTTCTCTATCTTGTAGAAATATATGAGACCCCATATATTTCTATAACTTGTAGAAATATATGAGACCCCATATATTTCTATAAGATAAAGAAATATATGAGACCCCATATATTTCTATAACTTGTAGAAATATATGAGACCCCATATATTTCTATAACTTGTAGAAATATATGAGACCCCATATATTTCTATATCGTGTAGAAATATATTAGACCCCATATATTTCTCTATCTTGTAGAAATATATGAGACCCCATATATTTCTATAACTTGTAGAAATATATGAGACCCCATATATTTCTATAAGATAAAGAAATATATGAGACCCCATATATTTCTATAACTTGTAGAAATATATGAGACCCCATATATTTCTATATCTTGTAGAAATATATGACACCCCATATATTTCTATAAGATAGAGAAATATATGAGATCCCATATATTTCTAACACTTGTAAAATATATGAGACCCCATATATTTCAATATCTTGTAGAAATATATGAGACCCCATATATTTCTGTAACTTGTAGAAATATATGAGACCCCATATATTTCTATAAGATAGAGAAATATATGAGACCACAAATATTTCTATAACTTGTAGAAATATATGAGAACCCATATATTTCTATAACTTGTAGAAATATATGAGACCCCATATATTTCTATATCGTGTAGAAATATATGAGACCCGATATATTTCTAGAACTTGTAGAAATATATGAGACCCCATATATTTCTATAAGATAGAGAAATATATGAGACGCCATATATTTCTATAACTTGTAAAAATATATGAGACCCCATATATTTCTATAAGATAGAGAAATTATGAGACCCCGTATATTTCTATAACTTGTAGAAATATATGACACCCCATATATTTCTATATCTTGTAGAAATATATGAGACCCCATATATTTCTATATCGTGTAGAAATATATGAGACCCCATATAGTTCTATAACTTGTAGAAATATATGAGACCCCATATATTTCTATAAAATAGAGAAATATATGAGACCCCATATATTTCTATAACTTGTAGAAATATATGAGACCCCATATATTTCTATAACTTGTAGGAATATAAGAGACCCCATATATTTCTATATCGTGTAGAAATATATGAGACCCCATATAGTTCTATAACTTGTAGAAATATATGAGACCCCATATATTTCTATAAAATAGAGAAATATATGAGACCCCATATATTTCTATAACTTGTAGAAATATATGAGACCCCATATATTTCTATATCTTTGTGAAATATATGAAACCGCATATATTCCTATAACTGGTACAAATATATGAGACCCCATATATTTCTATAATATAGAGAAATATATGAGACCCCATATATTTCTATAACTTGTAGAAATATATGAGACCCCATATATTTCTATGACTTGTAGAAATATAGGAGACCCCATATATTTCTATAACTTGAAGAAATATATGAGACCACATATATTTCTATAAGATAGAGAAATATATGTGACCCCATATATTTCTATAACTTGCAGAAATATATGAGACCCCATATATTTCTATAACTTTTAGAAATATTAGTGACCCATTATATTTCTCTATCTTGTAGAAATATATGAGACCCCATATATTTCTTTAACTTGTAGAAATATATGAGACCCCATATATTTCTATAAGATAAAGAAATATATGAGACCCCATATATTTCTATAACTTGTAGAAATATATGAGACCCCATATATTTCTATAACTTGTAGAAATATATGAGACCCCATATATTTCTATAAGATAGAGAAATATATGAGACCCCATATATTTCTATCACTTGTAAAATATATGAGACCCCATATATTTCTATATCTTGTAGAAATATATGAGACCCCATATATTTCTATAACTTGTAGAAATATATGAAACCCCATATATTTCTATAAGATAGAGAAATACATGAGACCCCAAATATTTCTATAACTTGTAGAAATACATGAGACCCCATATATTTCTATAACTTGTAGAAATATATGAGACCCCATATATTTCTATATCTTGTAGAAATATATGAGACCCCATATATTTCTGAAACCTGTAGAAATATATGAGACCCCATATCTTTCTATAAGATGAATATATGAGACCCCATATATTTCTATAACTTGTAGAAATATATGAGACTCCATATATTTCTATATCTTGTAGAAATATATGAGACCGCATATATTCCTATAACTTGTACAAATATATGAGATCCCATATATTTCTATAATATAGAGAAATATATGAGACCACATATATTTCTATAACTTGTAGAAATATATGAGACCCCATATATTTCTATAACTTGTAGAAATATATGAGACCCCATATATTTCTATGACTTGTAGAAATATATGAGACCCCATATATTTCTATAACTTGTAGAAATATATGAGACCCCATATATTTCTATAAGATAGAGAAATATATGAGACCCCATATATTTCTATCACTTGTAAAATATATGAGACCCCATATATTTCAATATCTTGTAGAAATATATGAGACCCCATATATTTCTATAACTTGTAGAAATATATGAGACCCCATATATTTCTATAAGATAGAGAAATATATGAGATCCCAAATATTTCTATAACATGTAGAAATACATGAGACCCCATATATTTCTATAACTTGTAGAAATATATGAGACCCCATATATTTCTATATCTTGTAGAAATATATGAGACCGCATATATTTCTATAACTTGTAGAAATATATGAGACCCCATATATTTCTATATCTTGTAGAAATATATGAGACCGCATATATTTCTATAACTTGTAGAAATATATGAGACCCCATATATTTCTATAAGATAGAGAAATATATGAGACCGCATATATTTCTATAACTTGTAGAAAAATATGAGACCCCATATATTTCTATAAGATAGAGAAATATATGAGACCCCATATATTTCTATATCTTGTAGAAATATATGAGACCGCATATATTCCTATAACTTGTACAAATATATGAGACCCCATATATTTCTATAACTTGTAGAAATATATGAGATCCCATATATTTCTATAAGATAGAGAAATATATGAGACCCCAAATATTTCTATAACTTGTAGAAATATATGAGACCCCATATATTTCTATAACTTGTAGGAATATAAGAGACCCCATATATTTCTATATCGTGTAGAAATATATGAGACCCCATATAGTTCTATAACTTGTAGAAATATATGAGACCCCATATATTTCTATAAAATAGAGAAATTTATGAGACCCCATATATTTCTATACCTTGTAGAAATATATGAGACCCCATATATTTCTATATCTTTGTGAAATATATGAGACCGCATATATTCCTATAACTGGTACAAATATATGAGACCCCATATATTTCTATAATATAGAGAAATATATGAGACCCCATATATTTCTATAACTTGTAGAAATATATGAGACCCCATATATTTCTATGACTTGTAGAAATATAGGAGACCCCATATATTTCTATAACTTGAAGAAATATATGAGACCCCATATATTTCTATAAGATAGAGAAATATATGTGACCCCATATATTTCTATAACTTGCAGAAATATATGAGACCCCATATATTTCTATAACTTTTAGAAATATTAGTGACCCATTATATTTCTCTATCTTGTAGAAATATATGAGACCCCATATATTTCTTTAACTTGTAGAAATATATGAGACCCCATATATTTCTATAAGATAAAGAAATATATGAGACCCCATATATTTCTATAACTTGTAGAAATATATGAGACCCCATATATTTCTATAACTTGTAGAAATATATGAGACCCCATATATTTCTATAAGATAGAGAAATATATGAGACCCCATATATTTCTATCACTTGTAAAATATATGAGACCCCATATATTTCTATATCTTGTAGAAATATATGAGACCCCATATATTTCTATAACTTGTAGAAATATATGAAACCCCATATATTTCTATAAGATAGAGAAATACATGAGACACCAAATATTTCTATAACTTGTAGAAATACATGAGACCCCATATATTTCTATAACTTGTAGAAATATATGAGACCCCATATATTTCTATATCTTGTAGAAATATATGAGACCCCATATATTTCTGAAACCTGTAGAAATATATGAGACCCCATATATTTCTATAAGATGAATATATGAGACCCCATATATTTCTATAACTTGTAGAAATATATGAGACCCCATATATTTCTATAAGATAGAGAAATATATGAGACCCCATATATTGCTATAATTTGTAGAAATATAGGAGACCCCATATACTTCTATATCTTGTAGAAATATATGAGACCCCATATATTTCTATGACTTGTAGAAATATAGGAGACCCCCTATATTTCTATATCTTGTAGAAATATATGAGACACCATATATTTCTATGACTTGTAGAAATATAGGAGACCCCCTATATTTCTATAAGATAGAGAAATATATGAGACCCCATATATTTCTATGACTTGTAGAGATATAGGAGGCCCCCTATATTTCTATAAGATAGAGAAATATATGAGACCCCATATATTTCTATGACTTGTAGAAATATAGGAGGCCCCCTATATTTCTATAAGATAGAGAAATATATGAGAACCCATATATTTCTCTGACTTGTAGAAATATAGGAAGTCCCCTATATTTCTATAAGATAGAGAAATATATGAGACCCCATATATTTCTATGACTTGTAGAAATATAGGAGGCCCCCTATATTTCTATAAGATAGAGAAATATATGAAACCCCATATATTTTTATAACTTGTAGAAATACAGGAGATCCCATATATTTCTATAAGATAGAGAAATATATGAGACCCCACATATTTCTATATCTTGTAGAAATATATGAGACCCCATATATTTCTATAAGATAGAGAAATATATGTGACCCCATATATTTCTATAACTTGTAGAAATATATGAGACTCCATATATTTCTATAAGGTAGAGAAATATATGAGACCCCATATATTTCTAGAACTTGTAGAAATATATGAGACCCCATATATTTCTATAAGATAGAGAAATATATGAGACCCCATATATTTCTATAACTTGTAGAAATATATGAGACTCCATATATTACTATATCTTGTAGAAATATATGAGACCGCATATATTCCTATAACTTGTACAAATATATGAGACCTCATATATTTCTATAATATAGAGAAATATATGAGACCCCATATATTTGTATAACTTGTAGAAATATATGAGACCCCATATATTTCTATAACTTGTAGAAATATATGAGACCCCATATATTTCTATGACTTGTAGAAATATAGGAGACCCCATATATTTCTATAACTTGTAGAAATATATGAGACCCAATATATTTCTATAAGATAGAGAAATATATGAGACCCCATATATTTCTATCACTTGTAAAATATATGAGACCCCATATATTTCAATATCTTGTAGAAATATATGAGACCCCATATATTTCTATATCTTGTAGAAATATATGAGACCGCATATATTTCTATAACTTGTAGAAATATATGAGACCCCATATATTTCTATAAGATAGAGAAATATATGAGACCCCATATATTTCTATAACTTGTAGAAATATATGAGACCCCATATATTTCTATAAGATAGAAAAATATATGAGACCCCATATATTTCTATAACTTGTAGAAATATATGAGACCCCATATATTTCTATAAGATAGAGAAATATATGAGACCCCATATATTTCTATAACTTGTAGAAATATATAAGACCCCATATATTGCTATAACTTGTAGAAATATAGGAGACCCCATATACTTCTATATCTTGTAGAAATATGAGACCCCATATATTTCTATGACTTGTAGAAATATAGGAGACCCCCTATATTTCTATATCTTGTAGAAATATATGAGACACCATATATTTCTATGACTTGTAGAAATATAGGAGACCCCCTCTATTTCTATAAGATAGAGAAATATATGAGACCCCATATATTTCTATGACTTGTAGAAATATAGAAGGCCCCTATATTTCTATAAGATAGAGAAATATATGAGACCCCATATATTTCTATGACTTGTAGATATATAGGAGGCCCCCTATATTTCTATAAGATAGAGAAATATATGAGACCCCATATATTTCTCTGACTTGTAGAAACATAGGAGGCCCCATATATTTCTATAAGATAGAGAAATATATGAGACCCCATATATTTCTCTGACTTGTAGAAATATAGGAGGCCCCCTATATTTCTATAAGATTGAGAAATATATGAGACCCCATATATTTCTATAATTTGTAGAAATATAGGAGATCCCATATATTTCTATAAGATAGAGAAATATATGAGACCCCATATATTTCTATATCTTGTAGAAATATATGAGACCCCATATATTTCTATAAGATAGAGAAATATATGTGACCCCATATATTTCTATAACTTGTAGAAATATATGAGACTCAATATATTTCTATAAGTTAGAGAAATATATGAGACACAATATATTTCTAGAACTTGTAGAAATATATGAGACCCCATATATTTCTATAAGATAGAGAAATATATGAGACGCCATATATTTCTATAACTTGTAGAAATATATGAGACCCCATATATTTCTATAAGATAGAGAAATATATGAGACCCCGTATATTTTTATAACTTGTAGAAATATATGAGACCCCATATATTTCTATGACTTGTAGAAATATAGGAGACCCCATATATTTCTATAACTTGTAGAAATATATGAGACCCCATATATTTCTATAAGATAGAGAAATATATGAGACCCCATATATTTCTATAACTTGTAGAAATATATGAGACCCCATATATTTCTATAACTTTTAGAAATATTAGTGACCCATTATATTTCTCTATCTTGTAGAAATATATGAGACCCCATATATTTCTATAACTTGTAGAAATATATGAGACCCCATATATTTCTATAAGATAAAGAAATATATGAGACCCCATATATTTCTATAACTTCTAGAAATATATGAGACCCCATATATTTCTATAACTTGTAGAAATATATGAGACCCCATATATTTCTATAAGATAGAGAAATATATGAGACCACATATATTTCTATAAGATAGAGAAATATATGAGACCCCATATATTTCTATAACTTGTAGAAATATATGAGACCACATATATTTCTATAAGATAGAGAAATAATATGAGACCCCATATATTTCTATAACTTGTAGAAATATATGAGACCCCGTATATTTCTGTGACTTGTAGAAATATAGGAGGCCCCCTATATTTCTATAAGATAGAGAAATATATGAGACCCCATATATTTCTGTGACTTGTAGAAATATATGAGGGCCCTATATTTCTATAAGATAGAGAAATATATGAGACCCCATATATTTCTGTGACTTGTAGAAATATAGGAGGCCCCCTATATTTCTATAAGATAGAGAAATATATGAGACCCCATATATTTCTATAACTTGTAGAAATATAGGAGATCCCATATATTTCTATATCTTGTAGAAATATATGAGACCGCATATATTCCTATAACTGGTACAAATATATGAGACCCCATATATTTCTATAATATAGAGATATATATGAGACCCCATATATTTCTATAACTTGTAGAAATATATGAGACCCCATATATTTCTATGACTTGTAGAAATATAGGAGACCCCATATATTTCTATAACTTGTAGAAATATATGAGACCCCATATATTTCTATAAGATAGAGAAATATATGAGATCCCATATATTTCTATCACTTGTAAAATATATGAGACCCCATATATTTCTATATCTGGTAGAAATATATGAGACGCCATATATTTCTATAACTTGTAGAAATATATGAAACCCCATATATTTCTATAAGATAGAGAAATATATGAGACCCCAAATATTTCTATATCTTGTAGAAATATATGAGACCACATATATTTCTATAATTTGTAGAAATATATGAGACACCATATATTTCTATAAGATAAATATATGAGACCCCATATATTTCTATAACTAGTAGAAATATATGAGACCCCATATATTTTAATAAGATAGAAAAATATATGAGACCCCATATATTTCTATAACTTGTAGAAATATATGAGACCCCATATATTTCTATAAGATAGAGAAATATATGAGACCCCATATACTTCTATATCTTGTAGAAATATATGAGACCCCATATATTTCTATGACTTGTAGAAATATAGGAGACCCCCTATATTTCTATATCTTGTAGAAATATATGAGACACCATATATTTCTATGACTTGTAGAAATATAGGAGACCCCCTATATTTCTATAAGATAGAGAAATATATGAGACCCCATATATTTCTATGACTTGTAGAGATATAGGAGGCCCCCTATATTTCTATAAGATAGAGAAATATATGAGACCCCATATATTTCTATGACTTGTAGAAATATAGGAGCCCCCCTATATTTCTATAAGATAGAGAAATATATGAGACCCCATATATTTCTCTGACTTGTAGAAACATAGGAGGCCCCATATATTTCTATAAGATAGAGAAATATATGAGACCCCATATATTTCTCTGACTTGTAGAAATATAGGAGGCCCCCTATATTTCTATAAGATTGAGAAATATATGAGACCCCATATATTTCTATAATTTGTAGAAATATAGGAGATCCCATATATTTCTATAAGATAGAGAAATATATGAGACCCCATATATTTCTATATCTTGTAGAAATATATGAGACCCCATATATTTCTATAAGATAGAGAAATATATGTGACCCCATATATTTCTATAACTTGTAGAAATATATGAGACTCAATATATTTCTATAAGTTAGAGAAATATATGAGACACAATATATTTCTAGAACTTGTAGAAATATATGAGACCCCATATATTTCTATAAGATAGAGAAATATATGAGACGCCATATATTTCTATAACTTGTAGAAATATATGAGACCCCATATATTTCTATAAGATAGAGAAATATATGAGACCCCGTATATTTTTATAACTTGTAGAAATATATGAGACCCCATATATTTCTATGACTTGTAGAAATATAGGAGACCCCATATATTTCTATAACTTGTAGAAATATATGAGACCCCATATATTTCTATAAGATAGAGAAATATATGAGACCCCATATATTTCTATAACTTGTAGAAATATATGAGACCCCATATATTTCTATAACTTTTAGAAATATTAGTGACCCATTATATTTCTCTATCTTGTAGAAATATATGAGACCCCATATATTTCTATAACTTGTAGAAATATATGAGACCCCATATATTTCTATAAGATAAAGAAATATATGAGACCCCATATATTTCTATAACTTCTAGAAATATATGAGACCCCATATATTTCTATAACTTGTAGAAATATATGAGACCCCATATATTTCTATAAGATAGAGAAATATATGAGACCACATATATTTCTATAAGATAGAGAAATATATGAGACCCCATATATTTCTATAACTTGTAGAAATATATGAGACCACATATATTTCTATAAGATAGAGAAATAATATGAGACCCCATATATTTCTATAACTTGTAGAAATATATGAGACCCCGTATATTTCTGTGACTTGTAGAAATATAGGAGGCCCCCTATATTTCTATAAGATAGAGAAATATATGAGACCCCATATATTTCTGTGACTTGTAGAAATATATGAGGGCCCTATATTTCTATAAGATAGAGAAATATATGAGACCCCATATATTTCTGTGACTTGTAGAAATATAGGAGGCCCCCTATATTTCTATAAGATAGAGAAATATATGAGACCCCATATATTTCTATAACTTGTAGAAATATAGGAGATCCCATATATTTCTATATCTTGTAGAAATATATGAGACCGCATATATTCCTATAACTGGTACAAATATATGAGACCCCATATATTTCTATGACTTGTAGAAATATAGGAGACCCCATATATTTCTATAACTTGTAGAAATATATGAGACCCCATATATTTCTATAAGATAGAGAAATATATGAGATCCCATATATTTCTATCACTTGTAAAATATATGAGACCCCATATATTTCTATATCTGGTAGAAATATATGAGACGCCATATATTTCTATAACTTGTAGAAATATATGAAACCCCATATATTTCTATAAGATAGAGAAATATATGAGACCCCAAATATTTCTATATCTTGTAGAAATATATGAGACCACATATATTTCTATAATTTGTAGAAATATATGAGACACCATATATTTCTATAAGATAAATATATGAGACCCCATATATTTCTATAACTTGTAGAAATATATGAGACCCCATATATTTTAATAAGATAGAAAAATATATGAGACCCCATATATTTCTATAACTTGTAGAAATATATGAGACCCCATATATTTCTATAAGATAGAGAAATATATGAGACCCCATATACTTCTATATCTTGTAGAAATATATGAGACCCCATATATTTCTATGACTTGTAGAAATATAGGAGACCCCCTATATTTCTATATCTTGTAGAAATATATGAGACACCATATATTTCTATGACTTGTAGAAATATAGGAGACCCCCTATATTTCTATAAGATAGAGAAATATATGAGACCCCATATATTTCTATGACTTGTAGAGATATAGGAGGCCCCCTATATTTCTATAAGATAGAGAAATATATGAGACCCCATATATTTCTATGACTTGTAGAAATATAGGAGCCCCCCTATATTTCTATAAGATAGAGAAATATATGAGACCCCATATATTTCTCTGACTTGTAGAAATATAGGAGTCCCCCTATATTTCTATAAGATAGAGAAATATATGAAACCCCATATATTTTTATAACTTGTAGAAATACAGGAGATCCCATATATTTCTATAAGATAGAGAAATATATGAGACCCCACATATTTCTATATCTTGTAGAAGTATATGAGACCCCATATATTTCTATAAGATAGAGAAATATATGTGACCCCATATATTTCTATAACTTGTAGAAATATATGAGACTCCATATATTTCTATAAGGTAGAGAAATATATGAGACCCCATATATTTCTAGAACTTGTAGAAATATATGAGACCCCATATATTTCTATAAGATAGAGAAATATATGAGACGCCATATATTTCTATAACTTGTAAAAATATATGAGACCGCATATATTTCTATAAGATAGAGAAATTATGAGACCCCTTATATTTCTATAACTTGTAGAAATATATGACACCCCATATATTTCTATATCTTGTAGAAATATATGAGACCCCATATATTTCAATAACTTGTAGAAATATATGAGACCCCATATATTTCTAAAAGATAGAGAAATATATGAGACCCCATATATTTCTATAACTTGTAGAAATATATGAGACTCCATATATTACTATATCTTGTAGAAATATATGAGACCGCATATATTCCTATAACTTGTAGAAATATATGAGACCCCATATATTTCTATAACTTGTAGAAATATATGAGACCCCATATATTTCTATGACTTGTAGAAATATAGGAGACCCCATATATTTCTATAACTTGTAGAAATATAAGAGACCCCATATATTTCTATAACTTGTAGAAATATATGAGACCCCATATATTTCTATGACTTGTAGAAATATAGGAGACCCCATATATTTCTATAACTTGTAGAAATATATGAGACCCCATATGTTTCTATGACTTGTAGAAATATAGGAGACCCCATATATTTCTATAACTTGTAGAAATATAAGAGACCCCATATATTTCTATAAGATAGAGAAATATATGAGATCCCATATATTTCTATCACTTGTAAAATATATGAGACCCCATATATTTCAATATCTTGTAGAAATATATGCGACCCCATATATTTCTATAACTTGTAGAAATATATGAGACCCCATATATTTCTATAAGATAGAGAAATATATGAGACCCCAAATATTTCTATAACATGTTGAAATACATGAGACCCCATATATTTCTATAACTTGGTGAAATATATGAGACCCCATATATTTCTATATCTTGTAGAAATATATGAGACCGCATATATTTCTATAACTTGTAGAAATATATGAGACCCCATATATTTCTATAAGATAGAGAAATATATGAGACCCCATATATTTCTATAACTTGTAGAAATATATGAGACCCCATATATTGCTATAACTTGTAGAAATATAGGAGACCCCTTATACTTCTATATCTTGTAGAAATATATGAGACCGCATATATTTCTATAACTTGTAGAAATATATGAGACCCCATATATTTCTATAAGATAGAGAAATATATGAGACCCCATATATTTCTATAACTTGTAGAAATATATGAGACCCCATATATTTCTATAAGATAGAAAAATATATGAGACCCCATATATTTCTGTAACTTGTACAAATATATGAGACCCCATATATTTCTATAAGATAGAGAAATATATGAGACCCCATATATTTCTATAACTTGTAGAAATATATGAGACCACATATATTGCTATAACTTGTAGAAATATAGGAGACCCCATATACTTCTATATCTTGTAGAAATATATGAGACCCCATATATTTCTATGACTTGTAGAAATATAGGAGGCTCCCTATATTTCTATAAGATAGAGAAATATATGAGACCCCATATATTTCTCTGACTTGTAGAAATATAGGAGGTCCCCTATATTTCTATAAGATAGAGAAATATATGACACCCCATATATTTCTCTGACTTGTAGAAATATAGGAGGCCCCCTATATTTCTATAAGATAGAGAAATATATGAAACCCCATATATTTTTATAACTTGTAGAAATACAGGAGATCCCATATATTTCTATAAGATAGAGAAATATATGAGACCCTATATATTTCTATATCTTGTAGAAATATATGAGACCCCATATATTTCTATAAGATAGAGAAATATATGTGACCACATATATTTCTATAACTTGTAGAAATATATGAGACTCAATATATTTCTATAAGGTAGAGAAATATATGAGACCCCATATATTTCTAGAACTTGTAGAAATATATGAGACCCCATATATTTCTATAAGATAGAGAAATATATGAGACGCCATATATTTCTATAACTTGTAAAAATATATGAGACCGCATATATTTCTATAAGATAGAGAAATTATGAAACCCCGTATATTTCTATAACTTGTAGAAATATATGACACCCCATATATTTCTATATCTTGTAGAAATATATGAGACCCCATATATTTCAATAACTTGTAGAAATATATGAGACCCCATATATTTCTATAAGATAGAGAAATATATGAGACCCCATATATTTCTATAACTTGTAGAAATATATGAGACCCCATATATTACTATATCTTGTAGAAATATATGAGACCGCATATATTCCTATAACTTGTACAAATATATGAGACCCCATATATTTCTATAATATAGAGAAATATATGAGACCCCATATATTTGTATAACTTGTAGAAATATATGAGACCCCATATATTTCTATAACTTGTAGAAATATATGAGACCCCATATATTTCTATGACTTGTAGAAATATAGGAGACCCCATATATTTCTATAACTTGTAGAAATATATGAGACCCAATATATTTCTATAAGATAGAGAAATATATGAGACCCCATATATTTCTATCACTTGTAAAATATATGAGACCCCATATATTTCAATATCTTGTAGAAATATATGAGACCCCATATATTTCTATATCTTGTAGAAATATATGAGACCGCATATATTTCTATAACTTGTAGAAATATATGAGACCCCATATATTTCTATAAGATAGAGAAATATATGAGACCCCATATATTGCTATAACTTGTAGAAATATAGGAGACCCCATATACTTCTATATCTTGTAGAAATATGAGACCCCATATATTTCTATGATTGTAGAAATATAGGAGACCCCCTATATTTCTATATCTTGTAGAAATATATGAGACACCATATATTTCTATGACTTGTAGAAATATAGGAGACCCCCTCTATTTCTATAAGATAGAGAAATATATGAGACCCCATATATTTCTATGACTTGTAGAAATATAGAAGGCCCCTATATTTCTATAAGATAGAGAAATATATGAGACCCCATATATTTCTATGACTTGTAGATATATAGGAGGCCCCCTATATTTCTATAAGATAGAGAATATATGAGACCCCATATATTTCTCTGACTTGTAGAAACATAGGAGGTCCCCTATATTTCTATAAGATAGAGAAATATATGACACCCCATATATTTCTATAATTTGTAGAAATATAGGAGATCCCATATATTTCTATAAGATAGAGAAATATATGAGACCCCATATATTTCTATATCTTGTAGAAATATATGATACCCCATATATTTCTATAAGATAGAGAAATATATGTGACCCCAATAATTTCTATAACTTGTAGAAATATATGAGACTCAATATATTTCTATAAGTTAGAGAAATATATGAGACACAATATATTTCTAGAACTTGTAGAAATATATGAGACCCCATATATTTCTATAATATAGAGAAATATATGAGACGCCATATATTTCTATAACTTGTAGAAATATATGAGACCCCATATATTTCTATAAGATAGAGAAATATATGAGACCCCGTATATTTTTATAACTTGTAGAAATATATGAGACCCCATATATTTCTATGACTTGTAGAAATATAGGAGACCCCATATATTTCTATAACTTGTAGAAATATATGAGACCCCATATATTTCTATAAGATAGAGAAATATATGAGACCCCATATATTTCTATAACTTGTAGAAATATATGAGACCCCATATATTTCTTTAACTTTTAGAAATATTAGTGACCCATTATATTTCTCTATCTTGTAGAAATATATGAGACCCCATATATTTCTATAACTTGTAGAAATATATGAGACCCCATATATTTCTATAAGATAAAGAAATATATGAGACCCCATATATTTCTATAACTTCTAGAAATATATGAGACCCCATATATTTCTATAACTTGTAGAAATATATGAGACCCCATATATTTCTATAAGATAGAGAAATATATGAGACCCCATATATTTCTATAAGATAGAGAAATATATGAGACCCCATATATTTCTATAACTTGTAGAAATATATGAGACCACATATATTTCTATAAGATAGAGAAATAATATGAGACCCCATATATTTCTATAACTTGTAGAAATATATGAGACCCCGTATATTTCTGTAACTTGTAGAAATATAGGAGGCCCCCTATATTTCTATAAGATAGAGAAATATATGAGACCCCATATATTTCTGTGACTTGTAGAAATATATGAGGGCCCTATATTTCTATAAGATAGAGAAATATATGAGACCCCATATATTTCTGTGACTTGTAGAAATATAGGAGGCCCCCTATATTTCTATAAGATAGAGAAATATATGAGACCCCATATATTTCTATAACTTGTAGAAATATAGGAGATCCCATATATTTCTATATCTTGTAGAAATATATGAGACCGCATATATTCCTATAACTGGTACAAATATATGAGACCCCATATATTTCTATAATATAGAGATATATATGAGACCCCATATATTTCTATAACTTGTAGAAATATATGAGACCCCATATATTTCTATGACTTGTAGAAATATAGGAGACCCCATATATTTCTATAACTTGTAGAAATATATGAGACCCCATATATTTCTATAAGATAGAGAAATATATGAGATCCCATATATTTCTATCACTTGTAAAATATATGAGACCCCATATATTTCTATATCTGGTAGAAATATATGAGACGCCATATATTTCTATAACTTGTAGAAATATATGAAACCCCATATATTTCTATAAGATAGAGAAATATATGAGACCCCAAATATTTCTATATCTTGTAGAAATATATGAGACCACATATATTTCTATAATTTGTAGAAATATATGAGACACCATATATTTCTATAAGATAAATATATGAGACCCCATATATTTCTATAACTTGTAGAAATATATGAGACCCCATATATTTTAATAAGATAGAAAAATATATGAGACCCCATATATTTCTATAACTTATAGAAATATATGAGACCCCATATATTTCTATAAGATAGAGAAATATATGAGACCCCATATACTTCTATATCTTGTAGAAATATATGAGACCCCATATATTTCTATGACTTGTAGAAATATAGGAGACCCCCTATATTTCTATATCTTGTAGAAATATATGAGACACCATATATTTCTATGACTTGTAGAAATATAGGAGACCCCCTATATTTCTATAAGATATAGAAATATATGAGACCCCATATATTTCTATGACTTGTAGAGATATAGGAGGCCCCCTATATTTCTATAAGATAGAGAAATATATGAGACCCCATATATTTCTATGACTTGTAGAAATATAGGAGCCCCCCTATATTTCTATAAGATAGAGAAATATATGAGACCCCATATATTTCTCTGACTTGTAGAAATATAGGAGTCCCCCTATATTTCTATAAGATAGAGAAATATATGAAACCCCATATATTTTTATAACTTGTAGAAATACAGGAGATCCCATATATTTCTATAAGATAGAGAAATATATGAGACCCCACATATTTCTATATCTTGTAGAAGTATATGAGACCCCATATATTTCTATAAGATAGAGAAATATATGTGACCCCATATATTTCTATAACTTGTAGAAATATATGAGACTCCATATATTTCTATAAGGTAGAGAAATATATGAGACCCCATATATTTCTAGAACTTGTAGAAATATATGAGACCCCATATATTTCTATAAGATAGAGAAATATATGAGACGCCATATATTTCTATAACTTGTAAAAATATATGAGACCGCATATATTTCTATAAGATAGAGAAATTATGAGACCCCTTATATTTCTATAACTTGTAGAAATATATGACACCCCATATATTTCTATATCTTGTAGAAATATATGAGACCCCATATATTTCAATAACTTGTAGAAATATATGAGACCCCATATATTTCTAAAAGATAGAGAAATATATGAGACCCCATATATTTCTATAACTTGTAGAAATATATGAGACTCCATATATTACTATATCTTGTAGAAATATATGAGACCGCATATATTCCTATAACTTGTAGAAATATATGAGACCCCATATATTTCTATAACTTGTAGAAATATATGAGACCCCATATATTTCTATGACTTGTAGAAATATAGGAGACCCCATATATTTCTATAACTTGTAGAAATATAAGAGACCCCATATATTTCTATAACTTGTAGAAATATATGAGACCCCATATATTTCTATGACTTGTAGAAATATAGGAGACCCCATATATTTCTATAACTTGTAGAAATATATGAGACCCCATATATTTCTATGACTTGTAGAAATATTGGAGACCCCATATATTTCTATAACTTGTAGAAATATAAGAGACCACATATATTTCTATAAGATAGAGAAATATATGAGATCCCATATATTTCTATCACTTGTAAAATATATGAGACCCCATATATTTCAATATCTTGTAGAAATATATGCGACCCCATATATTTTTTTAACTTGTAGAAATATATGAGACCCCATATATTTCTATAAGATAGAGAAATATATGAGACCCCAAATATTTCTATAACATGTTGAAATACATGAGACCCCATATATTTCTATAACTTGGTGAAATATATGAGACCCCATATATTTCTATATCTTGTAGAAATATATGAGACCGCATATATTTCTATAACTTGTAGAAATATATGAGACCCCATATATTTCTATAAGATAGAGAAATATATGAGACCCCATATATTTCTATAACTTGTAGAAATATATGAGACCCCATATATTTCTATAACTTGTAGAAATATATGAGACCACATATATTTCTATAAGATAGAGAAATATATGAGATCCCATATATTTCTATCACTTGTAAAATATATGAGACCCCATATATTTCAATATCTTGTAGAAATATAGGAGACCCCATATATTTCTATAACTTGTAGAAATATATGAGACCCAATATATTTGTATAAGATAGAAAAATATATGAGACCCCATATATTTCTATCACTTGTAAAATATATGAGACCCCATATATTTCAATATCTTGTAGAAATATATGAGACCCCATATATTTCTATATCTTGTAGAAATATATGAGACCGCATATATTTCTATAACTTGTAGAAATATATGAGACCCCATATATTTCTATAAGATAGAGAAATATATGAGACCCCATATATTTCTATAACTTGTAGAAATATATGAGACCCCATATATTTCTATAAGATAGAAAAATATATGAGACCCCATATATTTCTGTAACTTGTAGAAATATATGAGACCCCATATGTTTCTATAAGATAGAGAAATATATGAGACCCCATATATTTCTATAACTTGTAGAAATATATGAGACCACATATATTGCTATAACTTGTAGAAATATAGGAGACCCCATATACTTCTATATCTTGTAGAAATATATGAGACCCCATATATTTCTATGACTTGTAGAAATATAGGAGGCTCCCTATATTTCTATAAGTAGAGAAATATATGAGACCCCATATATTTCTCTGACTTGTAGAAATATAGGAGGTCCCCTATATTTCTATAAGATAGAGAAATATATGACACCCCATATATTTCTCTGACTTGTAGAAATATAGGAGGCCCCCTATATTTCTATAAGATAGAGAAATATATGAAACCCCATATATTTTTATAACTTGTAGAAATACAGGAGATCCCATATATTTCTATAAGATAGAGAAATATATGAGACCCTATATATTTCTATATCTTGTAGAAATATATGAGACCCCATATATTTCTATAAGATAGAGAAATATATGAGACGCCATATATTTCTATAACTTGTAAAAATATATGAGACCGCATATATTTCTATAAGATAGAGAAATTATGAAACCCCGTATATTTCTATAACTTGTAGAAATATATGACACCCCATATATTTCTATATCTTGTAGAAATATATGAGACCCCATATATTTCAATAACTTGTAGAAATATATGAGACCCCATATATTTCTATAAGATAGAGAAATATATGAGACCCCATATATTTCTATAACTTGTAGAAATATATGAGACTCCATATATTACTCTATCTTGTAGAAATATATGAGACCGCATATATTCCTATAACTTGTACAAATATATGAGACCCCATATATTTCTATAATATAGAGAAATATATGAGACCCCATATATTTGTATAACTTGTAGAAATATATGAGACCCCATATATTTCTATAACTTGTAGAAATATATGAGACCCCATATATTTGTATAACTTGTAGAAATATAGGAGACCCGATATATTTCTATAACTTGTAGAAATATATGAGACCCAATATATT
Organism: Muscardinus avellanarius; assembly: GCF_963383645.1. NCBI lineage: Eukaryota > Metazoa > Chordata > Mammalia > Rodentia > Gliridae > Muscardinus > Muscardinus avellanarius. The sequence goes on from NC_137798.1 coordinate 23,270,291, forward strand.
TGTATAAGATAGAAAAATATATGAGACCCCATATATTTCTATCACTTGTAAAATATATGAGACCCCATATATTTCAATATCTTGTAGAAATATATGAGACCCCATATATTTCTATATCTTGTAGAAATATATGAGACCGCATATATTTCTATAACTTGTAGAAATATATGAGACCCCATATATTTCTATAAGATAGAGAAATATATGAGACCCCATATATTTCTATAACTTGTAGAAATATATGAGACCCCATATATTTCTATAAGATAGAGAAATATATGAGATCCCAAATATTTCTATAACATGTAGAAATACATGAGACCCCATATATTTCTATAACTTGTAGAAATATATGAGACCCCATATATTTCTATATCTTGTAGAAATATATGAGACCGCATATATTTCTATAACTTGTAGAAATATATGAGACCCCATATATTTCTATATCTTGTAGAAATATATGAGACTGCATATATTTCTATAACTTGTAGAAATATATGAGACCCCATATATTTCTATAAGATAGAGAAATATATGAGACCGCATATATTTCTATAACTTGTAGAAAAATATGAGACCCCATATATTTCTATAAGATAGAGAAATATATGAGACCCCATATATTTCTATGACTTGTAGAAATATAGGAGGCCCCCTATATTTCTATAAGATAGAGAAATATATGAAACCCCATATATTTTTATAACTTGTAGAAATACAGGAGATCCCATATATTTCTATAAGATAGAGAAATATATGAGACCCCACATATTTCTATATCTTGTAGAAATATATGAGACCCCATATATTTCTATAAGATAGAGAAATATATGTGACCCCATATATTTCTATAACTTGTAGAAATATATGAGACTCCATATATTTCTATAAGGTAGAGAAATATATGAGACCCCATATATTTCTAGAACTTGTAGAAATATATGAGACCCCATATATTTCTATAAGATAGAGAAATATATGAGACGCCATATATTTCTATAACTTGTAAAAATATATGAGACCGCATATATTTCTATAAGATAGAGAAATTATGAGACCCCGTATATTTCTATAACTTGTAGAAATATATGACACCCCATATATTTCTATATCTTGTAGAAATATATGAGACCCCATATATTTCAATAACTTGTAGAAATATATGAGACCCCATATATTTCTATAAGATAGAGAAATATATGAGACCCCATATATTAATATAACTTGTAGAAATATATGAGACTCCATATATTACTATATCTTGTAGAAATATATGAGACCGCATATATTCCTATAACTTGTACAAATATATGAGACCCCATATATTTCTATAATATAGAGAAATATATGAGACCCCATATATTTGTATAACTTGTAGAAATATATGAGACCCCATATATTTCTATAACTTGTAGAAATATATGAGACCCCATATATTTCTATGACTTGTAGAAATATATGAGACCCCATATATTTCTATAACTTGTAGAAATATATGAGACCCAATATATTTCTATAAGATAGAGAAATATATGAGACCCCATATATTTCTATCACTTGTAAAATATATGAGACCCCATATATTTCAATATCTTGTAGAAATATATGAGACCCCATATATTTCTATATCTTGTAGAAATATATGAGACCGCATATATTTCTATAACTTGTAGAAATATATGAGACCCCATATATTTCTATAAGATAGAGAAATATATGAGACCCCATTTATTTCTATAACTTGTAGAAATATATGAGACCCCATATATTTCTATAAGATTGAAAAATATATGAGACCCCATATATTTCTATAACTTGTAGAAATATATGAGACCCCATATATTTCTATAAGATAGAGAAATATATGAGACCCCATATATTTCTATAACTTGTAGAAATATATGAGACCCCATATATTTCTATAAGATAGAAAAATATATGAGACCCCATATATTTCTGTAACTTGTAGAAATATATGAGACCCCATATATTTCTATAAGATAGAGAAATATATGAGACCCCATATATTTCTATAACTTGTAGAAATATATGAGACCCCATATATTGCTATAACTTGTAGAAATATAGGAGACCCCATATACTTCTATATCTTGTAGAAATATATGAGACCCCATATATTTCTATGACTTGTAGAAATATAGGAGGCCCCCTATATTTCTATAAGATAGAGAAATATATGAGACCCCATATATTTCTCTGACTTGTAGAAATATAGGAGGTCCCCTATATTTCTATAAGATAGAGAAATATATGACACCCCATATATTTCTCTGACTTGTAGAAATATAGGAGGCCCCCTATATTTCTATAAGATAGAGAAATATATGAAACCCCATATATTTTTATAACTTGTAGAAATACAGGAGATCCTATATATTTCTATAAGATAGAGAAATATATGAGACCCTATATATTTCTATATCTTGTAGAAATATATGAGACCCCATATATTTCTATAAGATAGAGAAATATATGTGACCACATATATTTCTATAACTTGTAGAAATATATGAGACTCAATATATTTCTATAAGGTAGAGAAATATATGAGACCCCATATATTTCTAGAACTTGTAGAAATATATGAGACCCCATATATTTCTATAAGATAGAGAAATATATGAGACGCCATATATTTCTATAACTTGTAAAAATATATGAGACCGCATATATTTCTATAAGATAGAGAAATTATGAAACCCCGTATATTTCTATAACTTGTAGAAATATATGACACCCCATATATTTCTATATCTTGTAGAAATATATGAGACCCCATATATTTCAATAACTTGTAGAAATATATGAGACCCCATATATTTATATAAGATAGAGAAATATATGAGACCCCATATATTTCTATAACTTGTAGAAATATATGAGACCCCATATATTTCTATAAGATAGAAAAATATATGAGACCCCATATATTTCTATAACTTGTAGAAATATATGAGACCCCATATATTTCTATAAGATAGAGAAATATATGAGACCCCATATATTTCTATAACTTGTAGAAATATATGAGACCCCATATATTTCTATAACTTGTAGAAATATAGGAGACCCCATATACTTCTATATCTTGTAGAAATATATGAGACCCCATATATTTCTATGACTTGTAGAAATATAGGAGACCCCCTATATTTCTATATCTTGTAGAAATATATGAGACACCATATATTTCTATGACTTGTAGAAATATAGGAGACCCCCTCTATTTCTATAAGATAGAGAAATATATGAGACCCCATATATTTCTATGACTTGTAGAAATATAGGAGGCCCCTTATATTTCTATAAGATAGAGAAATATATGAGACCCCATATATTTCTCTGACTTGTAGAAATATAGGAGGCACCCTATATTTCTATAAGATTGAGAAATATATGAGACCCCATATATTTCTATAACTTGTAGAAATATAGGAGATCCCATATATTTCTATAAAATAGAGAAATATATGAGACCCCATATATTTCTATATCTTGTAGAAATATATGAGACCCCATATATTTCTATAAGATAAAGAAATATATGTGACCCCATATATTTCTATAACTTGTAGAAATATATGAGACTCCATATATTTCTATAAGTTAGAGAAATATATGAGACACAATATATTTCTAGAACTTGTAGAAATATATGAGACCCCATATATTTCTATAAGATAGAGAAATATATGAGATCATATATTTCTATAACTTGTAGAAATATATGAGACCCCATATATTTCTATAAGATAGAGAAATATATGAGACCCCATATATTTCTATCACTTGTAAAATATATGAGACCCCATATATTTCTATATCTTGTAGAAATATATGAGACCCCATATATTTCTATGACTTGTAGAAATATAGGAGGCCCCCTATATTTCTATAAGATAGAGAAATATATGAGACCCCATATATTTCTCTGACTTGTAGAAATATAGGAGGTCCCCTATATTTTTATAAGATAGAGAAATATATGAGACCCCATATATTTCTATGACTTGTAGAAATATAGGAGGCCCCCTATATTTATATAAGATAGAGAAATATATGAAAACCCATATATTTTCATAACTTGTAGAAATATAGGAGATCCAATATATTTCGATAAGATAGAGAAATATATGAGACCCCAAATATTTCTATATCTTGTAGAAATATATGAGACCCCATATATTTCTATAAGATAGAGAAATATATGTGACCCCATATTTTTCTATAACTTGTAGAAATATATGAGACTCGATATATTTCTATAAGGTAGAGAAATATATGAGACCCCATATATTTCTAGAACTTGTAGAAATATATGAGACCCCATATATTTCTATAAGATAGAGAAATATATGAGACGCCATATATTTCTATAACATGTAAAAATATATGAGACCCCATATATTTCTATACGATAGAGAAATTATGAGACCCCGTATATTTCTATAACTTGTAGAAATATATGACACCCCATATATTTCTATATCTTGTAGAAATATATGAGACCCCATATATTTCAATAACTTGTAGAAATATATGAGACCCCATATATTTCTATAACTTGTAGAAATATATAAGACTCCATATATTTCTATATCTTGTAGAAATATATGAGACCGCATATATTCCTATAACTTGTACAAATATATGAGACCCCATATATTTCTATAATATAGAGAAATATATGAGACCCCATATATTTCTATAACTTGTAGAAATATATGAGACCCCATATATTTCTATAACTTGTAGAAATATATGAGACCCCATATATTTCTATGACTTGTAGAAATATATGAGACCCCATATATTTCTATAACTTGTAGAAATATATGAGACCCCATATATTTCTATAAGATAGAGAAATATATGAGACCCCATATATTTCTATCACTTGTAAAATATATGAGACCCCATATATTTCAATATCTTGTAGAAATATATGAGACCCCATATATTTCTATAACTTGTAGAAATATATGAGACCCCATATATTTCTATAAGATAGAGAAATATATGAGACCCCAAATATTTCTATAACTTGTAGAAATATATGAGACCCCATATATTTCTATAACTTGTAGAAATATATGAGACCCCATATATTTCTATATCGTGTAGAAATATATTAGACCCCATATATTTCTCTATCTTGCAGAAATATATGAGACCCCATATATTTCTATAACTTGTAGAAATATATGAGACCCCATATATTTCTATAAGATAAAGAAATATATGAGACCCCATATATTTCTATAACTTGTAGAAATATATGAGACCCCATATATTTCTATAACTTGTAGAAATATATGAAACCCCATATATTTCTATAAGATAGAGAAATATATGAGACCCCAAATATTTCTATAACTTGTAGAAATACATGAGACCCCATATATTTCTATAACTTGTAGAAATATATGAGACCCCATATATTTCTATATCTTGTAGAAATATATGAGACTCCATATATTTCTATAACTTGTAGAAATATATGAGACCCCATATATTTCTATAAGATAGAAAAATATATGAGACCCCATGTATTTCTATAACTTGTAGAAATATATGAGACCCCATATATTTCTATAAGATAGAGAAATATATGAGACCCCATATATTTCTATAACTTGTAGAAATATATGAGACCCCATATATTGCTATAACTTGTAGAAATATAGGAGACCCCATATACTTCTATATCTTGTAGAAATATATGAGACCCCATATATTTCTATGACTTGTAGAAATAGAGGAGACCCCCTATATTTCTATATCTTGTAGAAATATATGAGACACCATATATTTCTATGACTTGTAGAAATATAGGAGACCCCCTATATTTGTATAAGATAGAGAAATATATGAGACCCCATATATTTCTATGACTTATAGAGATATAGGAGGCCCCCTATATTTCTATAAGATAGAGAAATATATGAAAACCCATATATTTCTATGACTTGTAGAAATATAGGAGGCCCCCTATATTTCTATAAGATAGAGAAATATATGAGACCCCATATATTTCTCTGACTTGTAGAAATATAGGAGGTCCCCTATATTTTTATAAGATAGAGAAATATATGAGACCCCATATATTTCTATGACTTGTAGAAATATAGGAGGCCCCCTATATTTCTATAAGATAGAGAAATATATGAAAACACATATATTTTCATAACTTGTAGAAATATAGGAGATCCCATATATTTCTATAAGATAGAGAAATATATGAGACCCCAAATATTTCTATATCTTGTAGAAATATATGAGACCCCATATATTTCTATATCTTGTAGAAATATATGAGACCGCATATATTTCTATAACTTGTAGAAATATATGAGACCCCATATATTTCTATAAGATAGAGAAATATATGAGACCCCATATATTTCTATAACTTGTAGAAATATATGAGACCCCATATATTTCTATAAGATAGAAAAATATATGAGACCCCATATATTTCTATAACTTGTAGAAATATATGAGACCCCATATATTTCTATAAGATAGAGAAATATATGAGACCCCATATATTTCTATAACTTGTAGAAATATATGAGACCCCATATATTTCTATAAGATAGAGAAATAATATGAGACCCCATATATTTCTATAACTTGTAGAAATATATGAGACCCCATATATTGCTATAACTTGTAGAAATATAGGAGACCCCATATACTTCTATATCTTGTAGAAATATATGAGACCCCATATATTTCTATGACTTGTAGAAATATAGGAGACCCCCTATATTTCTATATCTTGTAGAAATATATGAGACACCATATATTTCTATGACTTGTAGAAATATAGGAGACCCCCTATATTTGTATAAGATAGAGAAATATATGAGACCCCATATATTTCTATGACTTATAGAGATATAGGAGGCCCCCTATATTTCTATAAGATAGAGAAATATATGAAAACCCATATATTTCTATGACTTGTAGAAATATAGGAGGCCCCCTATATTTCTATAAGATAGAGAAATATATGAGACCCCATATATTTCTCTGACTTGTAGAAATATAGGAGGTCCCCTATATTTTTATAAGATAGAGAAATATATGAGACCCCATATATTTCTATGACTTGTAGAAATATAGGAGGCCCCCTATATTTCTATAAGATAGAGAAATATATGAAAACCCATATATTTTCATAACTTGTAGAAATATAGGAGATCCCATATATTTCGATAAGATAGAGAAATATATGAGACCCCAAATATTTCTATATCTTGTAGAAATATATGAGACCCCATATATATCTATAAGATAGAGAAATATATGTGACCCCATATATTTCTATAACTTGTAGAAATATATGAGACTCCATATATTTCTATAAGTTAGAGAAATATATGAGACCCCATATATTTCTAGAACTTGTAGAAATATATGAGTCCCCATATATTTCTATAAGATAGAGAAATATATGAGACGCCATATATTTCTATAACTTGTAAAAATATATGAGACCCCATATATTTCTATAAGATAGAGAAATTATGAGACCCCGTATATTTCTATAACTTGTAGAAATATATGACACCCCATATATTTCTATATCTTGTAGAAATATATGAGACCCCATATATTTCAATAACTTGTAGAAATATATGAGACCCCATATATTTCTATAACTTGTAGAAATATATAAGACTCCATATATTTCTATATCTTGTAGAAATATATGAGACCGCATATATTCCTATAACTTGTACAAATATATGAGACCCCATATATTTCTATAATATAGAGAAATATATGAGACCCCATATATTTCTATAACTTGTAGAAATATATGAGACCCCATATATTTCTATAACTTGTAGAAATATATGAGACCCCATATATTTCTATGACTTGTAGAAATATATGAGACCCCATATATTTCTATAACTTGTAGAAATATATGAGACCCCATATATTTCTATAAGATAGAGAAATATATGAGACCCCATATATTTCTATCACTTGTAAAATATATGAGACCCCATATATTTCAATATCTTGTAGAAATATATGAGACCCCATATATTTCTATAACTTGTAGAAATATATGAGACCCCATATATTTCTATAAGATAGAGAAATATATGAGACCCCAAATATTTCTATAACTTGTAGAAATATATGAGACCCCATATATTTCTATAACTTGTAGAAATATATGAGACCCCATATATTTCTATATCGTGTAGAAATATATTAGACCCCATATATTTCTCTATCTTGCAGAAATATATGAGACCCCATATATTTCTATAACTTGTAGAAATATATGAGACCACATATATTTCTATAAGATAAAGAAATATATGAGACCCCATATATTTCTATAACTTGTAGAAATATATGAGACCCCATATATTTCTATAACTTGTAGAAATATATGAAACCCCATATATTTCTATAAGATAGAGAAATATATGAGACCCCAAATATTTCTATAACTTGTAGAAATACATGAGAACCCATATATTTCTATAACTTGTAGAAATATATGAGACCCCATATATTTCTATATCTTGTAGAAATATATGAGACTCCATATATTTCTATAACTTGTAGAAATATATGAGACCCCATATATTTCTATAAGATAGAAAAATATATGAGACCCCATGTATTTCTATAACTTGTAGAAATATATGAGACCCCATATATTTCTATAAGATAGAGAAATATATGAGACCCCATATATTTCTATAACTTGTAGAAATATATGAGACCCCATATATTGCTATAACTTGTAGAAATATAGGAGACCCCATATACTTCTATATCTTGTAGAAATATATGAGACCCCATATATTTCTATGACTTGTAGAAATAGAGGAGACCCCCTATATTTCTATATCTTGTAGAAATATATGAGACACCATATATTTCTATGACTTGTAGAAATATAGGAGACCCCCTATATTTGTATAAGATAGAGAAATATATGAGACCCCATATATTTCTATGACTTATAGAGATATAGGAGGCCCCCTATATTTCTATAAGATAGAGAAATATATGAAAACCCATATATTTCTATGACTTGTAGAAATATAGGAGGCCCCATATATTTCTATAAGATAGAGAAATATATGAGACCCCATATATTTCTCTGACTTGTAGAAATATAGGAGGTCCCCTATATTTTTATAAGATAGAGAAATATATGAGACCCCATATATTTCTATGACTTGTAGAAATATAGGAGGCCCCCTATATTTCTATAAGATAGAGAAATATATGAAAACACATATATTTTCATAACTTGTAGAAATATAGGAGATCCCATATATTTCTATAAGATAGAGAAATATATGAGACCCCAAATATTTCTATATCTTGTAGAAATATATGAGACCCCATATATTTCTATATCTTGTAGAAATATATGAGACCGCATATATTTCTATAACTTGTAGAAATATATGAGAACCCATATATTTCTATAAGATAGAGAAATATATGAGACCCCATATATTTCTATAACTTGTAGAAATATATGAGACCCCATATATTTCTATAAGATAGAAAAATATATGAGACCCCATATATTTCTATAACTTGTAGAAATATATGAGACCCCATATATTTCTATAAGATAGAGAAATATATGAGACCCCATATATTTCTATAACTTGTAGAAATATATGAGACCCCATATATTTCTATAAGATAGAGAAATAATATGAGACCCCATATATTTCTATAACTTGTAGAAATATATGAGACCCCATATATTGCTATAACTTGTAGAAATATAGGAAACCCCATATACTTCTATATCTTGTAGAAATATATGAGACCCCATATATTTCTATGACTTGTAGAAATATAGGAGACCCCCTATATTTCTATATCTTGTAGAAATATATGAGACACCATATATTTCTATGACTTGTAGAAATATAGGAGACCCCCTATATTTGTATAAGATAGAGAAATATATGAGACCCCATATATTTCTATGACTTATAGAGATATAGGAGGCCCCCTATATTTCTATAAGATAGAGAAATATATGAAAACCCATATATTTCTATGACTTGTAGAAATATAGGAGGCCCCCTATATTTCTATAAGATAGAGAAATATATGAGACCCCATATATTTCTCTGACTTGTAGAAATATAGGAGGTCCCCTATATTTTTATAAGATAGAGAAATATATGAGACCCCATATATTTCTATGACTTGTAGAAATATAGGAGGCCCCCTATATTTCTATAAGATAGAGAAATATATGAAAACCCATATATTTTCATAACTTGTAGAAATATAGGAGATCCCATATATTTCGATAAGATAGAGAAATATATGAGACCCCAAATATTTCTATATCTTGTAGAAATATATGAGACCCCATATATTTCTATAAGATAGAGAAATATATGTGACCCCATATATTTCTATAACTTGTAGAAATATATGAGACTCGATATATTTCTATAAGGTAGAGAAATATATGAGACCCCATATATTTCTAGAACTTGTAGAAATATATGAGACCCCATATATTTCTATAAGATAGAGAAATATATGAGACGCCATATATTTCTATAACATGTAAAAATATATGAGACCCCATATATTTCTATAAGATAGAGAAATTATGAGACCCCGTATATTTCTATAACTTGTAGAAATATATGACACCCCATATATTTCTATATCTTGTAGAAATATATGAGACCCCATATATTTCAATAACTTGTAGAAATATATGAGACCCCATATATTTCTATAACTTGTAGAAATATATAAGACTCCATATATTTCTATATCTTGTAGAAATATATGAGACCGCATATATTCCTATAACTTGTACAAATATATGAGACCCCATATATTTCTATAATATAGAGAAATATATGAGACCCCATATATTTCTATAACTTGTAGAAATATATGAGACCCCATATATTTCTATAACTTGTAGAAATATATGAGACCCCATATATTTCTATGACTTGTAGAAATATATGAGACCCCATATATTTCTATAACTTGTAGAAATATATGAGACCCCATATATTTCTATAAGATAGAGAAATATATGAGACCCCATATATTTCTATCACTTGTAAAATATATGAGACCCCATATATTTCAATATCTTGTAGAAATATATGAGACCCCATATATTTCTATAACTTGTAGAAATATATGAGACCCCATATATTTCTATAAGATAGAGAAATATATGAGACCCCAAATATTTCTATAACTTGTAGAAATATATGAGACCCCATATATTTCTATAACTTGTAGAAATATATGAGACCCCATATATTTCTATATCGTGTAGAAATATATTAGACCCCATATATTTCTCTATCTTGCAGAAATATATGAGACCCCATATATTTCTATAACTTGTAGAAATATATGAGACCCCATATATTTCTATAAGATAAAGAAATATATGAGACCCCATATATTTCTATAACTTGTAGAAATATATGAGACCCCATATATTTCTATAACTTGTAGAAATATATGAAACCCCATATATTTCTATAAGATAGAGAAATATATGAGACCCCAAATATTTCTATAACTTTTAGAAATACATGAGACCCCATATATTTCTATAACTTGTAGAAATATATGAGACCCCATATATTTCTATATCTTGTAGAAATATATGAGACCCCATATATTTCTATAACTTGTAGAAATATATGAGACCCCATATATTTCTATAAGATAGAAAAATATATGATACCCCATGTATTTCTATAACTTGTAGAAATATATGAGACCCCATATATTTCTATAAGATAGAGAAATATATGAGACCCCATATATTTCTATAACTTGTAGAAATATATGAGACCCCATATATTGCTATAACTTGTAGAAATATAGGAGACCCCATATACTTCTATATCTTGTAGAAATATATGAGACCCCATATATTTCTATGACTTGTAGAAATAGAGGAGACCCCCTATATTTCTATATCTTGTAGAAATATATGAGACACCATATATTTCTATGACTTGTAGAAATATAGGAGACCCCCTATATTTGTATAAGATAGAGAAATATATGAGACCCCATATATTTCTATGACTTATAGAGATATAGGAGGCCCCCTATATTTCTATAAGATAGAGAAATATATGAAAACCCATATATTTCTATGACTTGTAGAAATATAGGAGGCCCCATATATTTCTATAAGATAGAGTAATATATGAGACCCCATATATTTCTCTGACTTGTAGAAATATAGGAGGTCCCCTATATTTTTATAAGATAGAGAAATATATGAGACCCCATATATTTCTATGACTTGTAGAAATATAGGAGGCCCCCTATATTTCTATAAGATAGAGAAATATATGAAAACACATATATTTTCATAACTTGTAGAAATATAGGAAATCCCATATATTTCTATAAGATAGAGAAATATATGAGACCCCAAATATTTCTATATCTTGTAGAAATATATGAGACCCCATATATTTCTATATCTTGTAGAAATATATGAGACCGCATATATTTCTATAACTTGTAGAAATATATGAGAACCCATATATTTCTATAAGATAGAGAAATATATGAGACCCCATATATTTCTATAACTTGTAGAAATATATGAGACCCCATATATTTCTATAAGATAGAAAAATATATGAGACCCCATATATTTCTATAACTTGTAGAAATATATGAGACCCCATATATTTCTATAAGATAGAGAAATATATGAGACCCCATATATTTCTATAACTTGTAGAAATATATGAGACCCCATATATTTCTATAAGATAGAGAAATAATATGAGACCCCATATATTTCTATAACTTGTAGAAATATATGAGACCCCATATATTGCTATAACTTGTAGAAATATAGGAAACCCCATATACTTCTATATCTTGTAGAAATATATGAGACCCCATATATTTCTATGACTTGTAGAAATATAGGAGACCCCCTATATTTCTATATCTTGTAGAAATATATGAGACACCATATATTTCTATGACTTGTAGAAATATAGGAGACCCCCTATATTTGTATAAGATAGAGAAATATATGAGACCCCATATATTTCTATGACTTATAGAGATATAGGAGGCCCCCTATATTTCTATAAGATAGAGAAATATATGAAAACCCATATATTTCTATGACTTGTAGAAATATAGGAGGCCCCCTATATTTCTATAAGATAGAGAAATATATGAGACCCCATATATTTCTCTGACTTGTAGAAATATAGGAGGTCCCCTATATTTTTATAAGATAGAGAAATATATGAGACCCCATATATTTCTATGACTTGTAGAAATATAGGAGGCCCCCTATATTTCTATAAGATAGAGAAATATATGAAAACCCATATATTTTCATAACTTGTAGAAATATAGGAGATCCCATATATTTCGATAAGATAGAGAAATATATGAGACCCCAAATATTTCTATATCTTGTAGAAATATATGAGACCCCATATATTTCTATAAGATAGAGAAATATATGTGACCCCATATATTTCTATAACTTGTAGAAATATATGAGACTCGATATATTTCTATAAGGTAGAGAAATATATGAGACCCCATATATTTCTAGAACTTGTAGAAATATATGAGACCCCATATATTTCTATAAGATAGAGAAATATATGAGACGCCATATATTTCTATAACATGTAAAAATATATGAGACCCCATATATTTCTATAAGATAGAGAAATTATGAGACCCCGTATATTTCTATAACTTGTAGAAATATATGACACCCCATATATTTCTATATCTTGTAGAAATATATGAGACCCCATATATTTCAATAACTTGTAGAAATATATGAGACCCCATATATTTCTATAACTTGTAGAAATATATAAGACTCCATATATTTCTATATCTTGTAGAAATATATGAGACCGCATATATTCCTATAACTTGTACAAATATATGAGACCCCATATATTTCTATAATATAGAGAAATATATGAGACCCCATATATTTCTATAACTTGTAGAAATATATGAGACCCCATATATTTCTATAACTTGTAGAAATATATGAGACCCCATATATTTCTATGACTTGTAGAAATATATGAGACCCCATATATTTCTATAACTTGTAGAAATATATGAGACCCCATATATTTCTATAAGATAGAGAAATATATGAGACCCCATATATTTCTATCACTTGTAAAATATATGAGACCCCATATATTTCAATATCTTGTAGAAATATATGAGACCCCATATATTTCTATAACTTGTAGAAATATATGAGACCCCATATATTTCTATAAGATAGAGAAATATATGAGACCCCAAATATTTCTATAACTTGTAGAAATATATGAGACCCCATATATTTCTATAACTTGTAGAAATATATGAGACCCCATATATTTCTATATCGTGTAGAAATATATTAGACCCCATATATTTCTCTATCTTGCAGAAATATATGAGACCCCATATATTTCTATAACTTGTAGAAATATATGAGACCCCATATATTTCTATAAGATAAAGAAATATATGAGACCCCATATATTTCTATAACTTGTAGAAATATATGAGACCCCATATATTTCTATAACTTGTAGAAATATATGAAACCCCATATATTTCTATAAGATAGAGAAATATATGAGACCCCAAATATTTCTATAACTTTTAGAAATACATGAGACCCCATATATTTCTATAACTTGTAGAAATATATGAGACCCCATATATTTCTATATCTTGTAGAAATATATGAGACCCCATATATTTCTATAACTTGTAGAAATATATGAGACCCCATATATTTCTATAAGATAGAAAAATATATGAGACCCCATGTATTTCTATAACTTGTAGAAATATATGAGACCCCATATATTTCTATAAGATAGAGAAATATATGAGACCCCATATATTTCTATAACTTGTAGAAATATATGAGACCCCATATATTGCTATAACTTGTAGAAATATAGGAGACCCCATATACTTCTATATCTTGTAGAAATATATGAGACCCCATATATTTCTATGACTTGTAGAAATATAGGAGACCCCCTATATTTCTATATCTTGTAGAAATATATGAGACACCATATATTTCTATGACTTGTAGAAATATAGGAGACCCCCTATATTTGTATAAGATAGAGAAATATATGTGACCCCATATATTTCTATGACTTATAGAGATATAGGAGGCCCCCTATATTTCTATAAGATAGAGAAATATATGAAAACCCATATATTTCTATGACTTGTAGAAATATAGGAGGCCCCCTATATTTCTATAAGATAGAGAAATATATGAGACCCCATATATTTCTCTGACTTGTAGAAATATAGGAGGTCCCCTATATTTTTATAAGATAGAGAAATATATGAGACCCCATATATTTCTATGACTTGTAGAAATATAGGAGGCCCCCTATATTTCTATAAGATAGAGAAATATATGAAAACACATATATTTTCATAACTTGTAGAAATATAGGAGATCCCATATATTTCTATAAGATAGAGAAATATATGAGACCCCAAATATTTCTATATCTTGTAGAAATATATGAGACCCCATATATATCTATAAGATAGAGAAATATATGTGACCCCATATATTTCTATAACTTGTAGAAATATATGAGACTCCATATATTTCTATAAGTTAGAGAAATATATGAGACCCCATATATTTCTAGAACTTGTAGAAATATATGAGACCCCATATATTTCTATAAGATAGAGAAATATATGAGACGCCATATATTTCTATAACTTGTAAAAATATATGAGACCCCATATATTTCTATAAGATAGAGAAATTATGAGACCCCGTATATTTCTATAACTTGTAGAAATATATGACACCCCATATATTTCTATATCTTGTAGAAATATATGAGACCCCATATATTTCAATAACTTGTAGAAATATATGAGACCCCATATATTTCTATAAGATAGAGAAATATATGAGACCCCATATATTTCGATAACTTGTAGAAATATATAAGACGCCATATATTTCTATATCTTGTAGAAATATATGAGACCGCATATATTCCTATAACTTGTACAAATATATGAGACCACATATATTTCTATAATATAGAGAAGTATATGAGACCCCATATATTACTATAACTTGTAGAAATATATGAGACCCCATATATTTCTATAACTTGTAGAAATATATGAGACCCCATATATTTCTATAACTTGTAGAAATATATGAAACCCCATATATTTCTATAAGATAGAGAAATATATGAGAACCCATATATTTCTATCACTTGTAAAATATATGAGACCCCATATATTTCAATATCTTGTAGAAATATATGAGACCCCATATATTTCTATATCGTGTAGAAATATATTAGACCCCATATATTTCTCTATCTTGTAGAAATATATGAGACCCCATATATTTCTATAACTTGTAGAAATATATGAGACCCCATATATTTCTATAAGATAAAGAAATATATGAGACCCCATATATTTCTATAACTTGTAGAAATATATGAGACCCCATATATTTCTATAACTTGTAGAAATATATGAGACCCCATATATTTCTATATCGTGTAGAAATATATTAGACCCCATATATTTCTCTATCTTGTAGAAATATATGAGACCCCATATATTTCTATAACTTGTAGAAATATATGAGACCCCATATATTTCTATAAGATAAAGAAATATATGAGACCCCATATATTTCTATAACTTGTAGAAATATATGAGACCCCATATATTTCTATATCTTGTAGAAATATATGACACCCCATATATTTCTATAAGATAGAGAAATATATGAGATCCCATATATTTCTAACACTTGTAAAATATATGAGACCCCATATATTTCAATATCTTGTAGAAATATATGAGACCCCATATATTTCTGTAACTTGTAGAAATATATGAGACCCCATATATTTCTATAAGATAGAGAAATATATGAGACCACAAATATTTCTATAACTTGTAGAAATATATGAGAACCCATATATTTCTATAACTTGTAGAAATATATGAGACCCCATATATTTCTATATCGTGTAGAAATATATGAGACCCGATATATTTCTAGAACTTGTAGAAATATATGAGACCCCATATATTTCTATAAGATAGAGAAATATATGAGACGCCATATATTTCTATAACTTGTAAAAATATATGAGACCCCATATATTTCTATAAGATAGAGAAATTATGAGACCCCGTATACTTCTATAACTTGTAGAAATATATGACACCCCATATATTTCTATATCTTGTAGAAATATATGAGACCCCATATATTTCTATATCGTGTAGAAATATATGAGACCCCATATAGTTCTATAACTTGTAGAAATATATGAGACCCCATATATTTCTATAAAATAGAGAAATATATGAGACCCCATATATTTCTATAACTTGTAGAAATATATGAGACCCCATATATTTCTATAACTTGTAGGAATATAAGAGACCCCATATATTTCTATTTCGTGTAGAAATATATGAGACCCCATATAGTTCTATAACTTGTAGAAATATATGAGACCCCATATATTTCTATAAAATAGAGAAATATATGAGACCCCATATATTTCTATAACTTGTAGAAATATATGAGACCCCATATATTTCTATATCTTTGTGAAATATATGAAACCGCATATATTCCTATAACTGGTACAAATATATGAGACCCCATATATTTCTATAATATAGAGAAATATATGAGACCCCATATATTTCTATAACTTGTAGAAATATATGAGACCCCATATATTTCTATGAATTGTAGAAATATAGGAGACCCCATATATTTCTATAACTTGAAGAAATATATGAGACCACATATATTTCTATAAGATAGAGAAATATATGTGACCCCATATATTTCTATAACTTGCAGAAATATATGAGACCCCATATATTTCTATAACTTTTAGAAATATTAGTGACCCATTATATTTCTCTATCTTGTAGAAATATATGAGACCCCATATATTTCTTTAACTTGTAGAAATATATGAGACCCCATATATTTCTATAAGATAAAGAAATATATGAGACCCCATATATTTCTATAACTTGTAGAAATATATGAGACCCCATATATTTCTATAACTTGTAGAAATATATGAGACCCCATATATTTCTATAAGATAGAGAAATATATGAGACCCCATATATTTCTATCACTTGTAAAATATATGAGACCCCATATATTTCTATATCTTGTAGAAATATATGAGACCCCATATATTTCTATAACTTGTAGAAATATATGAAACCCCATATATTTCTATAAGATAGAGAAATACATGAGACCCCAAATATTTCTATAACTTGTAGAAATACATGAGACCCCATATATTTCTATAACTTGTAGAAATATATGAGACCCCATATATTTCTATATCTTGTAGAAATATATGAGACCCCATATATTTCTGAAACCTGTAGAAATATATGAGACCCCATATCTTTCTATAAGATGAATATATGAGACCCCATATATTTCTATAACTTGTAGAAATATATGAGACTCCATATATTTCTATATCTTGTAGAAATATATGAGACCGCATATATTCCTATAACTTGTACAAATATATGAGATCCCATATATTTCTATAATATAGAGAAATATATGAGACCCCATATATTTCTATAACTTGTAGAAATATATGAGACCCCATATATTTCTATAACTTGTAGAAATATATGAGAACCCATATATTTCTATAACTTGTAGAAATATATGAGACCCCATATATTTCTATAAGATAGAGAAATATATGAGACCCCATATATTTCTATCACTTGTAAAATATATGAGACCCCATATATTTCAATATCTTGTAGAAATATATGAGACCCCATATATTTCTATAACTTGTAGAAATATATGAGACCCCATATATTTCTATAAGATAGAGAAATATATGAGATCCCAAATATATCTATAACATGTAGAAATACATGAGACCCCATATATTTCTATAACTTGTAGAAATATATGAGACCCCATATATTTCTATATCTTGTAGAAATATATGAGACCGCATATATTTCTATAACTTGTAGAAATATATGAGACCCCATATATTTCTATATCTTGTAGAAATATATGAGACCGCATATATTTCTATAACTTGTAGAAATATATGAGACCCCATATATTTCTATAAGATAGAGAAATATATGAGACCGCATATATTTCTATAACTTGTAGAAAAATATGAGACCCCATATATTTCTATAAGATAGAGAAATATATGAGACCCCATATATTTCTATATCTTGTAGAAATATATGAGACCGCATATATTCCTATAACTTGTACAAATATATGAGACCCCATATATTTCTATAACTTGTAGAAATATATGAGATCCCATATATTTCTATAAGATAGAGAAATATATGAGACCCCAAATATTTCTATAACTTGTAGAAATATATGAGACCCCATATATTTCTATAACTTGTAGGAATATAAGAGACCCCATATATTTCTATATCGTGTAGAAATATATGAGACCCCACATAGTTCTATAACTTGTAGAAATATATGAGACCCCATATATTTCTATAAAATAGAGAAATGTATGAGACCCCATATATTTCTATACCTTGTAGAAATATATGAGACCCCATATATTTCTATATCTTTGTGAAATATATGAGACCGCATATATTCCTATAACTGGTACAAATATATGAGACCCCATATATTTCTATAATATAGAGAAATATATGAGACCCCATATATTTCTATAACTTGTAGAAATATATGAGACCCCATATATTTCTATGACTTGTAGAAATATAGGAGACCCCATATATTTCTATAACTTGAAGAAATATATGAGACCCCATATATTTCTATAAGATAGAGAAATATATGTGACCCCATATATTTCTATAACTTGCAGAAATATATGAGACCCCATATATTTCTATAACTTTTAGAAATATTAGTGACCCATTATATTTCTCTATCTTGTAGAAATATATGAGACCCCATATATTTCTTTAACTTGTAGAAATATATGAGACCCCATATATTTCTATAAGATAAAGAAATATATGAGACCCCATATATTTCTATAACTTGTAGAAATATATGAGACCCCATATATTTCTATAACTTGTAGAAATATATGAGACCCCATATATTTCTATAAGATAGAGAAATATATGAGACCCCATATATTTCTATCACTTGTAAAATATATGAGACCCCATATATTTCTATATCTTGTAGAAATATATGAGACCCCATATATTTCTATAACTTGTAGAAATATATGAAACCCCATATATTTCTATAAGATAGAGAAATACATGAGACACCAAATATTTCTATAACTTGTAGAAATACATGAGACCCCATATATTTCTATAACTTGTAGAAATATATGAGACCCCATATATTTCTATATCTTGTAGAAATATATGAGACCCCATATATTTCTGAAACCTGTAGAAATATATGAGACCCCATATATTTCTATAAGATGAATATATGAGACCCCATATATTTCTATAACTTGTAGAAATATATGAGACCCCATATATTTCTATAAGATAGAGAAATATATGAGACCCCATATATTGCTATAATTTGTAGAAATATAGGAGACCCCATATACTTCTATATCTTGTAGAAATATATGAGACCCCATATATTTCTATGACTTGTAGAAATATAGGAGACCCCCTATATTTCTATATCTTGTAGAAATATATGAGACACCATATATTTCTATGACTTGTAGAAATATAGGAGACCCCCTATATTTCTATAAGATAGAGAAATATATGAGACCCCATATATTTCTATGACTTGTAGAGATATAGGAGGCCCCCTATATTTCTATAAGATAGAGAAATATATGAGACCCCATATATTTCTATGACTTGTAGAAATATAGGAGGCCCCCTATATTTCTATAAGATAGAGAAATATATGAGACCCCATATATTTCTCTGACTTGTAGAAATATAGGAAGTCCCCTATATTTCTATAAGATAGAGAAATATATGAGACCCCATATATTTCTATGACTTGTAGAAATATAGGAGGCCCCCTATATTTCTATAAGATAGAGAAATATATGAAACCCCATATATTTTTATAACTTGTAGAAATACAGGAGATCCCATATATTTCTATAAGATAGAGAAATATATGAGACCCCACATATTTCTATATCTTGTAGAAATATATGAGACCCCATATATTTCTATAAGATAGAGAAATATATGTGACCCCATATATTTCTATAACTTGTAGAAATATATGAGACTCCATATATTTCTATAAGGTAGAGAAATATATGAGACCCCATATATTTCTAGAACTTGTAGAAATATATGAGACCCCATATATTTCTATAAGATAGAGAAATATATGAGACCCCATATATTTCTATAACTTGTAGAAATATATGAGACTCCATATATTACTATATCTTGTAGAAATATATGAGACCGCATATATTCCTATAACTTGTACAAATATATGAGACCCCATATATTTCTATAATATAGAGAAATATATGAGACCCCATATATTTGTATAACTTGTAGAAATATATGAGACCCCATATATTTCTATAACTTGTAGAAATATATGAGACCCAATATATTTCTATAAGATAGAGAAATATATGAGACCCCATATATTTCTATCACTTGTAAAATATATGAGACCCCATATATTTCAATATCTTGTAGAAATATATGAGACCCCATATATTTCTATATCTTGTAGAAATATATGAGACCGCATATATTTCTATAACTTGTAGAAATATATGAGACCCCATATATTTCTATAAGATAGAGAAATATATGAGACCCCATATATTTCTATAACTTGTAGAAATATATGAGACCCCATATATTTCTATAAGATAGAAAAATATATGAGACCCCATATATTTCTATAACTTGTAGAAATATATGAGACCCCATATATTTCTATAAGATAGAGAAATATATGAGACCCCATATATTTCTATAACTTGTAGAAATATATAAGACCCCATATATTGCTATAACTTGTAGAAATATAGGAGACCCCATATACTTCTATATCTTGTAGAAATATGAGACCCCATATATTTCTATGACTTGTAGAAATATAGGAGACCCCCTATATTTCTATATCTTGTAGAAATATATGAGACACCATATATTTCTATGACTTGTGGAAATATAGGAGACCCCCTCTATTTCTATAAGATAGAGAAATATATGAGACCCCATATATTTCTATAAGATAGAGAAATATATGAGACGCCATATATTTCTATAACTTGTAGAAATATATGAGACCCAATATATTTCTATAAGATAGAGAAATATATGAGACCCCGTATATTTTTATAACTTGTAGAAATATATGAGACCCCATATATTTCTATGACTTGTAGAAATATAGGAGACCCCATATATTTCTATAACTTGTAGAAATATATGAGACCCCATATATTTCTATAAGATAGAGAAATATATGAGACCCCATATATTTCTATAACTTGTAGAAATATATGAGACCCCATATATTTCTATAACTTTTAGAAATATTAGTGACCCATTATATTTCTCTATCTTGTAGAAATATATGAGACCCCATATATTTCTATAACTTGTAGAAATATATGAGACCCCATATATTTCTATAAGATAAAGAAATATATGAGACCCCATATATTTCTATAACTTCTAGAAATATATGAGACCCCATATATTTCTATAACTTGTAGAAATATATGAGACCCCATATATTTCTATAAGATAGAGAAATATATGAGACCCCATATATTTCTCTGACTTGTAGAAACATAGGAGGCCCCATATATTTCTATAAGATAGAGAAATATATGAGACCCCATATATTTCTCTGACTTGTAGAAATATAGGAGGCCCCCTATATTTCTATAAGATTGAGAAATATATGAGACCCCATATATTTCTATAATTTGTAGAAATATAGGAGATCCCATATATTTCTATAAGATAGAGAAATATATGAGACCCCATATATTTCTATATCTTGTAGAAATATATGAGACCCCATATATTTCTATAAGATAGAGAAATATATGTGACCCCATATATTTCTATAACTTGTAGAAATATATGAGACTCAATATATTTCTATAAGTTAGAGAAATATATGAGACACAATATATTTCTAGAACTTGTAGAAATATATGAGACCCCATATATTTCTATAAGATAGAGAAATATATGAGACGCCATATATTTCTATAACTTGTAGAAATATATGAGACCCCATATATTTCTATAAGATAGAGAAATATATGAGACCCCGTATATTTTTATAACTTGTAGAAATATATGAGACCCCATATATTTCTATGACTTGTAGAAATATAGGAGACCCCATATATTTCTATAACTTGTAGAAATATATGAGACCCCATATATTTCTATAAGATAGAGAAATATATGAGACCCCATATATTTCTATAACTTGTAGAAATATATGAGACCCCATATATTTCTATAACTTTTAGAAATATTAGTGACCCATTATATTTCTCTATCTTGTAGAAATATATGAGACCCCATATATTTCTATAACTTGTAGAAATATATGAGACCCCATATATTTCTATAAGATAAAGAAATATATGAGACCCCATATATTTCTATAACTTCTAGAAATATATGAGACCCCATATATTTCTATAACTTGTAGAAATATATGAGACCCCATATATTTCTATAAGATAGAGAAATATATGAGACCACATATATTTCTATAAGATAGAGAAATATATGAGACCCCATATATTTCTATAACTTGTAGAAATATATGAGACCACATATATTTCTATAAGATAGAGAAATAATATGAGACCCCATATATTTCTATAACTTGTAGAAATATATGAGACCCCGTATATTTCTGTGACTTGTAGAAATATAGGAGGCCCCCTATATTTCTATAAGATAGAGAAATATATGAGACCCCATATATTTCTGTGACTTGTAGAAATATATGAGGGCCCTATATTTCTATAAGATAGAGAAATATATGAGACCCCATATATTTCTGTGACTTGTAGAAATATAGGAGGCCCCCTATATTTCTATAAGATAGAGAAATATATGAGACCCCATATATTTCTATAACTTGTAGAAATATAGGAGATCCCATATATTTCTATATCTTGTAGAAATATATGAGACCGCATATATTCCTATAACTGGTACAAATATATGAGACCCCATATATTTCTATAATATAGAGATATATATGAGACCCCATATATTTCTATAACTTGTAGAAATATATGAGACCCCATATATTTCTATGACTTGTAGAAATATAGGAGACCCCATATATTTCTATAACTTGTAGAAATATATGAGACCCCATATATTTCTATAAGATAGAGAAATATATGAGATCCCATATATTTCTATCACTTGTAAAATATATGAGACCCCATATATTTCTATATCTGGTAGAAATATATGAGACGCCATATATTTCTATAACTTGTAGAAATATATGAAACCCCATATATTTCTATAAGATAGAGAAATATATGAGACCCCAAATATTTCTATATCTTGTAGAAATATATGAGACCACATATATTTCTATAATTTGTAGAAATATATGAGACACCATATATTTCTATAAGATAAATATATGAGACCCCATATATTTCTATAACTTGTAGAAATATATGAGACCCCATATATTTTAATAAGATAGAAAAATATATGAGACCCCATATATTTCTATAACTTGTAGAAATATATGAGACCCCATATATTTCTATAAGATAGAGAAATATATGAGACCCCATATACTTCTATATCTTGTAGAAATATATGAGACCCCATATATTTCTATGACTTGTAGAAATATAGGAGACCCCCTATATTTCTATATCTTGTAGAAATATATGAGACACCATATATTTCTATGACTTGTAGAAATATAGGAGACCCCCTATATTTCTATAAGATAGAGAAATATATGAGACCCCATATATTTCTATGACTTGTAGAGATATAGGAGGCCCCCTATATTTCTATAAGATAGAGAAATATATGAGACCCCATATATTTCTATGACTTGTAGAAATATAGGAGCCCCCCTATATTTCTATAAGATAGAGAAATATATGAGACCCCATATATTTCTCTGACTTGTAGAAATATAGGAGTCCCCCTATATTTCTATAAGATAGAGAAATATATGAAACCCCATATATTTTTATAACTTGTAGAAATACAGGAGATCCCATATATTTCTATAAGATAGAGAAATATATGAGACCCCACATATTTCTATATCTTGTAGAAGTATATGAGACCCCATATATTTCTATAAGATAGAGAAATATATGTGACCCCATATATTTCTATAACTTGTAGAAATATATGAGACTCCATATATTTCTATAAGGTAGAGAAATATATGAGACCCCATATATTTCTAGAACTTGTAGAAATATATGAGACCCCATATATTTCTATAAGATAGAGAAATATATGAGACGCCATATATTTCTATAACTTGTAAAAATATATGAGACCGCATATATTTCTATAAGATAGAGAAATTATGAGACCCCTTATATTTCTATAACTTGTAGAAATATATGACACCCCATATATTTCTATATCTTGTAGAAATATATGAGACCCCATATATTTCAATAACTTGTAGAAATATATGAGACCCCATATATTTCTAAAAGATAGAGAAATATATGAGACCCCATATATTTCTATAACTTGTAGAAATATATGAGACTCCATATATTACTATATCTTGTAGAAATATATGAGACCGCATATATTCCTATAACTTGTAGAAATATATGAGACCCCATATATTTCTATAACTTGTAGAAATATATGAGACCCCATATATTTCTATGACTTGTAGAAATATAGGAGACCCCATATATTTCTATAACTTGTAGAAATATAAGAGACCCCATATATTTCTATAACTTGTAGAAATATATGAGACCCCATATATTTCTATGACTTGTAGAAATATAGGAGACCCCATATATTTCTATAACTTGTAGAAATATATGAGACCCCATATGTTTCTATGACTTGTAGAAATATAGGAGACCCCATATATTTCTATAACTTGTAGAAATATAAGAGACCCCATATATTTCTATAAGATAGAGAAATATATGAGATCCCATATATTTCTATCACTTGTAAAATATATGAGACCCCATATATTTCAATATCTTGTAGAAATATATGCGACCCCATATATTTCTATAACTTGTAGAAATATATGAGACCCCATATATTTCTATAAGATAGAGAAATATATGAGACCCCAAATATTTCTATAACATGTTGAAATACATGAGACCCCATATATTTCTATAACTTGGTGAAATATATGAGACCCCATATATTTCTATATCTTGTAGAAATATATGAGACCGCATATATTTCTATAACTTGTAGAAATATATGAGACCCCATATATTTCTATAAGATAGAGAAATATATGAGACCCCATATATTTCTATAACTTGTAGAAATATATGAGACCCCATATATTGCTATAACTTGTAGAAATATAGGAGACCCCATATACTTCTATATCTTGTAGAAATATATGAGACCGCATATATTTCTATAACTTGTAGAAATATATGAGACCCCATATATTTCTATAAGATAGAGAAATATATGAGACCCCATATATTTCTATAACTTGTAGAAATATATGAGACCCCATATATTTCTATAAGATAGAAAAATATATGAGACCCCATATATTTCTGTAACTTGTACAAATATATGAGACCCCATATATTTCTATAAGATAGAGAAATATATGAGACCCCATATATTTCTATAACTTGTAGAAATATATGAGACCACATATATTGCTATAACTTGTAGAAATATAGGAGACCCCATATACTTCTATATCTTGTAGAAATATATGAGACCCCATATATTTCTATGACTTGTAGAAATATAGGAGGCTCCCTATATTTCTATAAGATAGAGAAATATATGAGACCCCATATATTTCTCTGACTTGTAGAAATATAGGAGGTCCCCTATATTTCTATAAGATAGAGAAATATATGACACCCCATATATTTCTCTGACTTGTAGAAATATAGGAGGCCCCCTATATTTCTATAAGATAGAGAAATATATGAAACCCCATATATTTTTATAACTTGTAGAAATACAGGAGATCCCATATATTTCTATAAGATAGAGAAATATATGAGACCCTATATATTTCTATATCTTGTAGAAATATATGAGACCCCATATATTTCTATAAGATAGAGAAATATATGTGACCACATATATTTCTATAACTTGTAGAAATATATGAGACTCAATATATTTCTATAAGGTAGAGAAATATATGAGACCCCATATATTTCTAGAACTTGTAGAAATATATGAGACCCCATATATTTCTATAAGATAGAGAAATATATGAGACGCCATATATTTCTATAACTTGTAAAAATATATGAGACCGCATATATTTCTATAAGATAGAGAAATTATGAAACCCCGTATATTTCTATAACTTGTAGAAATATATGACACCCCATATATTTCTATATCTTGTAGAAATATATGAGACCCCATATATTTCAATAACTTGTAGAAATATATGAGACCCCATATATTTCTATAAGATAGAGAAATATATGAGACCCCATATATTTCTATAACTTGTAGAAATATATGAGACCCCATATATTACTATATCTTGTAGAAATATATGAGACCGCATATATTCCTATAACTTGTAGAAATATATGAGACCCCATATATTTCTATAACTTGTAGAAATATATGAGACCCCATATATTTCTATGACTTGTAGAAATATAGGAGACCCCATATATTTCTATAACTTGTAGAAATATAAGAGACCCCATATATTTCTATAACTTGTAGAAATATATGAGACCCCATATATTTCTATGACTTGTAGAAATATAGGAGACCCCATATATTTCTATAACTTGTAGAAATATATGAGACCCCATATATTTCTATGACTTGTAGAAATATAGGAGACCCCATATATTTCTATAACTTGTAGAAATATAAGAGACCACATATATTTCTATAAGATAGAGAAATATATGAGATCCCATATATTTCTATCACTTGTAAAATATATGAGACCCCATATATTTCAATATCTTGTAGAAATATATGCGACCCCATATATTTTTTTAACTTGTAGAAATATATGAGACCCCATATATTTCTATAAGATAGAGAAATATATGAGACCCCAAATATTTCTATAACATGTTGAAATACATGAGACCCCATATATTTCTATAACTTGGTGAAATATATGAGACCCCATATATTTCTATATCTTGTAGAAATATATGAGACCGCATATATTTCTATAACTTGTAGAAATATATGAGACCCCATATATTTCTATAAGATAGAGAAATATATGAGACCCCATATATTTCTATAACTTGTAGAAATATATGAGACCCCATATATTGCTATAACTTGTAGAAATATAGGAGACCCCATATACTTCTATATCTTGTAGAAATATATGAGACCGCATATATTTCTATAACTTGTAGAAATATATGAGACCCCATATATTTCTATAAGATAGAGAAATATATGAGACCCCATATATTTCTATAACTTGTAGAAATATATGAGACCCCATATATTTCTATAAGATAGAAAAATATATGAGACCCCATATATTTCTGTAACTTGTAGAAATATATGAGACCCCATATGTTTCTATAAGATAGAGAAATATATGAGACCCCATATATTTCTATAACTTGTAGAAATATATGAGACCACATATATTGCTATAACTTGTAGAAATATAGGAGACCCCATATACTTCTATATCTTGTAGAAATATATGAGACCCCATATATTTCTATGACTTGTAGAAATATAGGAGGCTCCCTATATTTCTATAAGATAGAGAAATATATGAGACCCCATATATTTCTCTGACTTGTAGAAATATAGGAGGTCCCCTATATTTCTATAAGATAGAGAAATATATGACACCCCATATATTTCTCTGACTTGTAGAAATATAGGAGGCCCCCTATATTTCTATAAGATAGAGAAATATATGAAACCCCATATATTTTTATAACTTGTAGAAATACAGGAGATCCCATATATTTCTATAAGATAGAGAAATATATGAGAGCCTATATATTTCTATATCTTGTAGAAATATATGAGACCCCATATATTTCTATAAGATAGAGAAATATATGTAACGCCATATATTTCTATAACTTGTAAAAATATATGAGACCGCATATATTTCTATAAGATAGAGAAATTATGAAACCCCGTATATTTCTATAACTTGTAGAAATATATGACACCCCATATATTTCTATATCTTGTAGAAATATATGAGACCCCATATATTTCAATAACTTGTAGAAATATATGAGACCCCATATATTTCTATAAGATAGAGAAATATATGAGACCCCATATATTTCTATAACTTGTAGAAATATATGAGACTCCATATATTACTCTATCTTGTAGAAATATATGAGACCGCATATATTCCTATAACTTGTACAAATATATGAGACCCCATATATTTCTATAATATAGAGAAATATATGAGACCCCATATATTTGTATAACTTGTAGAAATATATGAGACCCCATATATTTCTATAACTTGTAGAAATATATGAGACCCCATATATTTGTATAACTTGTAGAAATATAGGAGACCCCATATATTTCTATAACTTGTAGAAATATATGAGACCCAATATATTTGTATAAGATAGAAAAATATATGAGACCCCATATATTTCTATCACTTGTAAAATATATGAGACCCCATATATTTCAATATCTTGTAGAAATATATGAGACCCCATATATTTCTATATCTTGTAGAAATATATGAGACCGCATATATTTCTATAACTTGTAGAAATATATGAGACCCCATATATTTCTATAAGATAGAGAAATATATGAGACCCCATATATTTCTATAACTTGTAGAAATATATGAGACCCCATATATTTCTATAAGATAGAAAAATATATGAGACCCCATATATTTCTATAACTTGTAGAAATATATGAGACCCCATATATTTCTATAAGATAGAGAAATATATGAGACCCCATATATTTCTATAACTTGTAGAAATATATGAGACTCCATATATTTCTATAACTTGTAGAAATATAGGAGACCCCATATACTTCTATATCTTGTAGAAATATATGAGACCCCATATATTTCTATGACTTGTAGAAATATAGGAGACCCCCTATATTTCTATATCTTGTAGAAATATATGAGACCCCATATATTTCTATGACTTGTAGAAATATAGGAGACCCCCTCTATTTCTATAAGATAGAGAAATATATGAGACCCCATATATTTCTATGACTTGTAGAAATATAGGAGGCCCCCTATATTTCTATAAGATCGAGAAATATATGAGACCCCATATATTTCTATGACTTGTAGAAATATAGGAGGCCCCCTATATTTCTATAAGATAGAGAAATATATGAGACCCCATATATTTCTCTGACTTGTAGAAATATAGGAGGCCCCTTATATTTCTATAAGATAGAGAAATATATGAGACCCCATATATTTCTCTGACTTGTAGAAATATAGGAGGCACCCTATATTTCTATAAGATTGAGAAATATATGAGACCCCATATATTTCTATAACTTGTAGAAATATAGGAGATCCCATATATTTCTATAAGATAGAGAAATATATGAGACCCCATATATTTCTATATCTTGTAGAAATATATGAGACCCCATATATTTCTATAAGATAAAGAAATATATGTGACCCCATATATTTCTATAACTTGTAGAAATATATGAGACTCCATATATTTCTATAAGTTAGAGAAATATATGAGACACAATATATTTCTAGAACTTGTAGAAATATATAAGACCCCATATATTTCTATAAGATAGTGAAATATATGAGACGTCATATATTTCTATAACTTGTAGAAATATATGAGACCCCATATATTTCTATAACTTGTAGAAATATATGAGACCCCATATATTTCTATAACTTGTAGAAATATATGAGACCCCATATATTTCTATGACTTGTAGAAATATATGAGACCCCATATATTTCTATAACTTGTAGAAATATATGAGACCCCATATATTTCTATAAGATAGAGAAATATATGAGACCCCATATATTTCTATCACTTGTAAAATATATGAGACCCCATATATTTCAATATCTTGTAGAAATATATGAGACCCCATATATTTCTATAACTTGTAGAAATATATGAGACCCCATATATTTCTATAAGATAGAGAAATATATGAGACCCCAAATATTTCTATAACTTGTAGAAATATATGAGACCCCATATATTTCTATAACTTGTAGAAATATATAAGACCCCATATATTTCTATAAGATAGAGAAATATATGAGACGTCATATATTTCTATAACTTGTAGAAATATATGAGACCCCATATATTTCTATAAGATAGAGAAATATATGAGACCCCATATATTTCTAGAACTTGTAGAAATATATGAGACCACATATATTTCTATAACTTTTAGAAATATTAGTGACCCATTATATTTCTCTATCTTGTAGAAATATATGAGACACCATATATTTCTATAACTTGTAGAAATATATGAGACCCCATATATTTCTATAAGATAAAGAAATATATGAGACCCCATATATTTCTATAACTTCTAGAAATATATGAGACCCCATATATTTCTATAACTTGTAGAAATATATGAGACCCCATATATTTCTATAAGATAGAGAAATATATAAGACCCCATATATTTCTATCACTTGTAAAATATATGAGACCCCATATATTTCTATATCTTGTAGAAATATATGAGACCCCATATATTTCTATGACTTGTAGAAATATAGGAGGCCCCCTATATTTCTATAAGATAGAGAAATATATGAGACCCCATATATTTCTCTGACTTGTAGAAATATAGGAGGTCCCCTATATGTTTATAAGATAGAGAAATATATGAGACCCCATATATTTCTATGACTTGTAGAAATATAGGAGGCCCCCTATATTTCTATAAGATAGAGAAATATATGAAAACCCATATATTTTCATAACTTGTAGAAATATATGAGACCCCATATATTTCTATAAGATAGAGAAATATATGTGACCCCATATTTTTCTATAACTTGTAGAAATATATGAGACTCGATATATTTCTATAAGGTAGAGAAATATATGAGACCCCATATATTTCTAGAACTTGTAGAAATATATGAGACCCCATATATTTCTATAAGATAGAGAAATATATGAGACGCCATATATTTCTATAACATGTAAAAATATATGAGACCCCATATATTTCTATAAGATAGAGAAATTATGAGACCCCGTATATTTCTATAACTTGTAGAAATATATGACACCCCATATATTTCTATATCTTGTAGAAATATATGAGACCCCATATATTTCAATAACTTGTAGAAATATATGAGACCCCATATATTTCTATAACTTGTAGAAATATATAAGACTCCATATATTTCTATATCTTGTAGAAATATATGAGACCGCATATATTCCTATAACTTGTACAAATATATGAGACCCCATATATTTCTATAATATAGAGAAATATATGAGACCCCATATATTTCTATAACTTGTAGAAATATATGAGACCCCATATATTTCTATAACTTGTAGAAATATATGAGACCCCATATATTTCTATGACTTGTAGAAATATATGAGACCCCATATATTTCTATAACTTGTAGAAATATATGAGACCCCATATATTTCTATAAGATAGAGAAATATATGAGACCCCATATATTTCTATCACTTGTAAAATATATGAGACCCCATATATTTCAATATCTTGTAGAAATATATGAGACCCCATATATTTCTATAACTTGTAGAAATATATGAGACCCCATATATTTCTATAAGATAGAGAAATATATGAGACCCCAAATATTTCTATAACTTGTAGAAATATATGAGACCCCATATATTTCTATAACTTGTAGAAATATATGAGACCCCATATATTTCTATATCGTGTAGAAATATATTAGACCCCATATATTTCTCTATCTTGCAGAAATATATGAGACCCCATATATTTCTATAACTTGTAGAAATATATGAGACCCCATATATTTCTATAAGATAAAGAAATATATGAGACCCCATATATTTCTATAACTTGTAGAAATATATGAGACCCCATATATTTCTATAACTTGTAGAAATATATGAAACCCCATATATTTCTATAAGATAGAGAAATATATGAGACCCCAAATATTTCTATAACTTGTAGAAATACATGAGACCCCATATATTTCTATAACTTGTAGAAATATATGAGACCCCATATATTTCTATATCTTGTAGAAATATATGAGACTCCATATATTTCTATAACTTGTAGAAATATATGAGACCCCATATATTTCTATAAGATAGAAAAATATATGAGACCCCATGTATTTCTATAACTTGTAGAAATATATGAGACCCCATATATTTCTATAAGATAGAGAAATATATGAGACCCCATATATTTCTATAACTTGTAGAAATATATGAGACCCCATATATTGCTATAACTTGTAGAAATATAGGAGACCCCATATACTTCTATATCTTGTAGAAATATATGAGACCCCATATATTTCTATGACTTGTAGAAATAGAGGAGACCCCCTATATTTCTATATCTTGTAGAAATATATGAGACACCATATATTTCTATGACTTGTAGAAATATAGGAGACCCCCTATATTTGTATAAGATAGAGAAATATATGAGACCCCATATATTTCTATGACTTATAGAGATATAGGAGGCCCCCTATATTTCTATAAGATAGAGAAATATATGAAAACCCATATATTTCTATGACTTGTAGAAATATAGGAGGCCCCCTATATTTCTATAAGATAGAGAAATATATGAGACCCCATATATTTCTCTGACTTGTAGAAATATAGGAGGTCCCCTATATTTTTATAAGATAGAGAAATATATGAGACCCCATATATTTCTATGACTTGTAGAAATATAGGAGGCCCCCTATATTTCTATAAGATAGAGAAATATATGAAAACACATATATTTTCATAACTTGTAGAAATATATGCGACCCCATATATTTCTATAAGATAGAGAAATATATGAGACCCCTAATATTTCTATATCTTGTAGAAATATATGAGACCCCATATATTTCTATATCTTGTAGAAATATATGAGACCGCATATATTTCTATAACTTGTAGAAATATATGAGACCCCATATATTTCTATAAGATAGAGAAATATATGAGACCCCATATATTTCTATAACTTGTAGAAATATATGAGACCCCATATATTTCTATAAGATAGAAAAATATATGAGACCCCATATATTTCTATAACTTGTAGAAATATATGAGACCCCATATATTTCTATAAGATAGAGAAATATATGAGACCCCATATATTTCTATAACTTGTAGAAATATATGAGACCCCATATATTTCTATAAGATAGAGAAATAATATGAGACCCCATATATTTCTATAACTTGTAGAAATATATGAGACCCCATATATTGCTATAACTTGTAGAAATATAGGAGACCCCATATACTTCTATATCTTGTAGAAATATATGAGACCCCATATATTTCTATGACTTGTAGAAATATAGGAGACCCCCTATATTTCTATATCTTGTAGAAATATATGAGACACCATATATTTCTATGACTTGTAGAAATATAGGAGACCCCCTATATTTGTATAAGATAGAGAAATATATGAGACCCCATATATTTCTATGACTTATAGAGATATAGGAGGCCCCCTATATTTCTATAAGATAGAGAAATATATGAAAACCCATATATTTCTATGACTTGTAGAAATATAGGAGGCCCCCTATATTTCTATAAGATAGAGAAATATATGAGACCCCATATATTTCTCTGACTTGTAGAAATATAGGAGGTCCCCTATATTTTTATAAGATAGAGAAATATATGAGACCCCATATATTTCTATGACTTGTAGAAATATAGGAGGCCCCCTATATTTCTATAAGATAGAGAAATATATGAAAACCCATATATTTTCATAACTTGTAGAAATATAGGAGATCCCATATATTTCGATAAGATAGAGAAATATATGAGACCCCAAATATTTCTATATCTTGTAGAAATATATGAGACCCCATATATTTCTATAAGATAGAGAAATATATGTGACCCCATATTTTTCTATAACTTGTAGAAATATATGAGACTCGATATATTTCTATAAGGTAGAGAAATATATGAGACCCCATATATTTCTAGAACTTGTAAAAATATATGAGACCCCATATATTTCTATAAGATAGAGAAATATATGAGACGCCATATATTTCTATAACATGTAAAAATATATGAGACCCCATATATTTCTATAAGATAGAGAAATTATGAGACCCCGTATATTTCTATAACTTGTAGAAATATATGACACCCCATATATTTCTATATCTTGTAGAAATATATGAGACCCCATATATTTCAATAACTTGTAGAAATATATGAGACCCCATATATTTCTATAACTTGTAGAAATATATAAGACTCCATATATTTCTATATCTTGTAGAAATATATGAGACCGCATATATTCCTATAACTTGTACAAATATATGAGACCCCATATATTTCTATAATATAGAGAAATATATGAGACCCCATATATTTCTATAACTTGTAGAAATATATGAGACCCCATATATTTCTATGACTTCTGGAAATATATGAGACCCCATATATTTCTATGACTTGTAGAAATATATGAGACCTCATATATTTCTATAACTTGTAGAAATATATGAGACCCCATATATTTCTATAAGATAGAGAAATATATGAGACCCCATATATTTCTATCACTTGTAAAATATATGAGACCCCATATATTTCAATATCTTGTAGAAATATATGAGACCCCATATATTTCTATAACTTGTAGAAATATATGAGACCCCATATATTTCTATAAGATAGAGAAATATATGAGACCCCAAATATTTCTATAACTTGTAGAAATATATGAGACCCCATATATTTCTATAACTTGTAGAAATATATGAGACCCCATATATTTCTATATCGTGTAGAAATATATTAGACCCCATATATTTCTCTATCTTGCAGAAATATATGAGACCCCATATATTTCTATAACTTGTAGAAATATATGAGACCCCATATATTTCTATAAGATAAAGAAATATATGAGACCCCAACATTTCTATAACTTGTAGAAATATATGAGACCCCATATATTTCTATAACTTGTAGAAATATATGAAACCCCATATATTTCTATAAGATAGAGAAATATATGAGACCCCAAATATTTCTATAACTTGTAGAAATATATGAGACCCCATATATTTCTATAACTTGTAGAAATATATGAGACCCCATATATTTCTATATCTTGTAGAAATATATGAGACTCCATATATTTCTATAACTTGTAGAAATATATGAGACCCCATATATTTCTATAAGATAGAAAAATATATGAGACCCCATGTATTTCTATAACTTGTAGAAATAAATGAGACCCCATATATTTCTATAAGATAGAGAAATATATGAGACCCCATATATTTCTATAACTTGTAGAAATATATGAGACCCCATATATTGCTATAACTTGTAGAAATATAGGAGACCCCATATACTTCTATATCTTGTAGAAATATATGAGACCCCATATATTTCCATGACTTGTAGAAATAGAGGAGACCCCCTATATTTCTATATCTTGTAGAAATATATGAGACACCATATATTTCTATGACTTGTAGAAATATAGGAGACCCCCTATATTTGTATAAGATAGAGAAATATATGAGACCCCATATATTTCTATGACTTATAGAGATATAGGAGGCCCCCTATATTTCTATAAGATAGAGAAATATATGAAAACCCATATATTTCTATGACTTGTAGAAATATAGGAGGCCCCCTATATTTCTATAAGATAGAGAAATATATGAGACCCCATATATTTCTCTGACTTGTAGAAATATAGGAGGTCCCCTATATTTTTATAAGATAGAGAAATATATGAGACCCCATATATTTCTATGACTTGTAGAAATATAGGAGGCCCCCTATATTTCTATAAGATAGAGAAATATATGAAAACACATATATTTTCATAACTTGTAGAAATATAGGAGATCCCATATATTTCTATAAGATAGAGAAATATATGAGACCCCAAATATTGCTATATCTTGTAGAAATATATGAGACCCCATATATTTCTATATCTTGTAGAAATATATGAGACCGCATATATTTCTATAACTTGTAGAAATATATGAGACCCCATATATTTCTATAAGATAGAGAAATATATGAGACCCCATATATTTCTATAACTTGTAGAAATATATGAGACCCCATATATTTCTATAAGATAGAAAAATATATGAGACCCCATATATTTCTATAACTTGTAGAAATATATGAGACCCCATATATTTCTATAAGATAGAGAAATATATGAGACCCCATATATTTCTATAACTTGTAGAAATATATGAGACCCCATATATTTCTATAAGATAGAGAAATAATATGAGACCCCATATATTTCTATAACTTGTAGAAATATATGAGACCCCATATATTGCTATAACTTGTAGAAATATAGGAGACCCCATATACTTCTATATCTTGTAGAAATATATGAGACCCCATATATTTCTATGACTTGTAGAAATATAGGAGACCCCCTATATTTCTATATCTTGTAGAAATATATGAGACACCATATATTTCTATGACTTGTAGAAATATAGGAGACCCCCTATATTTGTATAATATAGAGAAATATATGAGACCCCATATATTTCTATGACTTATAGAGATATAGGAGGCCCCCTATATTTCTATAAGATAGAGAAATATATGAAAACCCATATATTTCTATGACTTGTAGAAATATAGGAGGCCCCCTATATTTCTATAAGATAGAGAAATATATGAGACCCCATATATTTCTCTGACTTGTAGAAATATAGGAGGTCCCCTATATTTTTATAAGATAGAGAAATATATGAGACCCCATATATTTCTATGATTTGTAGAAATATAGGAGGCCCCCTATATTTCTATAAGATAGAGAAATATATGAAAACCCATATATTTTCATAACTTGTAGAAATATAGGAGATCCCATATATTTCGATAAGATAGAGAAATATATGAGACCCCAAATATTTCTATATCTTGTAGAAATATATGAGACCCCATATATTTCTATAAGATAGAGAAATATATGTGACCCCATATATTTCTATAACTTGTAGAAATATATGAGACTCGATATATTTCTATAAGGTAGAGAAATATATGAGACCCCATATATTTCTAGAACTTGTAGAAATATATGAGACCCCATATATTTCTATAAGATAGAGAAATATATGAGACGCCATATATTTCTATAACATGTAAAAATATATGAGACCCCATATATTTCTATAAGATAGAGAAATTATGAGACCCCGTATATTTCTATAACTTGTAGAAATATATGACACCCCATATATTTCTATATCTTGTAGAAATATATGAGACCCCATATATTTCAATAACTTGTAGAAATATATGAGACCCCATATATTTCTATAACTTGTAGAAATATATAAGACTCCATATATTTCTATATCTTGTAGAAATATATGAGACCGCATATATTCCTATAACTTGTACAAATATATGAGACCCCATATATTTCTATAATATTGAGAAATATATGAGACCCCATATATTTCTATAACTTGTAGAAATATATGAGACCCCATATATTTCTATAACTTGTAGAAATATATGAGACCCCATATATTTCTATGACTTGTAGAAATATATGAGACCCCATATATTTCTATAACTTGTAGAAATATATGAGACCCCATATATTTCTATAAGATAGAGAAATATATGAGACCCCATATATTTCTATCACTTGTAAAATATATGAGACCCCATATATTTCAATATCTTGTAGAAATATATGAGACCCCATATATTTCTATAACTTGTAGAAATATATGAGACCCCATATATTTCTATAAGATAGAGAAATATATGAGACCCCAAATATTTCTATAACTTGTAGAAATATATGAAACCCCATATATTTCTATAACTTGTAGAAATATATTCGACCCCATATATTTCTATATCGTGTAGAAATATATTAGACCCCATATATTTCTCTATCTTGCAGAAATATATGAGACCCCATATATTTCTATAACTTGTAGAAATATATGAGACCCCATATATTTCTATAAGATAAAGAAATATATGAGACCCCATATATTTCTATAACTTGTAGAAATATATGAGACCCCATATATTTCTATAACTTGTAGAAATATATGAAACCCCATATATTTCTATAAGATAGAGAAATATATGAGACCCCAAATATTTCTATAATTATAGAAATACATGAGACCCCATATATTTCTATAACTTGTAGAAATATATGAGACCCCATATATTTCTATATCTTGTAGAAATATATGAGACCCCATATATTTCTATAACTTGTAGAAATATATGAGACCCCATATATTTCTATAAGATAGAAAAATATATGAGACCCCATGTATTTCTATAACTTGTAGAAATATATGAGACCCCATATATTTCTATAAGATAGAGAAATATATGAGACCCCATATATTTCTATAACTTGTAGAAATATATGAGACCCCATATATTGCTATAACTTGTAGAAATATAGGAGACCCCATATACTTCTATATCTTGTAGAAATATATGAGACCCCATATATTTCTATGACTTGTAGAAATATAGGAGACCCCCTATATTTCTATATCTTGTAGAAATATATAAGACACCATATATTTCTATGACTTGTAGAAATATAGGAGACCCCCTATATTTGTATAAGATAGAGAAATATATGAGACCCCATATATTTCTATGACTTATAGAGATATAGGAGGCCCCCTATATTTCTATAAGATAGAGAAATATATGAAAACCCATATATTTCTATGACTTGTAGAAATATAGGAGGCCCCCTATATTTCTATAAGATAGAGAAATATATGAGACCCCATATATTTCTCTGACTTGTAGAAATATAGGAGGTCCCCTATATTTTTATAAGATAGAGAAATATATGAGACCCCATATATTTCTATGACTTGTAGAAATATAGGAGGCCCCATATATTTCTATAAGATAGAGAAATATATGAAAACACATATATTTTCATAACTTGTAGAAATATAGGAGATCCCATATATTTCTATAAGATAGAGAAATATATGAGACCCCAAATATTTCTATATCTTGTAGAAATATATGAGACCCCATATATATCTATAAGATAGAGAAATATATGTGACCCCATATATTTCTATAACTTGTAGAAATATATGAGACTCCATATATTTCTATAAGTTAGAGAAATATATGAGACCCCATATATTTCTAGAACTTGTAGTAATATATGAGACCCCATATATTTCTATAAGATAGAGAAATATATGAGACGCCATATATTTCTATAACTTGTAAAAATATATGAGACCCCATATATTTCTATTAGATAGAGAAATTATGAGACCCCGTATATTTCTATAACTTGTAGAAATATATGACACCCCATATATTTCTATATCTTGTAGAAATATATGAGACCCCATATATTTCAATAACTTGTAGAAATATATGAGACCCCATATATTTCTATAAGATAGAGAAATGTATGAGACCCCATATATTTCGATAACTTGTAGAAATATATAAGACGCCATATATTTCTATATCTTGTAGAAATATATGAGACCGCATATATTCCTATAACTTGTACAAATATATGAGACCACATATATTTCTATAATATAGAGAAGTATATGAGACCCCATATATTTCTATAACTTGTAGAAATATATGAGACCCCATATATTGCTATAACTTGTAGAAATATAGGAGACCCCATATACTTCTATATCTTGTAGAAATATATGAGACCCCATATATTTCTATGACTTGTAGAAATATAGGAGACCCCCTATATTTCTATATCTTGTAGAAATATATAAGACACCATATATTTCTATGACTTGTAGAAATATAGGAGACCCCCTATATTTGTATAAGATAGAGAAATATATGAGACCCCATATATTTCTATGACTTATAGAGATATAGGAGGCCCCCTATATTTCTATAAGATAGAGAAATATATGAAAACCCATATATTTCTATGACTTGTAGAAATATAGGAGGCCCCCTATATTTCTATAAGATAGAGAAATATATGAGACCCCATATATTTCTCTGACTTGTAGAAATATAGGAGGTCCCCTATATTTTTATAAGATAGAGAAATATATGAGACCCCATATATTTCTATGACTTGTAGAAATATAGGAGGCCCCATATATTTCTATAAGATAGAGAAATATATGAAAACACATATATTTTCATAACTTGTAGAAATATAGGAGATCCCATATATTTCTATAAGATAGAGAAATATATGAGACCCCAAATATTTCTATATCTTGTAGAAATATATGAGACCCCATATATATCTATAAGATAGAGAAATATATGTGACCCCATATATTTCTATAACTTGTAGAAATATATGAGACTCCATATATTTCTATAAGTTAGAGAAATATATGAGACCCCATATATTTCTAGAACTTGTAGTAATATATGAGACCCCATATATTTCTATAAGATAGAGAAATATATGAGACGCCATATATTTCTATAACTTGTAAAAATATATGAGACCCCATATATTTCTATAAGATAGAGAAATTATGAGACCCCGTATATTTCTATAACTTGTAGAAATATATGACACCCCATATATTTCTATATCTTGTAGAAATATATGAGACCCCATATATTTCAATAACTTGTAGAAATATATGAGACCCCATATATTTCTATAAGATAGAGAAATGTATGAGACCCCATATATTTCGATAACTTGTAGAAATATATAAGACGCCATATATTTCTATCTCTTGTAGAAATATATGAGACCGCATATATTCCTATAACTTGTACAAATATATGAGACCACATATATTTCTATAATATAGAGAAGTATATGAGACCCCATATATTTCTATAACTTGTAGAAATATATGAGACCCCATATATTTCTATAACTTGTAGAAATATATGAGACCCCATATATTTCTATGACTTGTAGAAATATATGAGACCCCATATATTTCTATAACTTGTAGAAATATATGAGACCCCATATATTTCTATAAGATAGAGAAATATATGAGACCCCATATATTTCTATCACTTGTAAAATATATGAGACCCCATATATTTCAATATCTTGTAGAAATATATGAGACCCCATATATTTCTATAACTTGTAGAAATATATGAGACCCCAAATATTTCTCTGACTTGTAGAAATATAGGAGGTCCCCTATATTTTTATAAGATAGAGAAATATATGAGACCCCATATATTTCTATGACTTGTAGAAATATAGGAGGCCCCCTATATTTCTATAAGATAGAGAAATATATGAAAACCCATATATTTTCATAACTTGTAGAAATATAGGAGATCCCATATATTTCGATAAGATAGAGAAATATATGAGACCACAAATATTTCTATATCTTGTAGAAATATATGAGACCCCATATATTTCTATAAGATAGAGAAATATATGTGACCCCATATATTTCTATAACTTGTAGAAATATATGAGACTCGATATATTTCTATAAGGTAGAGAAATATATGAGACCCCATATATTTCTAGAACTTGTAGAAATATATGAGACCCCATATATTTCTATAAGATAGAGAAATATATGAGACGCCATATATTTCTATAACATGTAAAAATATATGAGACCCCATATATTTCTATAAGATAGAGAAATTATGAGACCCCGTATATTTCTATAACTTGTAGAAATATATGACACCCCATATATTTCTATATCTTGTAGAAATATATGAGACCCCATATATTTCAATAACTTGTAGAAATATATGAGACCCCATATATTTCTATAACTTGTAGAAATATATAAGACTCCATATATTTCTATATCTTGTAGAAATATATGAGACCGCATATATTCCTATAACTTGTACAAATATATGAGACCCCATATATTTCTATAATATAGAGAAATATATGAGACCCCATATATTTCTATAACTTGTAGAAATATATGAGACCCCATATATTTCTATAACTTGTAGAAATATATGAGACGCCATATATTTCTATGACTTGTAGAAATATATGAGACCCCATATATTTCTATAACTTGTAGAAATATATGAGACCCCATATATTTCTATAAGATAGAGAAATATATGAGACCCCATATATTTCTATCACTTGTAAAATATATGAGACCCCATATATTTCAATATCTTGTAGAAATATATGAGACCCCATATATTTCTATAACTTGTAGAAATATATGAGACCCCATATATTTCTATAAGATAGAGAAATATATGATACCCCAAATATTTCTATAACTTGTAGAAATATATGAGACCCCATATATTTCTATATCGTGTAGAAATATATTAGACCCCATATATTTCTCTATCTTGCAGAAATATATGAGACCCCATATATTTCTATAACTTGTAGAAATATATGAGACCCCATATATTTCTATAAGATAAAGAAATATATGAGACCCCATATATTTCTATAACTTGTAGAAATATATGAGACCCCATATATTTCTATAACTTGTAGAAATATATGAAACCCCATATATTTCTATAAGATAGAGAAATATATGAGACCCCAAATATTTCTATAACTTTTAGAAATACATGAGACCCCATATATTTCTATAACTTGTAGAAATATATGAGACCCCATATATTTCTATATATTGTAGAAATATATGAGACCCCATATATTTCTATAACTTGTAGAAATATATGAGACCCCATATATTTCTATAAGATAGAAAAATATATGAGACCCCATGTATTTCTATAACTTGTAGAAATATATGAGACCCCATATATTTCTATAAGATAGAGAAATATATGAGACCCCATATATTTCTATAACTTGTAGAAATATATGAGACCCCATATATTGCTATAACTTGTAGAAATATAGGAGACCCCATATACTTCTATATCTTGTAGAAATATATGAGACCCCATATATTTCTATGACTTGTAGAAATATAGGAGACCCCCTATATTTCTATATCTTGTAGAAATATATAAGACACCATATATTTCTATGACTTGTAGAAATATAGGAGACCCCCTATAT
The DNA here is from genome assembly GCF_963383645.1 of Muscardinus avellanarius. NCBI lineage: Eukaryota > Metazoa > Chordata > Mammalia > Rodentia > Gliridae > Muscardinus > Muscardinus avellanarius. The sequence continues at coordinate 23,314,895 of NC_137798.1, forward strand.
TTGTATAAGATAGAGAAATATATGAGACCCCATATATTTCTATGACTTATAGAGATATAGGAGGCCCCCTATATTTCTATAAGATAGAGAAATATATGAAAACCCATATATTTCTATGACTTGTAGAAATATAGGAGGCCCCCTATATTTCTATAAGATAGAGAAATATATGAGACCCCATATATTTCTCTGACTTGTAGAAATATAGGAGGTCCCCTATATTTTTATAAGATAGAGAAATATAAGAGACCCCATATATTTCTATGACTTGTAGAAATATAGGAGGCCCCATATATTTCTATAAGATAGAGAAATATATGAAAACACATATATTTTCATAACTTGTAGAAATATAGGAGATCCCATATATTTCTATAAGATAGAGAAATATATGAGACCCCAAATATTTCTATATCTTGTAGAAATATATGAGACCCCATATATATCTATAAGATAGAGAAATATATGTGACCCCATATATTTCTATAACTTGTAGAAATATATGAGACTCCATATATTTCTATAAGTTAGAGAAATATATGAGACCCCATATATTTCTAGAACTTGTAGTAATATATGAGACCCCATATATTTCTATAAGATAGAGAAATATATGAGACGCCATATATTTCTATAACTTGTAAAAATATATGAGACCCCATATATTTCTATAAGATAGAGAAATTATGAGACCCCGTATATTTCTATAACTTGTAGAAATATATGACACCCCATATATTTCTATATCTTGTAGAAATATATGAGACCCCAGATATTTCAATAACTTGTAGAAATATATGAGACCCCATATATTTCTATAAGATAGAGAAATGTATGAGACCCCATATATTTCGATAACTTGTAGAAATATATAAGACGCCATATATTTCTATATCTTGTAGAAATATATGAGACCGCATATATTCCTATAACTTGTACAAATATATGAGACCACATATATTTCTATAATATAGAGAAGTATATGAGACCCCATATATTTCTATAACTTGTAGAAATATATGAGACCCCATATATTTCTATAACTTGTAGAAATATATGAGACCCCATATATTTCTATAACTTGTAGAAATATATGAAACCCCATATATTTCTATAAGATAGAGAAATATATGAGACCCCATATATTTCTATCACTTGTAAAATATATGAGACCCCATATATTTCAATATCTTGTAGAAATATATGATACCCCATATATTTCTATAACTTGTACAAATATATGAGACCCCATATATTTCTATAAGATAGAGAAATATATGAGACCCCAAATATTACTATAACTTGTAGAAATATATGAGACCCCATATATTTTTATAACTTGTAGAAATATATGAGACCCCATATATTTCTATATCGTGTAGAAATATATTAGACCCCATATATTTCTCTATCTTGTAGAAATATATGAGACCCAATATATTTCTATAACTTGTAGAAATATATGAGACCCCATATATTTCTATAAGATAAAGAAATATATGAGACCCCATATATTTCTATAACTTGTAGAAATATATGAGACCCCATATATTTCTATAACTTGTAGAAATATATGAGACCCCATATATTTCTATAACTTGTAGAAATATATGACACCCCATATATTTCTATATCTTGTAGAAATATATGAGACCCCATATATTTCAATAACTTGTAGAAATATATGAGACCCCATATATTTCTATAAGATAGAGAAATGTATGAGACCCCATATATTTCGATAACTTGTAGAAATATATAAGACGCCATATATTTCTATATCTTGTAGAAATATATGAGACCGCATATATTCCTATAACTTGTACAAATATATGAGACCACATATATTTCTATAATATAGAGAAGTATATGAGACCCCATATATTTCTATAACTTGTAGAAATATATGAGACCCCATATATTTCTATAACTTGTAGAAATATATGAGACCCCATATATTTCTATAACTTGTAGAAATATATGAAACCCCATATATTTCTATAAGATAGAGAAATATATGAGACCCCATATATTTCTATCACTTGTAAAATATATGAGACCCCATATATTTCAATATCTTGTAGAAATATATGATACCCCATATATTTCTATAACTTGTACAAATATATGAGACCCCATATATTTCTATAAGATAGAGAAATATATGAGACCCCAAATATTACTATAACTTGTAGAAATATATGAGACCCCATATATTTCTATAACTTGTAGAAATATATGAGACCCCATATATTTCTATATCGTGTAGAAATATATTAGACCCCATATATTTCTCTATCTTGTAGAAATATATGAGACCCCATATATTTCTATAACTTGTAGAAATATATGAGACCCCATATATTTCTATAAGATAAAGAAATATATGAGACCCCATATATTTCTATAACTTGTAGAAATATATGAGACCCCATATATTTCTATAACTTGTAGAAATATATGAGACCCCATATATTTCTATAAGATAGAAAAATATATGAGACCCCATGTATTTCTATAACTTGTAGAAATATATGAGACCCCATATATTTCTATAAGATAGAGAAATATATGAGACCCCATATATTTCTATAACTTGTAGAAATATATGAGACCCCATATATTGCTATAACTTGTAGAAATATAGGAGACCCCATATACTTCTATATCTTGTAGAAATATATGAGACCCCATATATTTCTATGACTTGTAGAAATATAGGAGACCCCCTATATTTCTATATCTTGTAGAAATATATAAGACACCATATATTTCTATGACTTGTAGAAATATAGGAGACCCCCTATATTTGTATAAGATAGAGAAATATATGAGACCCCATATATTTCTATGACTTATAGAGATATAGGAGGCCCCCTATATTTCTATAAGATAGAGAAATATATGAAAACCCATATATTTCTATGACTTGTAGAAATATAGGAGGCCCCCTATATTTCTATAAGATAGAGAAATATATGAGACCCCATATATTTCTCTGACTTGTAGAAATATAGGAGGTCCCCTATATTTTTATAAGATAGAGAAATATAAGAGACCCCATATATTTCTATGACTTGTAGAAATATAGGAGGCCCCATATATTTCTATAAGATAGAGAAATATATGAAAACACATATATTTTCATAACTTGTAGAAATATAGGAGATCCCATATATTTCTATAAGATAGAGAAATATATGAGACCCCAAATATTTCTATATCTTGTAGAAATATATGAGACCCCATATATATCTATAAGATAGAGAAATATATGTGACCCCATATATTTCTATAACTTGTAGAAATATATGAGACTCCATATATTTCTATAAGGTAGAGAAATATATGAGACCCCATATATTTCTAGAACTTGTAGTAATATATGAGACCCCATATATTTCTATAAGATAGAGAAATATATGAGACGCCATATATTTCTATAACTTGTAAAAATATATGAGACCCCATATATTTCTATAAGATAGAGAAATTATGAGACCCCGTATATTTCTATAACTTGTAGAAATATATGACACCCCATATATTTCTATATCTTGTAGAAATATATGAGACCCCATATATTTCAATAACTTGTAGAAATATATGAGACCCCATATATTTCTATAAGATAGAGAAATGTATGAGACCCCATATATTTCGATAACTTGTAGAAATATATAAGACGCCATATATTTCTATATCTTGTAGAAATATATGAGACCGCATATATTCCTATAACTTGTACAAATATATGAGACCACATATATTTCTATAATATAGAGAAGTATATGAGACCCCATATATTTCTATAACTTGTAGAAATATATGAGACCCCATATATTTCTATAACTTGTAGAAATATATGAGACCCCATATATTTCTATAACTTGTAGAAATATATGAAACCCCATATATTTCTATAAGATAGAGAAATATATGAGACCCCATATATTTCTATCACTTGTAAAATATATGAGACCCCATATATTTCAATATCTTGTAGAAATATATGATACCCCATATATTTCTATAACTTGTACAAATATATGAGACCCCATATATTTCTATAAGATAGAGAAATATATGAGACCCCAAATATTACTATAACTTGTAGAAATATATGAGACCCCATATATTTTTATAACTTGTAGAAATATATGAGACCCCATATATTTCTATATCGTGTAGAAATATATTAGACCCCATATATTTCTCTATCTTGTAGAAATATATGAGACCCAATATATTTCTATAACTTGTAGAAATATATGAGACCCCATATATTTCTATAAGATAAAGAAATATATGAGACCCCATATATTTCTATAACTTGTAGAAATATATGAGACCCCATATATTTCTATAACTTGTAGAAATATATGAGACCCCATATATTTCTATAACTTGTAGAAATATATGACACCCCATATATTTCTATATCTTGTAGAAATATATGAGACCCCATATATTTCAATAACTTGTAGAAATATATGAGACCCCATATATTTCTATAAGATAGAGAAATGTATGAGACCCCATATATTTCGATAACTTGTAGAAATATATAAGACGCCATATATTTCTATATCTTGTAGAAATATATGAGACCGCATATATTCCTATAACTTGTACAAATATATGAGACCACATATATTTCTATAATATAGAGAAGTATATGAGACCCCATATATTTCTATAACTTGTAGAAATATATGAGACCCCATATATTTCTATAACTTGTAGAAATATATGAGACCCCATATATTTCTATAACTTGTAGAAATATATGAAACCCCATATATTTCTATAAGATAGAGAAATATATGAGACCCCATATATTTCTATCACTTGTAAAATATATGAGACCCCATATATTTCAATATCTTGTAGAAATATATGATACCCCATATATTTCTATAACTTGTACAAATATATGAGACCCCATATATTTCTATAAGATAGAGAAATATATGAGACCCCAAATATTACTATAACTTGTAGAAATATATGAGACCCCATATATTTCTATAACTTGTAGAAATATATGAGACCCCATATATTTCTATATCGTGTAGAAATATATTAGACCCCATATATTTCTCTATCTTGTAGAAATATATGAGACCCCATATATTTCTATAACTTGTAGAAATATATGAGACCCCATATATTTCTATAAGATAAAGAAATATATGAGACCCCATATATTTCTATAACTTGTAGAAATATATGAGACCCCATATATTTCTATAACTTGTAGAAATATATGAGACCCCATATATTTCTATATCGTGTAGAAATATATTAGACCCCATATATTTCTCTATCTTGTAGAAATATATGAGACCCCATATATTTCTATAACTTGTAGAAATATATGAGACCCCATATATTTCTATAAGATAAAGAAATATATGAGACCCCATATATTTCTATAACTTGTAGAAATATATGAGACCCCATATATTTCTATATCTTGTAGAAATATATGAGACCCCATATATTTCTATAAGATAGAGAAATATATGAAATCCCATATATTTCTATCACTTGTAAAATATATGAGACCCCATATATTTCAATATCTTGTAGAAATATATGAGAACCCATATATTTCTGTAACTTGTAGAAATATATGAGACCCCATATATTTCTATAAGATAGAGAAATATATGAGACCACAAATATTTCTATAACTTGTAGAAATATATGAGAACCCATATATTTCTATAACTTGTAGAAATATATGAGACCCCATATATTTCTATATCGTGTAGAAATATATGAGACCCGATATATTTCTAGAACTTGTAGAAATATATGAGACCCCATATATTTCTATAAGATAGAGAAATATATGAGACGCCATATATTTCTATAACTTGTAAAAATATATGAGACCCCATATATTTCTATAAGATAGAGAAATTATGAGACCCCGTATATTTCTATAACTTGTAGAAATATATGACACCCCATATATTTCTATATCTTGTAGAAATATATGAGACCCCATATATTTCAATAACTTGTAGAAATATATGAGACCCCATATATTTCTATAAGATAGAGAAATATATGAGACCCCATATATTTCGATAACTTGTAGAAATATATAAGACGCCATATATTTCTATATCTTGTAGAAATATATGAGACCGCATATATTCCTATAACTTGTACAAATATATGAGACCACATATATTTCTATAATATAGAGAAGTATATGAGACCCCATATATTTCTATAACTTGTAGAAATATATGAGACCCCATATATTTCTATAACTTGTAGAAATATATGAGACCCCATATATTTCTATAACTTGTAGAAATATATGAGACCCCATATATTTCTATAAGATAGAGAAATATATGAGACCCCATATATTTCTATCACTTGTAAAATATATGAGACCCCATATATTTCAATATCTTGTAGAAATATATGATACCCCATATATTTCTATAACTTGTACAAATATATGAGAACCCATATATTTCTATAAGATAGAGAAATATATGAGACCCCAAATATTTCTATAACTTGTAGAAATATATGAGACCCCATATATTTCTATAACTTGTAGAAATATATGAGACCCCATATATTTCTATATCGTGTAGAAATATATTAGACCCCATATATTTCTCTATCTTGTAGAAATATATGAGACCCCATATATTTCTATAACTTGTAGAAATATATGAGACCCCATATATTTCTATAAGATAAAGAAATATATGAGACCCCATATATTTCTATAACTTGTAGAAATATATGAGACCCCATATATTTCTATAACTTGTAGAAATATATGAGACCCCATATATTTCTATAAGATAGAGAAATATATGAGATCCCATATATTTCTATCACTTGTAAAATATATGAGACCCCATATATTTCAATATCTTGTAGAAATATATGAGACCTCATATATTTCTGTAACTTGTAGAAATATATGAGACCCCATATATTTCTATAAGATAGAGAAATATATGAGACCACAAATATTTCTATAACTTGTAGAAATATATGAGAACCCATATATTTCTATAACTTGTAGAAATATATGAGACCCCATATATTTCTATATCGTGTAGAAATATATGAGACCCGATATATTTCTATAACTTGTAGAAATATATGAGACCCCATATATTTCTATAAGATAGAGATATATATGAGACCACATATATTTCTATAACTTGTAGAAATATATGAGACCCCATATATTTCTATAAGATAGAAAAATATATGAGACACCATATATTTCTATAACTTGTAGAAATATATGAGACCCCATATATTTCTATAAGATAGAGAAATATATGAGACCCCATATATTTCTATAACTTGTAGAAATATATGAGACCCCATATATTGCTATAACTTGTAGAAATATAGGAGACCCCATATACTTCTATATCTTGTAGAAATATAGGAGACCCCGTATATTTCTATATCTTGTAGAAATATATGAGACACCATATATTTCTATGACTTGTAGAAATATAGGAGACCCCCTATATTTCTATAAGATAGAAAAATATATGAGACCCCATATATTTCTATGACTTGTAGAAATATAGGAGGCCCCCTATATTTCTATAAGATAGAGAAATATATGAGATCCCACATATTTCTTTGACTTGTAGAAATATAGGAGGCCCCCTATATTTCTATAAGATAGAGAAATATATGAGACCACATATATTTCTCTGACTTGTAGAAATATAGGAGGCCCCCTATATTTCTATAAGATAAAGAAATATAAGAGACCCCATATATTTCTATGACTTGTAGAAATATAGGAGGCCCCCTATATTTCTATAAGATAGAGAAATATATGAGATACCTTATATTTCTATAACTTGTAGAAATATAGGAGATCCCATATATTTCTATAAGATAGAGAAATATATGAGACCCCATATATTTCTATATCTTGTAGAAATATATGAGACCCCATATATTTTTATAAGATAGCATAATATATGTGACCCATTATATTTCTATAACTTGTAGAAATATATGAGACTCCATATATTTCTATGACTTGTAGAAATATAGGAGACCCCCTATATTTCTATAAGATAGAGAAATATATGAGACCCCATATATTTCTATAACTTGTAGAAATATATGAGACCCCATATATTTCTATAACTTGTAGAAATATATGAGACCCCATATATTTCTCTATCTTGTAGAAATATATGAGACCCCATATATTTCTATAACTTGTAGAAATATATGAGACCCCATATATTTCTATAACTTGTAGAAATATATGAGACCCCATATATTTCTCTATCTTGTAGAAATATATGAGACCCCATATATTTCTATAACTTGTAGAAATATATGAGACCCCATATATTTCTATAAGACAAAGAAATATATGAGACCCCATATATTTCTATAACTTGTAGAAATATATGAGACCCCATATATATCTATAAGATAGAGAAATATATGAGAACCCATATATTTCTATAACTTGTAGAAATATATGAGACCCATATATATTTCTATAAGATAGAGAAATATATGAGACCCCATATATTTCTATAACTTGTAGAAATATAACAGACCCCATATATTTCTATAACTTGTAGAAATATATGAGACCCCATATATTTCTATAAGATAGAGAAATATATGAGACCCCATATATTTCTATGAATTGTAGAAATATATGAACCCCAAATATTTCTATATCTTGTAGAAATATAGGAGGCCCCATATATTTTTATGACTTGTAGAAATATAGGAGACCCCATATATATCTATAAGATAGAGAAATATATGAGACCCCATATATTTCTATAACTTGTAGAAATATATGAGACCCCATATATTTGTATAAGATAGAGAAATATATGAGACCCCATATATTTCTATAACTTGTAGAAATATATGAGAACCCATATATTTCTATAAGAAAGAGAAATATATGAGACCCCATATATTTCTATATCTTGTAGAAATATATGAGACCCCATATATTTCTATAACTTGTAGAAATATATGAGACCCCATATATTTCTATATCTTATAGAAATATAGGAGACCCCATATATTTCTATGACTTGTAGAAATATAGGAGACACCCTATATTTCTATATCTTGTAGAAATATATGAGACCCCATATATTTCTATGACTTGTAGAAATATAGGAGACCCCCTATATTTCTATATCTTGTAGAAATATATGAGACCCCATATATTTCTATGACTTGTAGAAATATAGGAGACACCCTATATTTCTATATCTTGTAGATATATATGAGACCCCATATATTTCTATGAATTGTAGAAATATATGAGACCCCATATATTTCTATAAGTTAGAGAAATATATGAGACCCCCTATATTTCTATAAGATAGAGAAATATATGAGACCCCATATATTTCTCTGACTTGTAGAAATATAGGAGGCCCCCTATATTTCTATAAGATAGAGAAATATATTAGACCACATATATTTCTATAACTTGTAGAAATATATGAGACCCCATTATTTCTCTGACTTGTAGAAATATAGGAGGCCCCCTATATTTCTATAAGATAGAGAAATATATTAGAACCCATATATTTCTATAACTTGTAGAAATATATGAGACCCCATTATTTCTATAATATAGAGAAATATATGAGACCCCATATATTTCTCTATCTTGTAGAAATATATGAGACCCCATATATTTCTATAACTTGTAGAAATATATGAGACCCCATATATTTCTATAAGATAGAGAAATATATGAGACCCTATCTATTTCTATGACTTGTAGAAATATAGGAGGCCCCCAATATTTCTATAAGATAGAGAAATATATGAGACCCCATATTTCTATGACTTGTACAAATATAGGAGACCCCATATATTTCTATAACTTGTAGAAATATATGAGACCCCATATATTTCTATATCATGTAGAAATATATTAGACCCCATATATTTCTCTATCTTGTAGAAATATATGAGACCCCATATATTTCTATAAGATAAAGAAATATATGAGACCCCATATATTTCTATAAGATAAAGAAATATATGAGACCCCATATATTGTTATAACTTGTAGAAATATATGAGACCCCATATATTTCTATAACTTGTAGAAATATATGAGACCCCATATATTTCTATAAGATAGAGAAATATATGAGATCCCATCTATTTCTATCACTTGTAAAATATATGAGACCCCATATATTTCAATATCTTGTAGAAATATATGAGACCCCATATATTTCTGTAACTTGTAGAAATATATGAGACCCCATATATTTCTATAAGATAGAGAAATATATGAGACCCCAAATATTTCTATAACTTGTAGAAATATATGAGAACCCATATATTTCTATATCGTGTAGAAATATATGAGACCCGATATATTTCTATAACTTGTAGAAATATATGAGATCCCATATATTTCTATAAGATAGAGATATATATGAGACCCCATATATTTCTATAACTTGTAGAAATATATGAGACCCCATATATTTCTAAAATAAAGAAAAATATATGAGACACCATATATTTCTATAACTTGTAGAAATAGATGAGACCCCATATATTTCTATAAGATAGAGAAATTTATGATACCCCATATATTTCTATACCTTGTAGAAATATATGAGACCCCATATATTGCTATAACTTGTAGAAATATAGGAGACCCCATATGCTTCTATATCTTGTAGAAATATATGAGACCCCATATATTTCTATGACTTGTAGAAATACACGAGACCCCGTATATTTCTATATCTTGTAGAAATATATGAGACACCATATATTTCTATGACTTGTAGAAATATAGGAGACCCCCTATATTTCTATAAGATAGAAAAATATATGAGACCCCATATATTTCTATGACTTGTAGAAATATAGGAGGCCCCCTATATTTCTATAAGATAGAGAAATATATGAGATCCCACATATTTCTTTGACTTGTAGAAATATAGGAGGCCCCCTATATTTATATAATATAGAAAAATATATGAGACCAAATATATTTCTCTGACTTGTAGAAATATAGGAGGCCCCCTATATTTCTATAAGATAGAGAAATATATGAGACCCCATATATTTCTATGACTTATAGAAATATAGGAGGCCCCCTATATTTCTATAAGATAGAGAAATATATGAGATCCCATATATTTCTATAACTTGTAGAAATATAGGAGATCCCATATATTTCTATAAGATAGAGAAATATATGAGACCCCATATATTTCTATATCTTGTAGAAATATATGAGACCCCATATATTTCTATAAGATAGAGTAATATATGTGACCCATTATATTTCTATAACTTGTAGAAATATATGAGACTCCATATATTTCTATGACTTGTAGAAATATAGGAGACCCCCTATATTTCTATAAGATAGAGAAATATATGAGACCCCGTATATTTCTATAACTTGTAGAAATATATGAGACCCCATATATTTCTATATCTTTTAGAAATATATGAGACCCCATATATTTCTATAACTTGTAGAAATATATGAGACCCCATATATTTCTATAAGATAGAGAAATATATGAGACCCCATATATTTCTATAACTTGTAGAAATATATGAGACCCCATATATTTCTATAACTTGTAGAAATATATGAGACCCCATATATTTCTCTATCTTGTAGAAATATATGAGACCCCATATATTTCTATAACTTGTAGAAATATATGAGACCCCATATATTTCTATAAGATAAAGAAATATATGAGACCCCATATATTTCTATAACTTGTAGAAATATATGAGACCCCATATATTTCTATAAGATAGAGAAATATATGAGACCCCATATATTTCTATAACTTGTAGAAATATATGCGACCCATATATATTTCTATAAGATAGAGAAATATATGAGACCCCATATATTTCTATAACTTGTAGAAATATATGAGACCCCATATATTTCTATAACTTGTAGAAATATATGAGACCCCATATATTTGTATAAGATAGAGAAATATATGAGACCCCATATATTTCTATGAATTGTAGAAATATACGAACCCCAAATATTTCTATATCTTGTAGAAATATAGGAGACCCCATATATTTCTATGACTTGTAGAAATATAGGAGACCCCATATATATCTATAAGATAGAGAAATATATGAGACCCCATATATTTCTATAACTTGTAGAAATATATGAGACCCCATATATTTGTATAAGATAGAGAAATATATGAGACCCCATATATTTCTATAACTTGTAGAAATATATGAGAACCCATATATTTCTATAAGAAAGAGAAATATATGAGACCCCATATATTTCTATATCTTGTAGAAATATATGAGACCCCATATATTTCTATAACTTGTAGAAATATATGAGACCCCATATATTTCTATATCTTATAGAAATATAGGAGACCCCATATATATCTATGACTTGTAGAAATATAGGAGACCCCCTATATTTCTATATCTTGTAGAAATATATGAGACCCAATATATATCTATGACTTGTAGTAATATAGGAGACCCCCTATATTTCTATATCTTGTAGAAATATATGAGACCCCATATATTTCTATGACTTGTAGAAATATAGGAGGCCCCCTATATTTCTATAAGATAGAAAAATATATGAGACCCCATATATTTCTATGACGTGTAGAAATATAGGAGGCCCCCTATATTTCTATAAGATAAAGAAATATATGAAACCCCATATATTTCTATGACTTGTAGAAATATAGGAGGCCCCCTATATTTCTATAAGATAGAAAAATATATGAGACCCCATATATTTCTATGACTTGTAGAAATATAGGAGGTCCCCTATATTTCTATAAGATAGAGAAATATATGAGACCCCATATATTTCTATGATTGTAGAAATATAGGAGGACCCCTATATTTGTATAAGATAGAGAAATATATGAGAACCCATATATTTCTATGACTTGTAGAAATATAGGAGACCCCCAATATTTCTATAATATAGAGAAATATATGAGACCCCATATATTTCTATGACTTGTAGAAATATAGGAGGCCACCTATATTTCTATAAGATATAGATATATATGAGACCCCATATATTTCTATGACTTGTAGAAATATAGGAGACCCCCATATTTCTATATCTTGTAGAAATATATGAGACCCAATATATTTCTATGACTTAGAGAAATATATGTGACCCCGTATATTTCTGTATCTTGTAGAAATATATGAGACCGCATATATTTCTATAACTTGTAGAAATATATGAGACCCCATATATTTCTATAAGATAGAGAAATATATGTGACCCCATATATTTCTATAACTTGTAGAAATATATGAGACCCCATATATTTCTATAAGATAGAGTAATATATGAGACCCCATATATTTCTATAACTTGTAGAAATATATGAGACCCCATATATTTCTATAAGATAGAGAAATATATGAGACCACATATATTTCTATAACTTGTAGAAATATATGAGAGCCCATATATTTCTATATCTTGTAGAAATATATGACACCCCATATATTTCTATAACTTGTAGAAATATATGAGACCCCATATATTTCTATAAGATAGAGAAATATATGAGACCCCAAATATTTCTAAACATGTAGAAATACATGAGACCCCATATATTTCTATAACTTGTAGAAATATATGAGTCCCCATATATTTCTATATCTTGTAGAAATATATGAGACCGCATATATTTCTATAACTTGTAGAAATATATGAGACCCCATATATTTCTATAAGATAGAAAAATATATGAGACCCCATATATTTCTATAACTTGTAGAAATATATGAGACCCCATATATTTCTATAAGATAGAAAAATATATGAGACCCCATATATTTCTATAACTTGTAGAAATATATGAGACCTCATATATTTCTATAACTTGTAGAAATATATGAGACCCCATATATTTCTATAAGATAGAGAAATATATGAGACCCCATATATTTCTCTGACTTGTAGAAATATAGGAGGCCCCCTATATTTCTATAAGATAGAGAAATATATTAGACCCCATATATTTCGATAACTTGTAGAAATATATGAGACCCCATTATTTCTCTGACTTGTAGAAATATAGGAGGCCCCCTATATTTCTATAAGATAGAGAAATATATTAGAACCCATATATTTCTATAACTTGTAGAAATATATGAGACCCCATTATTTCTATAATATAGAGAAATATATGAGACCCCATATATTTCTCTATCTTGTAGAAATATATGAGACCCCATATATTTCTATAACTTGTAGAAATACATGAGACCTCATATATTTCTATAACTTGTAGAAATATATGAGACCCCATATATTTCTATAAGATAGAGAAATATATGAGACCACATATATTTCTATAAATTGTAGAAATATATAAGACTCCATATATTTCTATGACTTGTAGAAATATAGGAGACCCCCTATATTTCTATAAGATAGAGAAATATATGAGACCCCGTATATTTCTATAACTTGTAGAAATATATGAGACCCCATATATTTCTATATCTTTTAGAAATATATGAGACCCCATATATTTCTATAACTTGTAGAAATATATGAGACCCCATATATTTCTATAAGATAGAGAAATATATGAGACCCCATATATTTCTATAACTTGTAGAAATATATGAGACCCCATATATTTCTATAACTTGTAGAAATATATGAGACCCCATATATTTCTCTATCTTGTAGAAATATATGAGACCCCATGTATTTCTATAACTTGTAGAAATATATGAGACCCCATATATTTCTATAAGATAAAGAAATATATGAGACCCCATATATTTCTATAACTTGTAGAAATATATGAGACCCCATATATTTCTATAAGATAGAGAAATATATGAGACCCCATATATTTCTATAACTTGTAGAAATATATGCGACCCATATATATTTCTATAAGATAGAGAAATATATGAGACCCCATATATTTCTATAACTTGTAGAAATATATGAGACCCCATATATTTCTATAACTTGTAGAAATATATGAGACCCCATATATTTGTATAAGATAGAGAAATATATGAGACCCCATATATTTCTATGAATTGTAGAAATATACGAACCCCAAATATTTCTATATCTTGTAGAAATATAGGAGACCCCATATATTTCTATGACTTGTAGAAATTTAGGAGACCCCATATATATCTATAAGATAGAGAAATATATGAGACCCCATATATTTCTATAACTTGTAGAAATATATGAGACCCCATATATTTGTATAAGATAGAGAAATATATGAGACCCCATATATTTCTATAACTTGTAGAAATATATGAGAACCCATATATTTCTATAAGAAAGAGAAATATATGAGACCCCATATATTTCTATATCTTGTAGAAATATATGAGACCCCATATATTTCTATAACTTGTAGAAATATATGAGACGCCATATATTTCTATATCTTATAGAAATATAGGAGACCCCATATATTTCTATGACTTGTAGAAATATAGGAGACCCCCTATATTTCTATATCTTGTAGAAATATATGAGACCCCATATATATCTATGACTTGTAGTAATATAGGAGACCCCCTATATTTCTATATCTTGTAGAAATATATGAGACCCCATATATTTCTATGACTTGTAGAAATATAGGAGGCCCCCTATATTTCTATAAGATAGAAAAATATATGAGACCCCATATATTTCTATGACGTGTAGAAATATAGGAGGCCCCCTATATTTCTATAAGATAAAGAAATATATGAAACCCCATATATTTCTATGACTTGTAGAAATATAGGAGGCCCCCTATATTTCTATAAGATAGAAAAATATATGAGACCCCATATATTTCTATGACTTGTAGAAATATAGGAGGTCCCCTATATTTCTATAAGATAGAGAAATATATGAGACCCCATGTATTTCTATGATTGTAGAAATATAGGAGGACCCCTATATTTGTATAAGATAGAGAAATATATGAGAACCCATATATTTCTATGACTTGTAGAAATATAGGAGACCCCCAATATTTCTATAATATAGAGAAATATATGAGACCCCATATATTTCTATGACTTGTAGAAATATAGGAGGCCACCTATATTTCTATAAGATATAGATATATATGAGACCCCATATATTTCTATGACTTGTAGAAATATAGAAGACCCCCATATTTCTATATCTTGTAGAAATATATGAGACCCAATATATTTCTATGACTTAGAGAAATATATGTGACCCCGTATACTTCTGTATCTTGTAGAAATATATGAGACCGCATATATTTCTATAACTTGTAGAAATATATGAGACCCCATATATTTCTATAAGATAGAGAAATATATGTGACCCCATATATTTCTATAACTTGTAGAAATATATGAGACCCCATATATTTCTATAAGATAGAGTAATATATGAGACCCCATATATTTCTATAACTTGTAGAAATATATGAGACCCCATATATTTCTATAAGATAGAGAAATATATGAGACCCCATATATTTCTATAACTTGTAGAAATATATGAGACCCCATATATTTCTATATCTTGTAGAAATATATGACACCCCATATATTTCTATAACTTGTAGAAATATATGAGACCCCATATATTTCTATAAGATAGAGAAAAATATGAGACCCCAAATATTTCTAAACATGTAGAAATACATGAGACCCCATATATTTCTATAACTTGTAGAAATATATGAGACCCCATATATTTCTATATCTTGTAGAAATATATGAGACCGCATATATTTCTATAACTTGTAGAAATATATGAGACCCCATATATTTCTATAAGATAGAAAAATATATGAGACCCCATATATTTCTATAACTTGTAGAAATATATGAGACCCCATATATTTCTATAAGATAGAAAAATATATGAGACCCCATATATTTCTATAACTTGTAGAAATATATGAGACCTCATATATTTCTATAACTTGTAGAAATATATGAGACCCCATATATTTCTATAAGATAGAGAAATATATGAGACCCCATATATTTCTCTGACTTGTAGAAATATAGGAGGCCCCCTATATTTCTATAAGATAGAGAAATATATTAGACCCCATATATTTCGATAACTTGTAGAAATATATGAGACCCCATTATTTCTCTGACTTGTAGAAATATAGGAGGCCCCCTATATTTCTATAAGATAGAGAAATATATTAGAACCCATATATTTCTATAACTTGTAGAAATATATGAGACCCCATTATTTCTATAATATAAAGAAATATATGAGACCCCATATATTTCTCTATCTTGTAGAAATATATGAGACCCCATATATTTCTATAACTTGTAGAAATACATGAGACCTCATATATTTCTATAACTTGTAGAAATATATGAGACCCCATATATTTCTATAAGATAGAGAAATATATGAGACCACATATATTTCTATAAATTGTAGAAATATATGAGACTCCATATATTTCTATGACTTGTAGAAATATAGGAGACCCCCTATATTTCTATAAGATAGAGAAATATATGAGACCCCGTATATTTCTATAACTTGTAGAAATATATGAAACCCCATATATTTCTATATCTTTTAGAAATATATGAGACCCCATATATTTCTATAACTTGTAGAAATATATGAGACCCCATATATTTCTATAAGATAGAGAAATATATGAGACCCCATATATTTCTATAACTTGTAGAAATATATGAGACCCCATATATTTCTATAACTTGTAGAAATATATGAGACCGCATATATTTCTCTATCTTGTAGAAATATATGAGACACCATATATTTCTATAACTTGTAGAAATATATGAGACCCCATATATTTCTATAAGATAAAGAAATATATGAGACCCCATATATTTCTATAACTTGTAGAAATATATGAGACCCCATATATTTCTATAAGATAGAGAAATATATGAGACCCCATATATTTCTATAACTTGTAGAAATATATGCGACCCATATATATTTCTATAAGATAGAGAAATATATGAGACCCCATATATTTCTATAACTTGTAGAAATATATGAGACCCCATATATTTCTATAACTTGTAGAAATATATGAGACCCCATATATTTGTATAAGATAGAGAAATATATGAGACCCCATATATTTCTATGAATTGTAGAAATATACGAACCCCAAATATTTCTATATCTTGTAGAAATATAGGAGACCCCATATATTTCTATGACTTGTAGAAATATAGGAGACCCCATATATATCTATAAGATAGAGAAATATATGAGACCCCATATATTTCTATAACTTGTAGAAATATATGAGACCCCATATATTTGTATAAGATAGAGAAATATATGAGACCCCATATATTTCTATAACTTGTAGAAATATATGAGAACCCATATATTTCTATAAGAAAGAGAAATATATGAGACCCCATATATTTCTATATCTTGTAGAAATATATGAGACCCCATATATTTCTATAACTTGTAGAAATATATGAGACCCCATATATTTCTATATCTTATAGAAATATAGGAGACCCCATATATTTCTATGACTTGTAGAAATATAGGAGACCCCCTATATTTCTATATCTTGTAGAAATATATGAGACCCCATATATATCTATGACTTGTAGTAATATAGGAGACCCCCTATATTTCTATATCTTGTAGAAATATATGAGACCCCATATATTTCTATGACTTGTAGAAATATAGGAGGCCCCCTATATTTCTATAAGATAGAAAAATATATGAGACCCCATATATTTCTATGACGTGTAGAAATATAGGAAGCCCCCTATATTTCTATAAGATAAAGAAATATATGAAACCCCATATATTTCTATGACTTGTAGAAATATAGGAGGCCCCCTATATTTCTATAAGATAGAAAAATATATGAGACCCCATATATTTCTATGACTTGTAGAAATATAGGAGGTCCCCTATATTTCTATAAGATAGAGAAATATATGAGACCCCATATATTTCTATGATTGTAGAAATATAGGAGGACCCCTATATTTGTATAAGATAGAGAAATATATGAGAACCCATATATTTCTATGACTTGTAGAAATATAGGAGACCCCCAATATTTCTATAATATAGAGAAATATATGAGACCCCATATATTTCTATGACTTGTAGAAATATAGGAGGCCACCTATATTTCTATAAGATATAGATATATATGAGACCCCATATATTTCTATGACTTGTAGAAATATAGGAGACCCCCATATTTCTATATCTTGTAGAAATATATGAGACCCAATATATTTCTATGACTTAGAGAAATATATGTGACCCCGTATATTTCTGTATCTTGTAGAAATATATGAGACCGCATATATTTCTATAACTTGTAGAAATATATGAGACCCCATATATTTCTATAAGATAGAGAAATATATGTGACCCCATATATTTCTATAACTTGTAGAAATATATGAGACCCCATATATTTCTATAAGATAGAGTAATATATGAGACCCCATATATTTCTATAACTTGTAGAAATATATGAGACCCCATATATTTCTATAAGATAGAGAAATATATGAGACCCCATATATTTCTATAACTTGTAGAAATATATGAGACCCCATATATTTCTATATCTTGTAGAAATATATGACACCCCATATATTTCTATAACTTGTAGAAATATATGAGACCCCATATATTTCTATAAGATAGAGAAAAATATGAGACCCCAAATATTTCTAAACATGTAGAAATACATGAGACCCCATATATTTCTATAACTTGTAGAAATATATGAGACCCCATATATTTCTATATCTTGTAGAAATATATGAGACCGCATATATTTCTATAACTTGTAGAAATATATGAGACCCCATATATTTCTATAAGATAGAAAAATATATGAGACCCCATATATTTCTATAACTTGTAGAAATATATGAGACCCCATATATTTCTATAAGATAGAAAAATAAATGAGACCCCATATATTTCTATAACTTGTAGAAATATATGAGACCTCATATATTTCTATAACTTGTAGAAATATATGAGACCCCATATATTTCTATAAGATAGAGAAATATATGAGACCCCATATATTTCTCTGACTTGTAGAAATATAGGAGGCCCCCTATATTTCTATAAGATAGAGAAATATATTAGACCACATATATTTCGATAACTTGTAGAAATATATGAGACCCCATTATTTCTCTGACTTGTAGAAATATAGGAGGCCCCCTATATTTCTATAAGATAGAGAAATATATTAGAACCCATATATTTCTATAACTTGTAGAAATATATGAGACCCCATTATTTCTATAATATAGAGAAATATATGAGACCCCTTATATTTCTCTATCTTGTAGAAATATATGAGACCCCATATATTTCTATAACTTGTAGAAATACATGAGACCTCATATATTTCTATAACTTGTAGAAATATATGAGACCCCATATATTTCTATAAGATAGAGAAATATATGAGACCACATATATTTCTATAAATTGTAGAAATATATGAGACTCCATATATTTCTATGACTTGTAGAAATATAGGAGACCCCCTATATTTCTATAAGATAGAGAAATATATGAGACCCCGTATATTTCTATAACTTGTAGAAATATATGAGACCCCATATATTTCTATATCTTTTAGAAATATATGAGACCCCATATATTTCTATAACTTGTAGAAATATATGAGACCCCATATATTTCTATAAGATAGAGAAATATATGAGACCCCATATATTTCTTTAACTTGTAGAAATATATGAGACCCCATATATTTCTATAACTTGTAGAAATATATGAGACCCCATATATTTCTCTATCTTGTAGAAATATATGAGACCCCATATATTTCTATAACTTGTAGAAATATATGAGACCCCATATATTTCTATAAGATAAAGAAATATATGAGACCCCATATATTTCTATAACTTGTAGAAATATATGAGACCCCATATATTTCTATAAGATAGAGAAATATATGAGACCCCATATATTTCTATAAGATAGAGAAATATATGCGACCCATATATATTTCTATAACTTGTAGAAATATATGAGACCCCATATATTTCTATAACTTGTAGAAATATATGAGACCCCATATATTTCTATAAGATAGAGAAATATATGAGACCCCATATATTTCTATAAGATAGAGAAATATATGAGACCCCATATATTTCTATAACTTGTAGAAATATATGAGACCCCATATATTTCTATAACTTGTAGAAATATATGAGACCCCATATATTTGTATAAGATAGAGAAATATATGAGACCCCATATATTTCTATGAATTGTAGAAATATACGAACCCCAAATATTTCTATATCTTGTAGAAATATAGGAGACCCCATATATTTCTATGACTTGTAGAAATATAGGAGACCCCATATATATCTATAAGATAGAGAAATATATGAGACCCCATATATTTCTATAACTTGTAGAAATATATGAGACCCCATATATTTGTATAAGATAGAGAAATATATGAGACCCCATATATTTCTATAACTTGTAGAAATATATGAGAACCCATATATTTCTATAAGAAAGAGAAATATATGAGACCCCATATATTTCTATATCTTGTAGAAATATATGAGACCCCATATATTTCTATAACTTGTAGAAATATATGAGACGCCATATATTTCTATATCTTATAGAAATATAGGAGACCCCATATATTTCTATGACTTGTAGAAATATAGGAGACCCCCTATATTTCTATATCTTGTAGAAATATATGAGACCCCATATATTTCTATGACTTGTAGAAATATAGGAGGCCCCCTATATTTCTATAAGATAGAAAAATATATGAGACCCCATATATTTCTATGACGTGTAGAAATATAGGAGGCCCCCTATATTTCTATAAGATAAAGAAATATATGAAACCCCATATATTTCTATGACTTGTAGAAATATAGGAGGCCCCCTATATTTCTATAAGATAGAAAAATATATGAGACCCCATATATTTCTATGACTTGTAGAAATATAGGAGGTCCCCTATATTTCTATAAGATAGAGAAATATATGAGACCCCATATATTTCTATGATTGTAGAAATATAGGAGGACCCCTATATTTGTATAAGATAGAGAAATATATGAGAACCCATATATTTCTATGACTTGTAGAAATATAGGAGACCCCCAATATTTCTATAATATAGAGAAATATATGAGACCCCATATATTTCTATGACTTGTAGAAATATAGGAGGCCACCTATATTTCTATAAGATATAGATATATATGAGACCCCATATATTTCTATGACTTGTAGAAATATAGGAGACCCCCATATTTCTATATCTTGTAGAAATATATGAGACCCAATATATTTCTATGACTTAGAGAAATATATGTGACCCCGTATACTTCTGTATCTTGTAGAAATATATGAGACCGCATATGTTTCTATAACTTGTAGAAATATATGAGACCCCATATATTTCTATAAGATAGAGAAATATATGTGACCCCATATATTTCTATAACTTGTAGAAATATATGAGACCCCATATATTTCTATAAGATAGAGTAATATATGAGACCCCATATATTTCTATAACTTGTAGAAATATATGAGACCCCATATATTTCTATAAGATAGAGAAATATATGAGACCCCATATATTTCTATAACTTGTAGAAATATATGAGACCCCATATATTTCTATATCTTGTAGAAATATATGACACCCCATATATTTCTATAACTTGTAGAAATATATGAGACCCCATATATTTCTATAAGATAGAGAAAAATATGAGACCCCAAATATTTCTAAACATGTAGAAATACATGAGACCCCATATATTTCTATAACTTGTAGAAATATATGAGACCCCATATATTTCTATATCTTGTAGAAATATATGAGACCGCATATATTTCTATAACTTGTAGAAATATATGAGACCCCATATATTTCTATAAGATAGAAAAATATATGAGACCCCATATATTTCTATAACTTGTAGAAATATATGAGACCCCATATATTTCTATAAGATAGAAAAATATATGAGACCCCATATATTTCTATAACTTGTAGAAATATATGAGACCTCATATATTTCTATAACTTGTAGAAATATATGAGACCCCATATATTTTTATAAGATAGAGAAATATATGAGACCCCATATATTTCTCTGACTTGTAGAAATATAGGAGGCACCCTATATTTCTATAAGATAGAGAAATATATTAGACCCCATATATTTCGATAACTTGTAGAAATATATGAGTCCCCATTATTTCTCTGACTTGTAGAAATATAGGAGGCCCACTTATTTCTATAAGATAGAGAAATATATTAGAACCCATATATTTCTATAACTTGTAGAAATATATGAGACCCCATTATTTCTATAATATAGAGAAATATATGAGACCCCATATATTTCTCTATCTTGTAGAAATATATGAGACCCCATATATTTCTATAACTTGTAGAAATACATGAGACCTCATATATTTCTATAACTTGTAGAAATATATGAGACCCCATATATTTCTATAAGATAGAGAAATATATGAGACCACATATATTTCTATAAATTGTAGAAATATATGAGACTCCATATATTTCTATGACTTGTAGAAATATAGGAGACCCCCTATATTTCTATAAGATAGAGAAATATATGAGACCCCGTATATTTCTATAACTTGTAGAAATATATGAGACCCCATATATTTCTATATCTTTTAGAAATATATGAGACCCCATATATTTCTATAACTTGTAGAAATATATGAGACCCCATATATTTCTATAAGATAGAGAAATATATGAGACCCCATATATTTCTATAACTTGTAGAAATATATGAGACCCCATATATTTCTATAACTTGTAGAAATATATGAGACCCCATATATTTCTCTATCTTGTAGAAATATATGAGACCCCATATATTTCTATAACTTGTAGAAATATATGAGACCCCATATATTTCTATAAGATAAAGAAATATATGAGACCCCATATATTTCTATAACTTGTAGAAATATATGAGACCCCATATATTTCTATAAGATAGAGAAATATATGAGACCCCATATATTTCTATAACTTGTAGAAATATATGCGACCCATATATATTTCTATAAGATAGAGAAATATATGAGACCCCATATATTTCTATAACTTGTAGAAATATATGAGACCCCATATATTTCTATAACTTGTAGAAATATATGAGACCCCATATATTTGTATAAGATAGAGAAATATATGAGACCCCATATATTTCTATGAATTGTAGAAATATACGAACCCCAAATATTTCTATATCTTGTAGAAATATAGGAGACCCCATATATTTCTATGACTTGTAGAAATATAGGAGACCCCATATATATCTATAAGATAGAGAAATATATGAGACCCCATATATTTCTATAACTTGTAGAAATATATGAGACCCCATATATTTGTATAAGATAGAGAAATATATGAGACCCCATATATTTCTATAACTTGTAGAAATATATGAGAACCCATATATTTCTATAAGAAAGAGAAATATATGAGACCCCATATATTTCTATATCTTGTAGAAATATATGAGACCCCATATATTTCTATAACTTGTAGAAATATATGAGACCCCATATATTTCTATATCTTATAGAAATATAGGAGACCCCATATATTTCTATGACTTGTAGAAATATAGGAGACCCCCTATATTTCTATATCTTGTAGAAATATATGAGACCCCATATATATCTATGACTTGTAGTAATATAGGAGACCCCCTATATTTCTATATCTTGTAGAAATATATGAGACCCCATATATTTCTATGACTTGTAGAAATATAGGAGGCCCCCTATATTTCTATAAGATAGAAAAATATATGAGACCCCATATATTTCTATGACGTGTAGAAATATAGGAGGCCCCCTATATTTCTATAAGATAAAGAAATATATGAAACCCCATATATTTCTATGACTTGTAGAAATATAGGAGGCCCCCTATATTTCTATAAGATAGAAAAATATATGAGACCCCATATATTTCTATGACTTGTAGAAATATAGGAGGTCCCCTATATTTCTATAAGATAGAGAAATATATGAGACCCCATATATTTCTATGATTGTAGAAATATAGGAGGACCCCTATATTTGTATAAGATAGAGAAATATATGAGAACCCATATATTTCTATGACTTGTAGAAATATAGGAGACCCCCAATATTTCTATAATATAGAGAAATATATGAGACCCCATATATTTCTATGACTTGTAGAAATATAGGAGGCCACCTATATTTCTATAAGATATAGATATATATGAGACCCCATATATTTCTATGACTTGTAGAAATATAGGAGACCCCCATATTTCTATATCTTGTGGAAATATATGAGTCCCAATATATTTCTATAACTTGTAGAAATATATGACACCCCATATATTTCTATATCTTGTAGAAATATATGAGACCCCATATATTTCAATAACTTGTAGAAATATATGAGACCCCATATATTTCTATAAGATAGAGAAATATATGAGACCCCATATATTTCTATAACTTGTAGAAATATATGAGACCCCATATATTTCTATATCTTGTAGAAATATATGAGACCCCATATATTTCTATAACTTGTAGAAATATATGAGACGCCATATATTTCTATATCTTATAGAAATATAGGAGACCCCATATATTTCTATGACTTGTAGAAATATAGGAGACCCCATATATATCTATAAGATAGAGAAATATATGAGACCCCATATATTTCTATAACTTGTAGAAATATATGAGACCCCATATATTTGTATAAGATAGAGAAATATATGAGACCCCATATATTTCTATAACTTGTAGAAATATATGAGAACCCATATATTTCTATAAGAAAGAGAAATATATGAGACCCCATATATTTCTATATCTTGTAGAAATATATGAGACCCCATATATTTCTATAACTTGTAGAAATATATGAGACGCCATATATTTCTATATCTTATAGAAATATAGGAGACCCCATATATTTCTATGACTTGTAGAAATATAGGAGACCCCCTATATTTCTATATCTTGTAGAAATATATGAGACCCCATATATATCTATGACTTGTAGTAATATAGGAGACCCCCTATATTTCTATATCTTGTAGAAATATATGAGACCCCATATATTTCTATGACTTGTAGAAATATAGGAGGCCCCCTATATTTCTATAAGATAGAAAAATATATGAGACCCCATATATTTCTATGACGTGTAGAAATATAGGAGGCCCCCTATATTTCTATAAGAAAAAGAAATATATGAAACCCCATATATTTCTATGACTTGTAGAAATATAGGAGGCCCCCTATATTTCTATAAGATAGAAAAATATATGAGACCCCATATATTTCTATGACTTGTAGAAATATAGGAGGTCCCCTATATTTCTATAAGATAGAGAAATATATGAGACCCCATATATTTCTATGATTGTAGAAATATAGGAGGACCCCTATATTTGTATAAGATAGAGAAATATATGAGAACCCATATATTTCTATGACTTGTAGAAATATAGGAGACCCCCAATATTTCTATAATATAGAGAAATATATGAGACCCCATATATTTCTATGACTTGTAGAAATATAGGAGGCCACCTATATTTCTATAAGATATAGATATATATGAGACCCCATATATTTCTATGACTTGTAGAAATATAGGAGACCCCCATATTTCTATATCTTGTAGAAATATATGAGACCCAATATATTTCTATGACTTAGAGAAATATATGTGACCCCGTATACTTCTGTATCTTGTAGAAATATATGAGACCGCATATATTTCTATAACTTGTAGAAATATATGAGACCCCATATATTTCTATAAGATAGAGAAATATATGTGACCCCATATATTTCTATAACTTGTAGAAATATATGAGACCCCATATATTTCTATAAGATAGAGTAATATATGAGACCCCATATATTTCTATAACTTGTAGAAATATATGAGACCCCATATATTTCTATAAGATAGAGAAATATATGAGACCCCATATATTTCTATAACTTGTAGAAATATATGAGACCCCATATATTTCTATATCTTGTAGAAATATATGACACCCCATATATTTCTATAACTTGTAGAAATATATGAGACCCCATATATTTCTATAAGATAGAGAAAAATATGAGACCCCAAATATTTCTAAACATGTAGAAATACATGAGACCCCATATATTTCTATAACTTGTAGAAATATATGAGACCCCATATATTTCTATATCTTGTAGAAATATATGAGACCGCATATATTTCTATAACTTGTAGAAATATATGAGACCCCATATATTTCTATAAGATAGAAAAATATATGAGACCCCATATATTTCTATAACTTGTAGAAATATATGAGACCCCATATATTTCTATAAGATAGAAAAATATATGAGACCCCATATATTTCTATAACTTGTAGAAATATATGAGACCTCATATATTTCTATAACTTGTAGAAATATATGAGACCCCATATATTTCTATAAGATAGAGAAATATATGAGACCCCATATATTTCTCTGACTTGTAGAAATATAGGAGGCACCCTATATTTCTATAAGATAGAGAAATATATTAGACCCCATATATTTCGATAACTTGTAGAAATGTATGAGTCCCCATTATTTCTCTGACTTGTAGAAATATAGGAGGCCCCCTTATTTCTATAAGATAGAGAAATATATTAGAACCCATATATTTCTATAACTTGTAGAAATATATGAGACCCCATTATTTCTATAATATAGAGAAATATATGAGACCCCATATATTTCTCTATCTTGTAGAAATATATGAGACCCCATATATTTCTATAACTTGTAGAAATACATGAGACCTCATATATTTCTATAACTTGTAGAAATATATGAGACCCCATATATTTCTATAAGATAGAGAAATATATGAGACCACATATATTTCTATAAATTGTAGAAATATATGAGACTCCATATATTTCTATGACTTGTAGAAATATAGGAGACCCCCTATATTTCTATAAGATAGAGAAATATATGAGACCCCGTATATTTCTATAACTTGTAGAAATATATGAGACCCCATATATTTCTATATCTTTTAGAAATATATGAGACCCCATATATTTCTATAACTTGTAGAAATATATGAGACCCCATATATTTCTATAAGATAGAGAAATATATGAGACCCCATATATTTCTATAACTTGTAGAAATATATGAGACCCCATATATTTCTATAACTTGTAGAAATATATGAGACCCCATATATTTCTCTATCTTGTAGAAATATATGAGACCCCATATATTTCTATAACATGTAGAAATATATGAGACCCCATATATTTCTATAAGATAAAGAAATATATGAGACCCCATATATTTCTATAACTTGTAGAAATATATGAGACCCCATATATTTCTATAAGATAGAGAAATATATGAGACCCCATATATTTCTATAACTTGTAGAAATATATGCGACCCATATATATTTCTATAAGATAGAGAAATATATGAGACCCCATATATTTCTATAACTTGTAGAAATATATGAGACCCCATATATTTCTATAACTTGTAGAAATATATGAGACCCCATATATTTGTATAAGATAGAGAAATATATGAGACCCCATATATTTCTATGAATTGTAGAAATATACGAACCCCAAATATTTCTATATCTTGTAGAAATATAGGAGACCCCATATATTTCTATGACTTGTAGAAATATAGGAGACCCCATATATATCTATAAGATAGAGAAATATATGAGACCCCATATATTTCTATAACTTGTAGAAATATATGAGACCCCATATATTTGTATAAGATAGAGAAATATATGAGACCCCATATATTTCTATAACTTGTAGAAATATATGAGAACCCATATATTTCTATAAGAAAGAGAAATATATGAGACCCCATATATTTCTATATCTTGTAGAAATATATGAGACCCCATATATTTCTATAACTTGTAGAAATATATGAGACCCCATATATTTCTATATCTTATAGAAATATAGGAGAACCCATATATTTCTATGACTTGTAGAAATATAGGAGACCCCCTATATTTCTATATCTTGTAGAAATATATGAGACCCCATATATATCTATGACTTGTAGTAATATAGGAGACCCCCTATATTTCTATATCTTGTAGAAATATATGAGACCCCATATATTTCTATGACTTGTAGAAATATAGGAGGCCCCCTATATTTCTATAAGATAGAAAAATATATGAGACCCCATATATTTCTATGACGTGTAGAAATATAGGAGGCCCCCTATATTTCTATAAGATAAAGAAATATATGAAACCCCATATATTTCTATGACTTGTAGAAATATAGGAGGCCCCCTATATTTCTATAAGATAGAAAAATATATGAGACCCCATATATTTCTATGACTTGTAGAAATATAGGAGGTC
The DNA here is from genome assembly GCF_963383645.1 of Muscardinus avellanarius. NCBI lineage: Eukaryota > Metazoa > Chordata > Mammalia > Rodentia > Gliridae > Muscardinus > Muscardinus avellanarius. Next base: position 23,344,480 of record NC_137798.1, read on the forward strand.
CCCTATATTTCTATAAGATAGAGAAATATATGAGACCCCATATATTTCTATGATTGTAGAAATATAGGAGGACCCCTATATTTGTATAAGATAGAGAAATATATGAGAACCCATATATTTCTATGACTTGTAGAAATATAGGAGACCCCCAATATTTCTATAATATAGAGAAATATATGAGACCCCATATATTTCTATGACTTGTAGAAATATAGGAGGCCACCTATATTTCTATAAGATATAGATATATATGAGACCCCATATATTTCTATGACTTGTAGAAATATAGGAGACCCCCATATTTCTATATCTTGTAGAAATATATGAGACCCAATATATTTCTATAACTTGTAGAAATATATGACACCCCATATATTTCTATATCTTGTGGAAATATATGAGACCCCATATATTTCAATAACTTGTAGAAATATATGAGACCCCATATATTTCTATAAGATAGAGAAATATATGAGACCCCATATATTTCTATAACTTGTAGAAATATATGAGACCCCATATATTTCAAAGACTTGTAGAAATATAGGAGACCCCATATATTTCTATAACTTGTAGAAATATATGAGACCCCATATATTTCTATAAGATAGAGAAATATATGAGACCCCATATATTTCTATCACTTGTAAAATATATGAGACCCCATATATTTCAATATCTTGTAGAAATATATGAGACCCCATATATTTCTATAACTTGTAGAAATATATCAGACCCCATATATTTCTATAAGATAGAGAAATATATGAGACCCGAAATATTTCTATAACATGTAGAAATACATGAGACCCCATATATTTCTATAACTTGTAGAAATATATGAGATCCCATATATTTCTATAAGATAGAGAAATATATGAGACCCCATATATTTCTATATCTTGTAGAAATATATGAGACCGCATATATTCCTATAACTTGTACAAATATATGAGACCCCATATATTTCTATAACTTGTAGAAATATATGAGACCCCATATATTTCTATAAGATAGAGAAATATATGAGACCCCAAATATTTCTATAACTTGTAGAAATATATGAGACCCCATATATTTCTATAACTTGTAGGAATATATGAGACCCCATATATTTCTATATCGTGTAGAAATATATGAGACCCCATATAGTTCTATAACTTGTAGAAATATATGAGACCCCATATATTTCTATAAGATAGAGAAATATGAGACCCCATATATTTCTATAACTTGTAGAAATATATGAGACCCCATATATTTCTATAACTTTTAGAAATATTAGTGACCCATTATATTTCTCTATCTTGTAGAAATATATGAGACCCCATATATTTCTTTAACTTGTAGAAATATATGAGACCCCATATATTTCTATAAGATAAAGAAATATATGAGACCCCATATATTTCTATAACTTGTAGAAATATATGAGACCCCATATATTTCTATAACTTGTAGAAATATATGAGACCCCATATATTTCTATAACTTGTAGAAATATATGAGACCCCATATATTTCTAAGACTTGTAGAAATATAGGAGACCCCATATATTTCTATAACTTGTAGAAATATATGAGACCCCATATATTTCTATAAGATAGAGAAATATATGAGACCCATATATTTCTATCACTTGTAAAATATATGAGACCCCATATATTTCAATATCTTGTAGAAATATATGAGACCCCATATATTTCTATAACTTGTAGAAATATATCAGACCCCATATATTTCTATAAGATAGAGAAATATATGAGACCCGAAATATTTCTATAACATGTAGAAATACATGAGACCCCATATATTTCTATAACTTGTAGAAATATATGAGATCCCATATATTTCTATAAGATAGAGAAATATATGAGACCCCATATATTTCTATATCTTGTAGAAATATATGAGACCGCATATATTCCTATAACTTGTACAAATATATGAGACCCCATATATTTCTATAACTTGTAGAAATATATGAGACCCCATATATTTCTATATCTTTGTGAAATAAATGAGACCGCATATATTCCTATAACTGGTACAAATATATGAGACCCCATATATTTCTATAATATAGAGAAATATATGAGACCCCATATATTTCTATAACTTGTAGAAATATATGAGACCCCATATATTTCTATGACTTGTAGAAATATAGGAGACCCCATATATTTCTATAACTTGAAGAAATATATGAGACCCCATATATTTCTATAAGATAGAAAAATATATGAGACCCCATATATTTCTAGAACTTGTAGAAATATATGAGACCCCATATATTTCTATAAGGTAGAGAAATATATAAGATGCCATATATTTCTATAACTTGTAAAAATATATGAGACCCCATATATTTCTATAAAATAGAGAAATTATGAGACCCCATATATTTCTATAACTTGTAAAATATATGACACCCCATATATTTCTATATCTTGTAGAAATATATGAGACCCCATATATTTCAATAACTTGTAGAAATATATGAGACCCCATATATTTCTATAAGATAGAGAAATATATGAGACCCCATATATTTCTATCACTTGTAAAATATATGAGACCCCATATATTTCAATATCTGTAGAAATATATGAGACCCCATATATTTCTATAACTTGTAGAAATATATGAGACCCCATATATTTCTATAAGATAGAGAAATATATGAGATCCCAAATATTTCTATAACATGTAGAAATACATGAGACCCCATATATTTCTATAACTTGTAGAAATATATGAGACCCCATATATTTCTATATCTTGTAGAAATATATGAGACCGCATATATTTCTATAACTTGTAGAAATATATGAGACCCCATATATTTCTATAAGATAGAGAAATATATGAGACCGCATATATTTCTATAACTTGTAGAAAAATATGAGACCCCATATATTTCTATAAGATAGAGAAATATATGAGACCCCATATATTTCTATATCTTGTAGAAATATATGAGACCGCATATATTCCTATAACTAGTACAAATATATGAGACCCCATATATTTCTATAACTTGTAGAAATATATGAGACCCCATATATTTCTATAAGATAGAGAAATATATGAGACCCCATATATTTCTATATCTTGTAGAAATATATGAGACCGCATATATTCCTATAACTTGTACAAATATATGAGACCCCATATATTTCTATAACTTGTAGAAATATATGAGACCCCATATATTTCTATAAGATAGAGAAATATATGAGACCCCATATATTTCTATAACTTGTAGAAATATATGAGACCCCATATATTTCTATAACTTTTAGAAATATTAGTGACCCATTATATTTCTCTATCTTGTAGAAATATATGAGACCCCATATATTTCTTTAACTTGTAGAAATATATGAGACCCCATATATTTCTATAAGATAAAGAAATATATGAGACCCCATATATTTCTATAACTTGTAGAAATATATGAGACCCCATATATTTCTATAACTTGTAGAAATATATGAGACCCCATATATTTCTATAAGATAGAGAAATATATGACACCCCATATAATTCTATCACTTGTAATATATATGAGACCCCATATATTTCTATATCTTGTAGAAATATATGAGACCACATATATTTCTATAACTTGTAGAAATATATGAAACCCCATATATTTCTATAAGATAGAGAAATATATGAGACCCAAATATTTCTATAACTTGTAGAAATACATGAGACCCCATATATTTCTATAACTTGTAGAAATATATGAGACCCCATATATTTCTATATCTTGTAGAAATATATGAGACCTTATATATTTCTATAACCTGTAGCAATATATGAGACCCCATATATTTCTATAAGATAAATATATGAGACCCCATATATTTCTATAACTTGTAGAAATATATGAGACCCCATATATTTCTATAAGATAAAAAAAGATATGTGACCCCATATATTTCTATAACTTGTAGAAATATATGAGACCCCATATATTTCTATAAGATAGAGAAATATATGAGACCCCATATATTTCTATAACTTGTAGAAATATATGAGACCCCATATATTTCTATAAGATAGAGAAATAATATGAGACCCCATATATTTATATAACTTGTAGAAATATATGAGACCCCATATATTGCTATAACTTGTAGAAATATAGGAGACCCCATATACTTCTATATCTTGTAGAAATATATGAGACCCCATATATTTCTATGACTTGTAGAAATATAGGAGACCCCCTATATTTCTATATCTTGTAGAAATATATGAGACACCATATATTTCTATGACTTGTAGAAATATAGGAGACCCCCTATATTTCTATAAGATAGAGAAATATATGAGACCCCATATATTTCTATGACTTGTAGAGATATAGGAGGCCCCCTATATTTCTATAAGATAGAGAAATATATGAGACCCCATATATTCCTCTGACTTGTAGAAATATAGGAAGTCTTCTATATTTCTATAAGATAGAGAAATATATGAGACCCCATATATTTCTATGACATTTAGAAATATAGGAGGCCCCCTATATTTCTATAAGATAGAGAAATATATGAAACCCCATATATTTTTATAACTTGTAGAAATATAGGAGATCCCATATATTTCTATAAGTTAGAGAAATATATGAGACACCATATATTTCTATATCTTGTAGAAATATATGAGACCCCATATATTTCTATAAGATAGAGAAATATATGAGACCCCATATATTTCTAGAACTTGTAGAAATATATGAGACCCCATATATTTCTATAAGGTAGAGAAATATATGAGATGCCATATATTTCTATAACTTGTAAAAATATATGAGACCCCATATATTTCTATAAAATAGAGAAATTATGAGACCCCATATATTTCTATAACTTGTAGAAATATATGACACCCCATATATTTCTATATCTTGTAGAAATATATGAGACCCCATATATTTCAATAACTTGTAGAAATATATGAGACCCCATATATTTCTATAAGATAGAGAAATATATGAGACCCCATATATTTCTATAACTTGTAGAAATATATGAGACTCCATATATTTCTATATCTTGTAGAAATATATGAGACCGCATATATTCCTATAACTTGTACAAATATATGAGACCCCATATATTTCTATAATATAGAGAAATATATGAGACCCCATATATTTCTATAACTTGTAGAAATATATAAGACCCCATATTTCTATAACTTGTAGAAATATATGAGACCCCATATATTTCCATGACTTGTAGAAATATATGAGACCCCATATATTTCTATAACTTGTAGAAATATATGAGACCCCATATATTTCTATAAGATAGAGAAATATATGAGACCCCATATATTTCTATCACTTGTAAAATATATGAGACCCCATATATTTCAATATCTGTAGAAATATATGAGACCCCATATATTTCTATAACTTGTAGAAATATATGAGACCCCATATATTTCTATAAGATAGAGAAATATATGAGATCCCAAATATTTCTATAACATGTAGAAATACATGAGACCCCATATATTTCTATAACTTGTAGAAATATATGAGACCCCATATATTTCTATATCTTGTAGAAATATATGAGACCGCATATATTTCTATAACTTGTAGAAATATATGAGACCCCATATATTTCTATAAGATAGAGAAATATATGAGACCGCATATATTTCTATAACTTGTAGAAAAATATGAGACCCCATATATTTCTATAAGATAGAGAAATATATGAGACCCCATATATTTCTATATCTTGTAGAAATATATGAGACCGCATATATTCCTATAACTTGTACAAATATATGAGACCCCATATATTTCTATAACTTGTAGAAATATATGAGACCCCATATATTTCTATAAGATAGAGAAATATATGAGACCCCATATATTTCTATATCTTGTAGAAATATATGAGACCGCATATATTCCTATAACTTGTACAAATATATGAGACCCCATATATTTCTATAACTTGTAGAAATATATGAGACCCCATATATTTCTATAAGATAGAGACATATATGAGACCCCATATATTTCTATAACTTGTAGAAATATATGAGACCCCATATATTTCTATAACTTTTAGAAATATTAGTGACCCATTATATTTCTCTATCTTGTAGAAATATATGAGACCCCATATATTTCTTTAACTTGTAGAAATATATGAGACCCCATATATTTCTATAAGATAAAGAAATATATGAGACCCCATATATTTCTATAACTTGTAGAAATATATGAGACCCCATATATTTCTATAACTTGTAGAAATATATGAGAGCCCATATATTTCTATAAGATAGAGAAATATATGAGACCCCATATATTTCTATCACTTGTAATATATATGAGACCCCATATATTTCTATATCTTGTAGAAATATATGAGACCACATATATTTCTATAACTTGTAGAAATATATGAAACCCCATATATTTCTATAAGATAGAGAAATATATGAGACCCAAATATTTCTATAACTTGTAGAAATACATGAGACCCCATATATTTCTATAACTTGTAGAAATATATGAGACCCCATATATTTCTATATCTTGTAGAAATATATGAGACCTTATATATTTCTATAACCTGTAGCAATATATGAGACCCCATATATTTCTATAAGATAAATATATGAGACCCCATATATTTCTATAACTTGTAGAAATATATGAGACCCCATATATTTCTATAAGATAAAAAAATATATGTGACCCCATATATTTCTATAACTTGTAGAAATATATGAGACCCCATATATTTCTATAAGATAGAGAAATATATGAGACCCCATATATTTCTAGAACTTGTAGAAATATATGAGACCCCATATATTTCTATAAGATAGAGAAATAATATGAGACCCCATATACTTATATAACTTGTAGAAATATATGAGACCCCATATATTGCTATAACTTGTAGAAATATAGGAGACCCCATATACTTCTATATCTTGTAGAAATATATGAGACCCCATATATTTCTATGACTTGTAGAAATATAGGAGACCCCCTATATTTCTATATCTTGTAGAAATATATGAGACACCATATATTTCTATGACTTGTAGAAATATAGGAGACCCCCTATATTTCTATAAGATAGAGAAATATATGAGACCCCATATATTTCTATGACTTGTAGAGATATAGGAGGCCCCCTATATTTCTATAAGATAGAGAAATATATGAGACCCCATATATTTCTATGACTTGTAGAAATATAGGAGGCCCCCTATATTTCTATAAGATAGAGAAATATATGAGACCCCATATATTCCTCTGACTTGTAGAAATATAGGAAGTCTTCTATATTTCTATAAGATAGAGATATATATGAGACCCCATATATTTCTATGACTTTTAGAAATATAGGAGGCCCCCTATATTTCTATAAGATAGAGAAATATATGAAACCCCATATATTTTTATAACTTGTAGAAATATAGGAGATCCCATATATTTCTATAAGTTAGAGAAATATATGAGACCCCATATATTTCTATATCTTGTAGAAATATATGAGACCCCATATATTTCTATAAGATAGAGAAATATATGTGACCCCATATATTTCTATAACTTGTAGAAATATATGAGACTCCATATATTTCTATAAGATAGAGAAATATATGAGACCCCATATATTTCTAGAACTTGTAGAAATATATGAGACCCCATATATTTCTATAAGGTAGAGAAATATATGAGATGCCATATATTTCTATAACTTGTAAAAATATATGAGACCCCATATATTTCTATAAAATAGAGAAATTATGAGACCCCATATATTTCTATAACTTGTAGAAATATATGACACCCCATATATTTCTATATCTTGTAGAAATATATGAGACCCCATATATTTCAATAACTTGTAGAAATATATGAGACCCCATATATTTCTATAAGATAGAGAAATATATGAGACCCCATATATTTCTATAACTTGTAGAAATATATGAGACTCCATATATTTCTATATCTTGTAGAAATATATGAGACCGCATATATTCCTATAACTTGTACAAATATATGAGACCCCATATATTTCTATAATATAGAGAAATATATGAGACCCCATATATTTCTATAACTTGTAGAAATATATGAGACCCCATATATTTCTATAACTTGTAGAAATATATGAGACCCCATATATTTCTATGACTTGTAGAAATATATGAGACCCCATATATTTCTATAACTTGTAGAAATATATGAGACCCCATATATTTCTATAAGATAGAGAAATATATGAGACCCCATATATTTCTATCACTTGTAAAATATATGAGACCCCATATATTTCAATATCTGTAGAAATATATGAGACCCCATATATTTCTATAACTTGTAGAAATATATGAGACCCCATATATTTCTATAAGATAGAGAAATATATGAGATCCCAAATATTTCTATAACATGTAGAAATACATGAGACCCCATATATTTCTATAACTTGTAGAAATATATGAGACCCCATATATTTCTATATCTTGTAGAAATATATGAGACCGCATATATTTCTATAACTTGTAGAAATATATGAGACCCCATATATTTCTATAAGATAGAGAAATATATGAGACCGCATATATTTCTATAACTTGTAGAAAAATATGAGACCCCATATATTTCTATAACATAGAGAAATATATGAGACCCCATATATTTCTATATCTTGTAGAAATATATGAGACCGCATATATTCCTATAACTTGTACAAATATATGAGACCCCATATATTTCTATAACTTGTAGAAATATATGAGACCCCATATATTTCTATAAGATAGAGAAATATATGAGACCCCATATATTTCTATATCTTGTAGAAATATATGAGACCGCATATATTCCTATAACTTGTACAAATATATGAGACCCCATATATTTCTATAACTTGTAGAAATATATGAGACCCCATATATTTCTATAAGATAGAGAAATATATGAGACCCCATATATTTCTATAACTTGTAGAAATATATGAGACCCCATATATTTCTATAACTTTTAGAAATATTAGTGACCCATTATATTTCTCTATCTTGTAGAAATATATGAGACCCCATATATTTCTTTAACTTGTAGAAATATATGAGACACCATATATTTCTATAAGATAAAGAAATATATGAGACCCCATATATTTCTATAACTTGTAGAAATATATGAGACCCCATATATTTCTATAACTTGTAGAAATATATGAGACCCCATATATTTCTATAAGATAGAGAAATATATGACACCCCATATATTTCTATCACTTGTAATATATATGAGACCCCATATATTTCTATATCTTGTAGAAATATATGAGACCACATATATTTCTATAACTTGTAGAAATATATGAAACCCCATATATTTCTATAAGATAGAGAAATATATGAGACCCAAATATTTCTATAACTTGTAGAAATACATGAGACCCCATATATTTCTATAACTTGTAGAAATATATGAGACCCCATATATTTCTATATCTTGTAGAAATATATGAGACCTTATATATTTCTATAACCTGTAGCAATATATGAGACCCCATATATTTCTATAAGATAAATATATGAGACCCCATATATTTCTATAACTTGTAGAAATATATGAGACCCCATATATTTCTATAAGATAGAGAAATAATATGAGACCCCATATATTTCTATAACTTGTAGAAATATATGAGACCCCATATATTTCTATAAGATAGAGAAATATATGGGACCCCATATATTTCTATAACTTGTAGAAATATATGAGACCCCATATATTTCTATAAGATAGAGAAATAATATGAGACCCCATATATTTCTATAACTTGTAGAAATATATGAGACCCCATATATTGCTATAACTTGTAGAAATATAGGAGACCCCATATACTTCTATATCTTGTAGAAATATATGAGACCCCATATATTTCTATGACTTGTAGAAATATAGGAGACCCCCTATATTTCTATATCTTGTAGACATATATGAGACACCATATATTTCTATGACTTGTAGAAATATAGGCGACCCCCTATATTTCTATAAGATAGAGAAATATATGAGACCCCATATATTTCTATGACTTGTAGAGATATAGGAGGCCCCCTATATTTCTATAAGATAGAGAAATATATGTGACCCCATATATTTCTATGACTTGTAGAAATATAGGAGGCCCCCTATATTTCTATAAGATAGAGAAATATATGAGACCCCATATATTCCTCTGACTTGTAGAAATATAGGAAGTCTTCTATATTTCTATAAGATAGAGAAATATATGAGACCCCATATATTTCTATGACTTTTAGAAATATAGGAGGCCCCCTATATTTCTATAAGATAGAGAAATATATGAAACCCCATATATTTTTATAACTTGTAGAAATATAGGAGATCCCATATATTTCTATAAGTTAGAGAAATATATGAGACCCCATATATTTCTATATCTTGTAGAAATATATGAGACCCCATATATTTCTATAAGATAGAGAAATATATGTGACCCCATATATTTCTATAACTTGTAGAAATATATGAGACTCCATATATTTCTATAAGATAGAGAAATATATGAGACCCCATATATTTCTAGAACTTGTAGAAATATATGAGACCCCATATATTTCTATAAGGTAGAGAAATATATGAGATGCCATATATTTCTATAACTTGTAAAAATATATGAGACCCCAAATATTTCTATAAAATAGAGAAATTATGAGACCCCATAATTCTATAACTTGTAGAAATATATGACACCCCATATATTTCTATATCTTGTAGAAATATAGGAGACCCCATATATTTCAATAACTTGTAGAAATATATGAGACCCCATATATTTCTATAAGATAGAGAAATATATGAGACCCCATATATTTCTATAACTTGTAGAAATATATGAGACTCCATATATTTCTATATCTTGTAGAAATATATGAGACCGCATATATTCCTATAACTTGTACAAATATATGAGACCCCATATATTTCTATAATATAGAGAAATATATGAGACCCCATATATTTCTATAACTTGTAGAAATATATGAGACCCCATATATTTCTATAACTTGTAGAAATATATGAGACCCCATATATTTCTATGACTTGTAGAAATATATGAGACCCCATATATTTCTATAACTTGTAGAAATATATGAGACCCCATATATTTCTATAAGATAGAGAAATATATGAGACCCCATATATTTCTATCACTTGTAAAATATATGAGACCCCATATATTTCAATATCTGTAGAAATATATGAGACCCCATTTATTTCTATAACTTGTAGAAATATATGAGACCCCATATATTTCTATAAGATAGAGAAATATATGAGATCCCAAATATTTCTATAACATGTAGAAATACATGAGACCCCATATATTTCTATAACTTGTAGAAATATATGAGACCCCATATATTTCTATATCTTGTAGAAATATATGAGACCGCATATATTTCTATAACTTGTAGAAATATATGAGACCCCATATATTTCTATAAGATAGAGAAATATATGAGACCGCATATATTTCTATAACTTGTAGAAAAATATGAGACCCCATATATTTCTATAAGATAGAGAAATATATGAGACCCCATATATTTCTATATCTTGTAGAAATATATGAGACCGCATATATTCCTATAACTTGTACAAATATATGAGACCCCATATATTTCTATAACTTGTAGAAATATATGAGACCCCATATATTTCTATAAGATAGAGAAATATAGGAGACCCCAAATATTTCTATAACTTGTAGAAATATATGAGACCCCATATATTTCTATAACTTGTAGGAATATAAGAGACCCCATATATTTCTATATCGTGTAGAAATATATGAGACCCCATATAGTTCTATAACTTGTAGAAATATATGAGACCCCATATATTTCTATAAGATAGAGAAATATATGAGACCCCATATATTTCTATAACTTGTAGAAATATATGAGACCCCATATATTTCTATATCTTTGTGAAATATATGAGACCGCATATATTCCTATAACTGGTACAAATATATGAGACCCCATATATTTCTATAATATAGAGAAATATATGAGACCCCATATATTTCTATAACTTGTAGAAATATATGAGACCCCATATATTTCTATAAGATAGAGAAATAATATGAGACCCCATATATTTCTATAACTTGTAGAAATATATGAGACCCCATATATTTCTATAAGATAGAGAAATATATGAGACCCCATATATTTCTATAACTTGTAGAAATATATGAGACCCCATATATTTCTATAAGATAGAGAAATAATATGAGACCCCATATATTTCTATAACTTGTAGAAATATATGAGACCCCATATATTGCTATAACTTGTAGAAATATAGGAGACCCCATATACTTCTATATCTTGTAGAAATATATGAGACCCCATATATTTCTATGACTTGTAGAAATATAGGAGACCCCCTATATTTCTATATCTTGTAGAAATATATGAGACACCATATATTTCTATGACTTGTAGAAATATAGGAGACCCCCTATATTTCTATAAGATAGAGAAATATATGAGACCCCATATATTTCTATGACTTGTAGAGATATAGGAGGCCCCCTATATTTCTATAAGATAGAGAAATATATGAGACCCCATATATTTCTATGACTTGTAGAAATATAGGAGGCCCCCTATATTTCTATAAGATAGAGAAATATATGAGACCCCATATATTCCTCTGACTTGTAGAAATATAGGAAGTCTTCTATATTTCTATAAGATAGAGAAATATATGAGACCCCATATATTTCTATGACTTTTAGAAATATAGGAGGCCCCCTATATTTCTATAAGATAGAGAAATATATGAAACCCCATATATTTTTATAACTTGTAGAAATATAGGAGATCCCATATATTTCTATAAGTTAGAGAAATATATGAGACCCCATATATTTCTATATCTTGTAGAAATATATGAGACCGCATATATTCCTATAACTTGTACAAATATATGAGACCCCATATATTTCTATAACTTGTAGAAATATATGAGACCCCATATATTTCTATAAGATAGAGACATATATGAGACCCCATATATGTCTATAACTTGTAGAAATATATGAGACCCCATATATTTCTATAACTTTTAGAAATATTAGTGACCCATTATATTTCTCTATCTTGTAGAAATATATGAGACCCCATATATTTCTTTAACTTGTAGAAATATATGAGACCCCATATATTTCTATAAGATAAAGAAATATATGAGACCCCATATATTTCTATAACTTGTAGAAATATATGAGACCCCATATATTTCTATAACTTGTAGAAATATATGAGACCCCATATATTTCTATAAGATAGAGAAATATATGAGACCCCATATATTTCTATCACTTGTAATATATATGAGACCCCATATATTTCTATATCTTGTAGAAATATATGAGACCACATATATTTCTATAACTTGTAGAAATATATGAAACCCCATATATTTCTATAAGATAGAGAAATATATGAGACCCAAATATTTCTATAACTTGTAGAAATACATGAGACCCCATATATTTCTATAACTTGTAGAAATATATGAGACCCCATATATTTCTATATCTTGTAGAAATATATGAGACCTTATATATTTCTATAACCTGTAGCAATATATGAGACCCCATATATTTCTATAAGATAAATATATGAGACCCCATATATTTCTATAACTTGTAGAAATATATGAGACCCCATATATTTCTATAAGATAAAAAAATATATGTGACCCCATATATTTCTATAACTTGTAGAAATATATGAGACCCCATATATTTCTATAAGATAGAGAAATATATGAGACCCCATATATTTCTAGAACTTGTAGAAATATATGAGACCCCATATATTTCTATAAGATAGAGAAATAATATGAGACCCCATATATTTATATAACTTGTAGAAATATATGAGACCCCATATATTGCTATAACTTGTAGAAATATAGGAGACCCCATATACTTCTATATCTTGTAGAAATATATGAGACCCCATATATTTCTATGACTTGTAGAAATATAGGAGACCCCCTATATTTCTATATCTTGTAGAAATATTGAGACACCATATATTTCTATGACTTGTAGAAATATAGGAGACCCCCTATATTTCTATAAGATAGAGAAATATATGAGACCCCATATATTTCTATGACTTGTAGAGATATAGGAGGCCCCCTATATTTCTATAAGATAGAGAAATATATGAGACCCCATATATTTCTATGACTTGTAGAAATATAGGAGGCCCCCTATATTTCTATAAGATAGAGAAATATATGAGACCCCATATATTCCTCTGACTTGTAGAAATATAGGAAGTCTTCTATATTTCTATAAGATAGAGATATATATGAGACCCCATATATTTCTATGACTTTTAGAAATATAGGAGGCCCCCTATATTTCTATAAGATAGAGAAATATATGAAACCCCATATATTTTTATAACTTGTAGAAATATAGGAGATCCCATATATTTCTATAAGTTAGAGAAATATATGAGACCCCATATATTTCTATATCTTGTAGAAATATATGAGACCCCATATATTTCTATAAGATAGAGAAATATATGTGACCCCATATATTTCTATAACTTGTAGAAATATATGAGACTCCATATATTTCTATAAGATAGAGAAATATATGAGACCCCATATATTTCTAGAACTTGTAGAAATATATGAGACCCCATATATTTCTATAAGGTAGAGAAATATATGAGATGCCATATATTTCTATAACTTGTAAAAATATATGAGACCCCATATATTTCTATAAAATAGAGAAATTATGAGACCCCATATATTTCTATAACTTGTAGAAATATATGACACCCCATATATTTCTATATCTTGTAGAAATATATGAGACCCCATATATTTCAATAACTTGTAGAAATATATGAGACCCCATATATTTCTATAAGATAGAGAAATATATGAGACCCCATATATTTCTATAACTTGTAGAAATATATGAGACTCCATATATTTCTATATCTTGTAGAAATATATGAGACCGCATATATTCCTATAACTTGTACAAATATATGAGACCCCATATATTTCTATAATATAGAGAAATATATGAGACCCCATATATTTCTATAACTTGTAGAAATATATGAGACCCCATATATTTCTATAACTTGTAGAAATATATGAGACCCCATATATTTCTATGACTTGTAGAAATATATGAGACCCCATATATTTCTATAACTTGTAGAAATATATGAGACCCCATATATTTCTATAAGATAGAGAAATATATGAGACCCCATATATTTCTATCACTTGTAAAATATATGAGACCCCATATATTTCAATATCTGTAGAAATATATGAGACCCCATATATTTCTATAACTTGTAGAAATATATGAGACCCCATATATTTCTATAAGATAGAGAAATATATGAGATCCCAAATATTTCTATAACATGTAGAAATACATGAGACCCCATATATTTCTATAACTTGTAGAAATATATGAGACCCCATATATTTCTATATCTTGTAGAAATATATGAGACCGCATATATTTCTATAACTTGTAGAAATATATGAGACCCCATATATTTCTATAAGATAGAGAAATATATGAGACCGCATATATTTCTATAACTTGTAGAAAAATATGAGACCCCATATATTTCTATAACATAGAGAAATATATGAGACCCCATATATTTCTATATCTTTTAGAAATATATGAGACCGCATATATTCCTATAACTTGTACAAATATATGAGACCCCATATATTTCTATAACTTGTAGAAATATATGAGACCCCATATATTTCTATAAGATAGAGAAATATATGAGACCCCATATATTTCTATATCTTGTAGAAATATATGAGACCGCATATATTCCTATAACTTGTACAAATATATGAGACCCCATATATTTCTATAACTTGTAGAAATATATGAGACCCCATATATTTCTATAAGATAGAGAAATATATGAGACCCCATATATTTCTATAACTTGTAGAAATATATGAGACCCCATATATTTCTATAACTTTTAGAAATATTAGTGACCCATTATATTTCTCTATCTTGTAGAAATATATGAGACCCCATATATTTCTTTAACTTGTAGAAATATATGAGACACCATATATTTCTATAAGATAAAGAAATATATGAGACCCCATATATTTCTATAACTTGTAGAAATATATGAGACCCCATATATTTCTATAACTTGTAGAAATATATGAGACCCCATATATTTCTATAAGATAGAGAAATATATGACACCCCATATATTTCTATCACTTGTAATATATATGAGACCCCATATATTTCTATATCTTGTAGAAATATATGAGACCACATATATTTCTATAACTTGTAGAAATATATGAAACCCCATATATTTCTATAAGATAGAGAAATATATGAGACCCAAATATTTCTATAACTTGTAGAAATACATGAGACCCCATATATTTCTATAACTTGTAGAAATATATGAGACCCCATATATTTCTATATCTTGTAGAAATATATGAGACCTTATATATTTCTATAACCTGTAGCAATATATGAGACCCCATATATTTCTATAAGATAAATATATGAGACCCCATATATTTCTATAACTTGTAGAAATATATGAGACTCCATATATTTCTATAAGATAAAAAAATATATGTGACCCCATATATTTCTATAACTTGTAGAAATATATGAGACCCCATATATTTCTATAAGATAGAGAAATATATGAGACCCCATATATTTCTATAACTTGTAGAAATATATGGGACCCCATATATTTCTATAAGATAGAGAAATAATATGAGACCCCATATATTTATATAACTTGTAGAAATATATGAGACCCCATATATTGCTATAACTTGTAGAAATATAGGAGACCCCATATACTTCTATATCTTGTAGAAATATATGAGACCCCATATATTTCTATGACTTGTAGAAATATAGGAGACCCCCTATATTTCTATATCTTGTAGACATATATGAGACACCATATATTTCTATGACTTGTAGAAATATAGGAGACCCCCTATATTTCTATAAGATAGAGAAATATATGAGACCCCATATATTTCTATGACTTGTAGAGATATAGGAGGCCCCCTATATTTCTATAAGATAGAGAAATATATGAGACCCCATATATTTCTATGACTTGTAGAAATATAGGAGGCCCCCTATATTTCTATAAGATAGAGAAATATATGAGACCCCATATATTCCTCTGACTTGTAGAAATATAGGAAGTCTTCTATATTTCTATAAGATAGAGAAATATATGAGACCCCATATATTTCTATGACTTTTAGAAATATAGGAGGCCCCCTATATTTCTATAAGATAGAGAAATATATGAAACCCCATATATTTTTATAACTTGTAGAAATATAGGAGATTCCATATATTTCTATAAGTTAGAGAAATATATGAGACCCCATATATTTCTATATCTTGTAGAAATATATGAGACCCCATATATTTCTATAAGATAGAGAAATATATGTGACCCCATATATTTCTATAACTTGTAGAAATATATGAGACTCCATATATTTCTATAAGATAGAGAAATATATGAGACCCCATATATTTCTAGAACTTGTAGAAATATATGAGACCCCATATATTTCTATAAGGTAGAGAAATATATGAGATGCCATATATTTCTATAACTTGTAAAAATATATGAGACCCCAAATATTTCTATAAAATAGAGAAATTATGAGACCCCATAATTCTATAACTTGTAGAAATATATGACACCCCATATATTTCTATATCTTGTAGAAATATATGAGACCCCATATATTTCAATAACTTGTAGAAATATATGAGACCCCATATATTTCTATAAGATAGAGAAATATATGAGACCCCATATATTTCTATAACTTGTAGAAATATATGAGACTCCATATATTTCTATATCTTGTAGAAATATATGAGACCGCATATATTCCTATAACTTGTACAAATATATGAGACCCCATATATTTCTATAATATAGAGAAATATATGAGACCCCATATATTTCTATAACTTGTAGAAATATATGAGACCCCATATATTTCTATAACTTGTAGAAATATATGAGACCCCATATATTTCTATGACTTGTAGAAATATATGAGACCCCATATATTTCTATAACTTGTAGAAATATATGAGACCCCATATATTTCTATAAGATAGAGAAATATATGAGACCCCATATATTTCTATCACTTGTAAAATATATGAGACCCCATATATTTCAATATCTGTAGAAATATATGAGACCCCATTTATTTCTATAACTTGTAGAAATATATGAGACCCCATATATTTCTATAAGATAGAGAAATATATGAGATCCCAAATATTTCTATAACATGTAGAAATACATGAGACCCCATATATTTCTATAACTTGTAGAAATATATGAGACCCCATATATTTCTATATCTTGTAGAAATATATGAGACCGCATATATTTCTATAACTTGTAGAAATATATGAGACCCCATATATTTCTATAAGATAGAGAAATATATGAGACCGCATATATTTCTATAACTTGTAGAAAAATATGAGACCCCATATATTTCTATAAGATAGAGAAATATATGAGACCCCATATATTTCTATATCTTGTAGAAATATATGAGACCGCATATATTCCTATAACTTGTACAAATATATGAGACCCCATATATTTCTATAACTTGTAGAAATATATGAGACCCCATATATTTCTATAAGATAGAGAAATATAGGAGACCCCAAATATTTCTATAACTTGTAGAAATATATGAGACCCCATATATTTCTATAACTTGTAGGAATATAAGAGACCCCATATATTTCTATATCGTGTAGAAATATATGAGACCCCATATAGTTCTATAACTTGTAGAAATATATGAGACCCCATATATTTCTATAAGATAGAGAAATATATGAGACCCCATATATTTCTATAACTTGTAGAAATATATGAGACCCCATATATTTCTATATCTTTGTGAAATATATGAGACCGCATATATTCCTATAACTGGTACAAATATATGAGACCCCATATATTTCTATAATATAGAGAAATATATGAGACCCCATATATTTCTATAACTTGTAGAAATATATGAGACCCCATATATTTCTATAAGATAGAGAAATAATATGAGACCCCATATATTTCTATAACTTGTAGAAATATATGAGACCCCATATATTTCTATAAGATAGAGAAATATATGGGACCCCATATATTTCTATAACTTGTAGAAATATATGAGACCCCATATATTTCTATAAGATAGAGAAATAATATGAGACCCCATATATTTCTATAACTTGTAGAAATATATGAGACCCCATATATTGCTATAACTTGTAGAAATATAGGAGACCCCATATACTTCTATATCTTGTAGAAATATATGAGACCCCATATATTTCTATGACTTGTAGAAATATAGGAGACCCCCTATATTTCTATATCTTGTAGAAATATATGAGACACCATATATTTCTATGACTTGTAGAAATATAGGAGACCCCCTATATTTCTATAAGATAGAGAAATATATGAGACCCCATATATTTCTATGACTTGTAGAGATATAGGAGGCCCCCTATATTTCTATAAGATAGAGAAATATATGAGACCCCATATATTTCTATGACTTGTAGAAATATAGGAGGCCCCCTATATTTCTATAAGATAGAGAAATATATGAGACCCCATATATTCCTCTGACTTGTAGAAATATAGGAAGTCTTCTATATTTCTATAAGATAGAGAAATATATGAGACCCCATATATTTCTATGACTTTTAGAAATATAGGAGGCCCCCTATATTTCTATAAGATAGAGAAATATATGAGACCCCATATATTTCTAGAACTTGTAGAAATATATGAGACCCCATATATTTCTATAAGGTAGAGAAATATATGAGATGCCATATATTTCTATAACTTGTAAAAATATATGAGACCCCAAATATTTCTATAAAATAGAGAAATTATGAGACCCCATAATTCTATAACTTGTAGAAATATATGACACCCCATATATTTCTCTATCTTGTAGAAATATATGAGACCCCATATATTTCAATAACTTGTAGAAATATATGAGACCCCATATATTTCTATAAGATAGAGAAATATATGAGACCCCATATATTTCTATAACTTGTAGAAATATATGAGACTCCATATATTTCTATATCTTGTAGAAATATATGAGACCGCATATATTCCTATAACTTGTACAAATATATGAGACCCCATATATTTCTATAATATAGAGAAATATATGAGACCCCATATATTTCTATAACTTGTAGAAATATATGAGACCCCATATATTTCTATAACTTGTAGAAATATATGAGACCCCATATATTTCTATGACTTGTAGAAATATATGAGACCCCATATATTTCTATAACTTGTAGAAATATATGAGACCCCATATATTTCTATAAGATAGAGAAATATATGAGACCCCATATATTTCTATCACTTGTAAAATATATGAGACCCCATATATTTCAATATCTGTAGAAATATATGAGACCCCATTTATTTCTATAACTTGTAGAAATATATGAGACCCCATATATTTCTATAAGATAGAGAAATATATGAGATCCCAAATATTTCTATAACATGTAGAAATACATGAGACCCCATATATTTCTATAACTTGTAGAAATATATGAGACCCCATATATTTCTATATCTTGTAGAAATATATGAGACCGCATATATTTCTATAACTTGTAGAAATATATGAGACCCCATATATTTCTATAAGATAGAGAAATATATGAGACCGCATATATTTCTATAACTTGTAGAAAAATATGAGACCCCATATATTTCTATAAGATAGAGAAATATATGAGACCCCATATATTTCTATATCTTGTAGAAATATATGAGACCGCATATATTCCTATAACTTGTACAAATATATGAGACCCCATATATTTCTATAACTTGTAGAAATATATGAGACCCCATATATTTCTATAAGATAGAGAAATATAGGAGACCCCAAATATTTCTATAACTTGTAGAAATATATGAGACCCCATATATTTCTATAACTTGTAGGAATATAAGAGACCCCATATATTTCTATATCGTGTAGAAATATATGAGACCCCATATAGTTCTATAACTTGTAGAAATATATGAGACCCCATATATTTCTATAAGATAGAGAAATATATGAGACCCCATATATTTCTATAACTTGTAGAAATATATGAGACCCCATATATTTCTATATCTTTGTGAAATATATGAGACCGCATATATTCCTATAACTGGTACAAATATATGAGACCCCATATATTTCTATAATATAGAGAAATATATGAGACCCCATATATTTCTATAACTTGTAGAAATATATGAGACCCCATATATTTCTATAAGATAGAGAAATAATATGAGACCCCATATATTTCTATAACTTGTAGAAATATATGAGACCCCATATATTTCTATAAGATAGAGAAATATATGAGACCCCATATATTTCTATAACTTGTAGAAATATATGAGACCCCATATATTTCTATAAGATAGAGAAATAATATGAGACCCCATATATTTCTATAACTTGTAGAAATATATGAGACCCCATATATTGCTATAACTTGTAGAAATATAGGAGACCCCATATACTTCTATATCTTGTAGAAATATATGAGACCCCATATATTTCTATGACTTGTAGAAATATAGGAGACCCCCTATATTTCTATATCTTGTAGAAATATATGAGACACCATATATTTCTATGACTTGTAGAAATATAGGAGACCCCCTATATTTCTATAAGATAGAGAAATATATGAGACCCCATATATTTCTATGACTTGTAGAGATATAGGAGGCCCCCTATATTTCTATAAGATAGAGAAATATATGAGACCCCATATATTTCTATGACTTGTAGAAATATAGGAGGCCCCCTATATTTCTATAAGATAGAGAAATATATGAGACCCCATATATTCCTCTGACTTGTAGAAATATAGGAAGTCTTCTATATTTCTATAAGATAGAGAAATATATGAGACCCCATATATTTCTATGACTTTTAGAAATATAGGAGGCCCCCTATATTTCTATAAGATAGAGAAATATATGAAACCCCATATATTTTTATAACTTGTAGAAATATAGGAGATCCCATATATTTCTATAAGTTAGAGAAATATATGAGACCCCATATATTTCTATATCTTGTAGAAATATATGAGACCGCATATATTCCTATAACTTGTACAAATATATGAGACCCCATATATTTCTATAACTTGTAGAAATATATGAGACCCCATATATTTCTATAAGATAGAGACATATATGAGACCCCATATATTTCTATAACTTGTAGAAATATATGAGACCCCATATATTTCTATAACTTTTAGAAATATTAGTGACCCATTATATTTCTCTATCTTGTAGAAATATATGAGACCCCATATATTTCTTTAACTTGTAGAAATATATGAGACCCCATATATTTCTATAAGATAAAGAAATATATGAGACCCCATATATTTCTATAACTTGTAGAAATATATGAGACCCCATATATTTCTATAACTTGTAGAAATATATGAGACCCCATATATTTCTATAAGATAGAGAAATATATGAGACCCCATATATTTCTATCACTTGTAATATATATGAGACCCCATATATTTCTATATCTTGTAGAAATATATGAGACCACATATATTTCTATAACTTGTAGAAATATATGAAACCCCATATATTTCTATAAGATAGAGAAATATATGAGACCCAAATATTTCTATAACTTGTAGAAATACATGAGACCCCATATATTTCTATAACTTGTAGAAATATATGAGACCCCATATATTTCTATATCTTGTAGAAATATATGAGACCTTATATATTTCTATAACCTGTAGCAATATATGAGACCCCATATATTTCTATAAGATAAATATATGAGACCCCATATATTTCTATAACTTGTAGAAATATATGAGACCCCATATATTTCTATAAGATAAAAAAATATATGTGACCCCATATATTTCTATAACTTGTAGAAATATATGAGACCCCATATATTTCTATAAGATAGAGAAATATATGAGACCCCATATATTTCTAGAACTTGTAGAAATATATGAGACCCCATATATTTCTATAAGATAGAGAAATAATATGAGACCCCATATATTTATATAACTTGTAGAAATATATGAGACCCCATATATTGCTATAACTTGTAGAAATATAGGAGACCCCATATACTTCTATATCTTGTAGAAATATATGAGACCCCATATATTTCTATGACTTGTAGAAATATAGGAGACCCCCTATATTTCTATATCTTGTAGAAATATTGAGACACCATATATTTCTATGACTTGTAGAAATATAGGAGACCCCCTATATTTCTATAAGATAGAGAAATATATGAGACCCCATATATTTCTATGACTTGTAGAGATATAGGAGGCCCCCTATATTTCTATAAGATAGAGATTTATATGAGACCCCATATATTTCTATGACTTGTAGAAATATAGGAGGCCCCCTATATTTCTATAAGATAGAGAAATATATGAGACCCCATATATTCCTCTGACTTGTAGAAATATAGGAAGTCTTCTATATTTCTATAAGATAGAGATATATATGAGACCCCATATATTTCTATGACTTTTAGAAATATAGGAGGCCCCCTATATTTCTATAAGATAGAGAAATATATGAAACCCCATATATTTTTATAACTTGTAGAAATATAGGAGATCCCATATATTTCTATAAGTTAGAGAAATATATGAGACCCCATATATTTCTATATCTTGTAGAAATATATGAGACCCCATATATTTCTATAAGATAGAGAAATATATGTGACCCCATATATTTCTATAACTTGTAGAAATATATGAGACTCCATATATTTCTATAAGATAGAGAAATATATGAGACCCCATATATTTCTAGAACTTGTAGAAATATATGAGACCCCATATATTTCTATAAGGTAGAGAAATATATGAGATGCCATATATTTCTATAACTTGTAAAAATATATGAGACCCCATATATTTCTATAAAATAGAGAAATTATGAGACCCCATATATTTCTATAACTTGTAGAAATATATGACACCCCATATATTTCTATATCTTGTAGAAATATATGAGACCCCATATATTTCAATAACTTGTAGAAATATATGAGACCCCATATATTTCTATAAGATAGAGAAATATATGAGACCCCATATATTTCTATAACTTGTAGAAATATATGAGACTCCATATATTTCTATATCTTGTAGAAATATATGAGACCGCATATATTCCTATAACTTGTACAAATATATGAGACCCCATATATTTCTATAATATAGAGAAATATATGAGACCCCATATATTTCTATAACTTGTAGAAATATATGAGACCCCATATATTTCTATAACTTGTAGAAATATATGAGACCCCATATATTTCTATGACTTGTAGAAATATATGAGACCCCATATATTTCTATAACTTGTAGAAATATATGAGACCCCATATATTTCTATAAGATAGAGAAATATATGAGACCCCATATATTTCTATCACTTGTAAAATATATGAGACCCCATATATTTCAATATCTGTAGAAATATATGAGACCCCATATATTTCTATAACTTGTAGAAATATATGAGACCCCATATATTTCTATAAGATAGAGAAATATATGAGATCCCAAATATTTCTATAACATGTAGAAATACATGAGACCCCATATATTTCTATAACTTGTAGAAATATATGAGACCCCATATATTTCTATATCTTGTAGAAATATATGAGACCGCATATATTTCTATAACTTGTAGAAATATATGAGACCCCATATATTTCTATAAGATAGAGAAATATATGAGACCGCATATATTTCTATAACTTGTAGAAAAATATGAGACCCCATATATTTCTATAACATAGAGAAATATATGAGACCCCATATATTTCTATATCTTGTAGAAATATATGAGACCGCATATATTCCTATAACTTGTACAAATATATGAGACCCCATATATTTCTATAACTTGTAGAAATATATGAGACCCCATATATTTCTATAAGATAGAGAAATATATGAGACCCCATATATTTCTATATCTTGTAGAAATATATGAGACCGCATATATTCCTATAACTTGTACAAATATATGAGACCCCATATATTTCTATAACTTGTAGAAATATATGAGACCCCATATATTTCTATAAGATAGAGAAATATATGAGACCCCATATATTTCTATAACTTGTAGAAATATATGAGACCCCATATATTTCTATAACTTTTAGAAATATTAGTGACCCATTATATTTCTCTATCTTGTAGAAATATATGAGACCCATATATTTCTTAAACTTGTAGAAATATATGAGACACCATATATTTCTATAAGATAAAGAAATATATGAGACCCCATATATTTCTATAACTTGTAGAAATATATGAGACCCCATATATTTCTATAACTTGTAGAAATATATGAGACCCCATATATTTCTATAAGATAGAGAAAAATATGACACCCCATATATTTCTATCACTTGTAATATATATGAGACCCCATATATTTCTATATCTTGTAGAAATATATGAGACCACATATATTTCTATAACTTGTAGAAATATATGAAACCCCATATATTTCTATAAGATAGAGAAATATATGAGACCCAAATATTTCTATAACTTGTAGAAATACATGAGACCCCATATATTTCTATAACTTGTAGAAATATATGAGACCCCATATATTTCTATATCTTGTAGAAATATATGAGACCTTATATATTTCTATAACCTGTAGCAATATATGAGACCCCATATATTTCTATAAGATAAATATATGAGACCCCATATATTTCTATAACTTGTAGAAATATATGAGACTCCATATATTTCTATAAGATAAAAAAATATATGTGACCCCATATATTTCTATAACTTGTAGAAATATATGAGACCCCATATATTTCTATAAGATAGAGAAATATATGAGACCCCATATATTTCTATAACTTGTAGAAATATATGGGACCCCATATATTTCTATAAGATAGAGAAATAATATGAGACCCCATATATTTATATAACTTGTAGAAATATATGAGACCCCATATATTGCTATAACTTGTAGAAATATAGGAGACCCCATATACTTCTATATCTTGTAGAAATATATGAGACCCCATATATTTCTATGACTTGTAGAAATATAGGAGACCCCCTATATTTCTATATCTTGTAGACATATATGAGACACCATATATTTCTATGACTTGTAGAAATATAGGAGACCCCCTATATTTCTATAAGATAGAGAAATATATGAGACCCCATATATTTCTATGACTTGTAGAGATATAGGAGGCCCCCTATATTTCTATAAGATAGAGAAATATATGAGACCCCATATATTTCTATGACTTGTAGAAATATAGGAGGCCCCCTATATTTCTATAAGATAGAGAAATATATGAGACCCCATATATTCCTCTGACTTGTAGAAATATAGGAAGTCTTCTATATTTCTATAAGATAGAGAAATATATGAGACCCCATATATTTCTATGACTTTTAGAAATATAGGAGGCCCCCTATATTTCTATAAGATAGAGAAATATATGAAACCCCATATATTTTTATAACTTGTAGAAATATAGGAGATTCCATATATTTCTATAAGTTAGAGAAATATATGAGACCCCATATATTTCTATATCTTGTAGAAATATATGAGACCCCATATATTTCTATAAGATAGAGAAATATATGTGACCCCATATATTTCTATAACTTGTAGAAATATATGAGACTCCATATATTTCTATAAGATAGAGAAATATATGAGACCCCATATATTTCTAGAACTTGTAGAAATATATGAGACCCCATATATTTCTATAAGGTAGAGAAATATATGAGATGCCATATATTTCTATAACTTGTAAAAATATATGAGACCCCAAATATTTCTATAAAATAGAGAAATTATGAGACCCCATAATTCTATAACTTGTAGAAATATATGACACCCCATATATTTCTATATCTTGTAGAAATATATGAGACCCCATATATTTCAATAACTTGTAGAAATATATGAGACCCCATATATTTCTATAAGATAGAGAAATATATGAGACCCCATATATTTCTATAACTTGTAGAAATATATGAGACTCCATATATTTCTATATCTTGTAGAAATATATGAGACCGCATATATTCCTATAACTTGTACAAATATATGAGACCCCATATATTTCTATAATATAGAGAAATATATGAGACCCCATATATTTCTATAACTTGTAGAAATATATGAGACCCCATATATTTCTATAACTTGTAGAAATATATGAGACCCCATATATTTCTATGACTTGTAGAAATATATGAGACCCCATATATTTCTATAACTTGTAGAAATATATGAGACCCCATATATTTCTATAAGATAGAGAAATATATGAGACCCCATATATTTCTATCACTTGTAAAATATATGAGACCCCATATATTTCAATATCTGTAGAAATATATGAGACCCCATTTATTTCTATAACTTGTAGAAATATATGAGACCCCATATATTTCTATAAGATAGAGAAATATATGAGATCCCAAATATTTCTATAACATGTAGAAATACATGAGACCCCATATATTTCTATAACTTGTAGAAATATATGAGACCCCATATATTTCTATATCTTGTAGAAATATATGAGACCGCATATATTTCTATAACTTGTAGAAATATATGAGACCCCATATATTTCTATAAGATAGAGAAATATATGAGACCGCATATATTTCTATAACTTGTAGAAAAATATGAGACCCCATATATTTCTATAAGATAGAGAAATATATGAGACCCCATATATTTCTATATCTTGTAGAAATATATGAGACCGCATATATTCCTATAACTTGTACAAATATATGAGACCCCATATATTTCTATAACTTGTAGAAATATATGAGACCCCATATATTTCTATAAGATAGAGAAATATAGGAGACCCCAAATATTTCTATAACTTGTAGTAATATATGAGACCCCATATATTTCTATAACTTGTAGGAATATAAGAGACCCCATATATTTCTATATCGTGTAGAAATATATGAGACCCCATATAGTTCTATAACTTGTAGAAATATATGAGACCCCATATATTTCTATAAGATAGAGAAATATATGAGACCCCATATATTTCTATAACTTGTAGAAATATATGAGACCCCATATATTTCTATATCTTTGTGAAATATATGAGACCGCATATATTCCTATAACTGGTACAAATATATGAGACCCCATATATTTCTATAATATAGAGAAATATATGAGACCCCATATATTTCTATAACTTGTAGAAATATATGAGACCCCATATATTTCTATAAGATAGAGAAATAATATGAGACCCCATATATTTCTATAACTTGTAGAAATATATGAGACCCCATATATTGCTATAACTTGTAGAAATATAGGAGACCCCATATACTTCTATATCTTGTAGAAATATATGAGACCCCATATATTTCTATGACTTGTAGAAATATAGGAGACCCCCTATATTTCTATATCTTGTAGAAATATATGAGACACCATATATTTCTATGACTTGTAGAAATATAGGAGACCCCCTATATTTCTATAAGATAGAGAAATATATGAGACCCCATATATTTCTATGACTTGTAGAGATATAGGAGGCCCCCTATATTTCTATAAGATAGAGAAATATATGAGACCCCATATATTTCTATGACTTGTAGAAATATAGGAGGCCCCCTATATTTCTATAAGATAGAGAAATATATGAGACCCCATATATTCCTCTGACTTGTAGAAATATAGGAAGTCTTCTATATTTCTATAAGATAGAGAAATATATGAGACCCCATATATTTCTATGACTTTTAGAAATATAGGAGGCCCCCTATATTTCTATAAGATAGAGAAATATATGAAACCCCATATATTTTTATAACTTGTAGAACTATAGGAGATCCCATATATTTCTATAAGTTAGAGAAATATATGAGACCCCATATATTTCTATATCTTGTAGAAATATATGAGACCCCATATATTTCTATAAGATAGAGAAATATATGAGACCCCATATATTTCTAGAACTTGTAGAAATATATGAGACCCCATATATTTCTATAAGGTAGAGAAATATATGAGATGCCATATATTTCTATAACTTGTAAAAATATATGAGACCCCATATATTTCTATAAAATAGAGAAATTATGAGACCCCATATATTTCTATAACTTGTAGAAATATATGACACCCCATATATTTCTAAATCTTGTAGAAATATATGAGACCCCATATATTTCAATAACTTGTAGAAATATATGAGACCCCATATATTTCTATAAGATAGAGAAATATATGAGACCCCATATATTTCTATAACTTGTAGAAATATATGAGACTCCATATATTTCTATATCTTGTAGAAATATATGAGACCGCATATATTCCTATAACTTGTACAAATATATGAGACCCCATATATTTCTATAATATAGAGAAATATATGAGACCCCATATATTTCTATAACTTGTAGAAATATATGAGACCCCATATATTTCTATAACTTGTAGAAATATATGAGACCCCATATATTTCTATGACTTGTAGAAATATATGAGACCCCATATATTTCTATAACTTGTAGAAATATATGAGACCCCATATATTTCTATAAGATAGAGAAATATATGAGACCCCATATATTTCTATCACTTGTAAAATATATGAGACCCCATATATTTCAATATCTGTAGAAATATATGAGACCCCATATAGTTCTATAAATTGTAGAAATATATGAGACCCCATATATTTCTATAAGATAGAGAAATATATGAGATCCCAAATATTTCTATAACATGTAGAAATACATGAGACCCCATATATTTCTATAAATTGTAGAAATATATGAGACCCCATATATTTCTATATCTTGTAGAAATATATGAGACCGCATATATTTCTATAACTTGTAGAAATATATGAGACCCCATATATTTCTATAAGATAGAGAAATATATGAGACCGCATATATTTCTATAACTTGTAGAAAAATATGAGACCCCATATATTTCTATAAGATAGAGAAATATATGAGACCCCATATATTTCTATATCTTGTAGAAATATATGAGACCGCATATATTCCTATAACTTGTACAAATATATGAGACCCAATATATTTCTATAACTTGTAGAAATATATGAGACCCCATATATTTCTATAAGATAGAGAAATATATGAGACCCCATATATTTCTATAACTTGTAGAAATATATGAGACCCCATATATTTCTATAACTTTTAGAAATATTAGTGACCCATTATATTTCTCTATCTTGTAGAAATATATGAGACCCCATATATTTCTTTAACTTGTAGAAATATATGAGACCCCATATATTTCTATAAGATAAAGAAATATATGAGACCCCATATATTTCTATAACTTGTAGAAATATATGAGACCCCATATATTTCTATAACTTGTAGAAATATATGAGACCCCATATATTTCTATAAGATAGAGAAATATATGAGACCCCATATATTTCTATCACTTGTAATATATATGAGACCCCATATATTTCTATATCTTGTAGAAATATATGAGACCACATATATTTCTATAACTTGTAGAAATATATGAAACCCCATATATTTCTATAAGATAGAGAAATATATGAGACCCAAATATTTCTATAACTTGTAGAAATACATGAGACCCCACATATTTCTATAACTTGTAGAAATATATGAGACCACATATATTTCTATATCTTGTAGAAATATATGAGACCTTATATATTTCTATAACCTGTAGCAATATATGAGACCCCATACATTTCTATAAGATAAATATATGAGACCCCATATATTTCTATAACTTGTAGAAATATATGAGACCCCATATATTTCTATAAGATAAAAAAATATATGTGACCCCATATATTTCTATAACTTGTAGAAATATATGAGACCCCATATATTTCTATAAGATAGAGAAATATATGAGACCCCATATATTTCTATAACTTGTAGAAATATATGAGACCCCATATATTTCTATAAGATAGAGAAATAATATGAGACCCCATATATTTCTATAACTTGTAAAAATATATGAGACCCCATATATTGCTGTAACTTGTAGAAATATAGGAGACCCCATATACTTCTATATCTTGTAGAAATATATGAGACCCCATATATTTCTATGACTTGTAGAAATATAGGAGACCCCCTATATTTCTATATCTTGTAGAAATATATGAGACACCATATATTTCTATGACTTGTGGAAATATAGGAGACCCCCTATATTTCTATAAGATAGAGAAATATATGAGACCCCATATATTTCTATGACTTGTAGAGATATAGGAGGCCCCCTATATTTCTATAAGATAGAGAAATATATGAGACCCCATATATTTCTATGACTTGTAGAAATATAGGAGGCCCCCTATATTTCTATAAGATAGAGAAATATATGAGACACCATATATTCCTCTGACTTGTAGAAATATAGGAAGTCTTCTATATTTCTATAAGATAGAGAAATATATGAGACCCCATATATTTCTATGACTTTTAGAAATATAGGAGGCCCCCTATATTTCTATAAGATAGAGAAATATATGAAACCCCATATATTTTTATAACTTGTAGAAATATAGGAGATCCCTTATATTTCGATAAGTTAGAGAAATATATGAGACCCCATATATTTCTATATCTTGTAGAAATATATGAGACCCCATATATTTCTATAAGATAGAGAAATATATGTGACCCCATATATTTCTATAACTTGTAGAAATATATGAGACTCCATATATTTCTATAAGATAGAGAAATATATGAGACCCCATATATTTCTAGAACTTGTAGAAATATATGAGACCCCATATATTTCTATAAGGTAAAGAAATATATGAGATGCCATATATTTCTATAACTTGTAAAAATATATGAGACCCCATATATTTCTATAAAATAGAGAAATTATGAGACCTCATATATTTCTATAACTTGTAGAAATATATGACACCCCATATATTTCTATATCTTGTAGAAATATATGAGACCCCATATATTTCAATAACTTGTAGAAATATATGAGACCCCATATATTTATATAAGATAGAGAAATATATGAGACCCCATATATTTCTATAACTTGTAGAAATATATGAGACTCCATATATTTCTATATCTTGTAGAAATATATGAGACCGCATATATTCCTATAACTTGTACAAATATATGAGATCCCATATATTTCTATAATATAGAGAAATATATGAGACCCCATATATTTCTATAACTTGAAGAAATATATGAGACCCCATATATTTCTATAACTTGTAGAAATATATGAGACCCCATATATTTCTATGACTTGTAGAAATATATGAGACCCCATATATTTCTATAACTTGTAGAAATATATGAGACCCCATATATTTCTATAAGATAGAGAAATATATGAGATCCCAAATATTTCTATAACATGTAGAAATACATGAGACCCCATATATTTCTATAACTTGTAGAAATATATGAGACCCCATATATTTCTATAACTTGTAGAAATATATGAGACCCCATATATTTCTATATCTTGTAGAAATATATGAGACCGCATATATTTCTATAACTTGTAGAAATATATGAGACCCGATATATTTCTATAAGATAGAGAAATATATGAGACCGCATATATTTCTATAACTTGTAGAAAAATATGAGACCCCATATATTTCTATAAGATAGAGAAATATATGAGACCCCATATATTTCTATATCTTGTAGAAATATATGAGACCGCTTTTTCCTATAACTTGTACAAATATATGAGACCCCATATATTTCTATAACTTGTAGAAATATATGAGATCCCATATATTTCTATAAGATAGAGAAATATATGAGACCCCAAATATTTCTATAACTTGTAGAAATATATGAGACCCCATATATTTCTATAACTTGTAGGAATATAAGAGACCCCATATATTTCTATATCGTGTAGAAATATATGAGACCCCATATAGTTCTATAACTTGTAGAAATATGAGACCCCATATATTTCTATAAAATAGAGAAATATATGAGACCCCATATATTTCTATAACTTGTAGAAATATATGAGACCCCATATATTTCTATATCTTTGTGAAATATATGAGACCGCATATATTCCTATAACTGGTACAAATATATGAGACCCCATATATTTCTATAATATAGAGAAATATATGAGACCCCATATATTTCTATAACTTGTAGAAATATATGAGACCCCATATATTTCTATGACTTGTAGAAATATAGGAGACCCCATATATTTCTATAACTTGAAGAAATATATGAGACCCCATATATTTCTATAAGATAGAGAAATATATGTGACCCCATATATTTCTATAACTTGCAGAAATATATGAGACCCCATATATTTCTATAACTTTTAGAAATATTAGTGACCCATTATATTTCTCTATCTTGTAGAAATATATGAGACCCCATATATTTCTTTAACTTGTAGAAATATATGAGACCCCATATATTTCTATAAGATAAAGAAATATATGAGACCCCATATATTTCTATAACTTGTAGAAATATATGAGACCCCATATATTTCTATAACTTGTAGAAATATATGAGACCCCATATATTTCTATAAGATAGAGAAATATATGAGACCCCATATATTTCTATCACTTGTAAAATATATGAGACCCCATATATTTCTATATCTTGTAGAAATATATGAGACCCCATATATTTCTATAACTTGTAGAAATATATGAAACCCCATATATTTCTATAAGATAGAGAAATACATGAGACCCCAAATATTTCTATAAATTGTAGAAATACATGAGACCCCATATATTTCTATAACTTGTAGAAATATATGAGACCCCATATATTTCTATATCTTGTAGAAATATATGAGACCCCATATATTTCTGAAACCTGTAGAAATATATGAGACCCCATATATTTCTATAAGATGAATATATGAGACCCCATATATTTCTATAATTTGTAGAAATATATGAGACTCCATATATTTCTATATTTTGTAGAAATATATGAGACCGCATATATTCCTATAACTTGTACAAATATATGAGATCCCATATATTTCTATAATATAGAGAAATATATGAGACCCCATATATTTCTATAACTTGTAGAAATATATGAGACCCCATATATTTCTATAACTTGTAGAAATATATGAGACCCCATATATTTCTATGACTTGTAGAAATATATGAGACCCCATATATTTCTATAACTTGTAGAAATATATGAGACCCCATATATTGCTATAAGATAGAGAAATATATGAGACCCCATATATTTCTATCACTTGTAAAATATATGAGACCCCATATATTTCAATATCTTGTAGAAATATATGAGACCCCATATATTTCTATAACTTGTAGAAATATATGAGACCCCATATATTTCTATAAGATAGAGAAATATATGAGATCCCAAATATTTCTATAACATGTAGAAATACATGAGACCCCATATATTTCTATAACTTGTAGAAATATATGAGACCCCATATATTTCTATATCTTGTAGAAATATATGAGACCGCATATATTTCTATAACTTGTAGAAATATATGAGACCCCATATATTTCTATATCTTGTAGAAATATATGAGACTGCATATATTTCTATAACTTGTAGAAATATATGAGACCCCATATATTTCTATAAGATAGAGAAATATATGAGACCGCATATATTTCTATAACTTGTAGAAAAATATGAGACCCCATATATTTCTATAAGATAGAGAAATATATGAGACCCCATATATTTCTATGACTTGTAGAAATATAGGAGGCCCCCTATATTTCTATAAGATAGAGAAATATATGAAACCCCATATATTTTTATAACTTGTAGAAATACAGGAGATCCCATATATTTCTATAAGATAGAGAAATATATGAGACCCCACATATTTCTATATCTTGTAGAAATATATGAGACCCCATATATTTCTATAAGATAGAGAAATATATGTGACCCCATATATTTCTATAACTTGTAGAAATATATGAGACTCCATATATTTCTATAAGGTAGAGAAATATATGAGACCCCATATATTTCTAGAACTTGTAGAAATATATGAGACCCCATATATTTCTATAAGATAGAGAAATATATGAGACGCCATATATTTCTATAACTTGTAAAAATATATGAGACCGCATATATTTCTATAAGATAGAGAAATAATGAGACCCCGTATATTTCTATAACTTGTAGAAATATATGACACCCCATATATTTCTATATCTTGTAGAAATATATGAGACCCCATATATTTCAATAACTTGTAGAAATATATGAGACCCCATATATTTCTATAAGATAGAGAAATATATGAGACCCCATATATTAATATAACTTGTAGAAATATATGAGACTCCATATATTACTATATCTTGTAGAAATATATGAGACCGCATATATTCCTATAACTTGTACAAATATATGAGACCCCATATATTTCTATAATATAGAGAAATATATGAGACCCCATATATTTGTATAACTTGTAGAAATATATGAGACCCCATATATTTCTATAACTTGTAGAAATATATGAGACCCCATATATTTCTATGACTTGTAGAAATATATGAGACCCCATATATTTCTATAACTTGTAGAAATATATGAGACCCAATATATTTCTATAAGATAGAGAAATATATGAGACCCCATATATTTCTATCACTTGTAAAATATATGAGACCCCATATATTTCAATATCTTGTAGAAATATATGAGACCCCATATATTTCTATATCTTGTAGAAATATATGAGACCGCATATATTTCTATAACTTGTAGAAATATATGAGACCCCATATATTTCTATAAGATAGAGAAATATATGAGACCCCATTTATTTCTATAACTTGTAGAAATATATGAGACCCCATATATTTCTATAAGATAGAAAAATATATGAGACCCCATATATTTCTATAACTTGTAGAAATATATGAGACCCCATATATTTCTATAAGATAGAGAAATATATGAGACCCCATATATTTCTATGACTTGTAGAAATATAGAAGGCCCCTATATTTCTATAAGATAGAGAAATATATGAGACCCCATATATTTCTATGACTTGTAGATATAGAGGAGGCCCCCTATATTTCTATAAGATAGAGAAATATATGAGACCCCATATATTTCTCTGACTTGTAGAAATATAGGAGGCCCCATATATTTCTATAAGATAGAGAAATATATGAGACCCCATATATTTCTCTGACTTGTAGAAATATAGGAGGCCCCCTATATTTCTATAAGATTGAGAAATATATGAGACCCCATATATTTCTATAATTTGTAGAAATATAGGAGATCCCATATATTTCTATAAGATAGAGAAAAATATGAGACCCCATATATTTCTATATCTTGTAGAAATATATGAGACCCCATATATTTCTATAAGATAGAGAAATATATGTGACCCCATATATTTCTATAACTTGTAGAAATATATGAGACTCAATATATTTCTATAAGTTAGAGAAATATATGAGACACAATATATTTCTAGAACTTGTAGAAATATATGAGACCCCATATATTTCTATAAGATAGAGAAATATATGAGACGCCATATATTTCTATAACTTGTAGAAATATATGAGACCCCATATATTTCTATAAGATAGAGAAATATATAAGACCCCGTATATTTTTATAACTTGTAGAAATATATGAGACCCCATATATTTCTATGACTTGTAGAAATATAGGAGACCCCATATATTTCTATAACTTGTAGAAATATATGAGACCCCATATATTTCTATAAGATAGAGAAATATATGAGACCCCATATATTTCTATAACTTGTAGAAATATATGAGACCCCATATATTTCTATAACTTTTAGAAATATTAGTGACCCATTATATTTCTCTATCTTGTAGAAATATATGAGACCCCATATATTTCTATAACTTGTAGAAATATATGAGACCCCATATATTTCTATAAGATAAAGAAATATATGAGACCCCATATATTTCTATAACTTCTAGAAATATATGAGACCCCATATATTTCTATAACTTGTAGAAATATATGAGACCCCATATATTTCTATAAGATAGAGAAATATATGAGACCCCATATATTTCTATCACTTGTAAAATATATGAGACCCCATAAATTTCTATATCTTGTAGAAATATATGAGACCCCATATATTTCTATAACTTGTAGAAATATATGAAACCCCATATATTTCTATAAGATAGAGAAATATATGAGACCCCAAATATTTCTATAACTTGTAGAAATACATGAGACCCCATATATTTCTATAACTTGTAGAAATATGAGACCCCATATATTTCTATATCTTGTAGAAATATATGAGACCCCATATATTTCTATAACTTGTAGAAATATATGAGACCCCATATATTTCTATAAGATAGAGAAATATATGAGACCCCATATATTTCTATAACTTGTAGAAATATATGAGACCCCATATATTTCTATAAGATAGAAAAATATATGAGACCGCATATATTTCTATAACTTGTAGAAATATATGAGACCCCATATATTTCTATAAGATAGAGAAATATATGAGACCCCATATATTTCTATAACTTGTAGAAATATATGAGACCACATATATTTCTATAAGATAGAGAAATAATATGAGACCCCATATATTTCTATAACTTGTAGAAATATATGAGACCCCGTATATTTCTGTGACTTGTAGAAATATAGGAGGCCCCCTATATTTCTATAAGATAGAGAAATATATGAGACCCCATATATTTCTGTGACTTGTAGAAATATATGAGGGCCCTATATTTCTATAAGATAGAGAAATATATGAGACCCCATATATTTCTGTGACTTGTAGAAATATAGGAGGCCCCCTATATTTCTATAAGATAGAGAAATATATGAGACCCCATATATTTCTATAACTTGTAGAAATATAGGAGATCCCATATATTTCTATATCTTGTAGAAATATATGAGACCGCATATATTCCTATAACTGGTACAAATATATGAGACCCCATATATTTCTATAATATAGAGATATATATGAGACCCCATATATTTCTATAACTTGTAGAAATATATGAGACCCCATATATTTCTATGACTTGTAGAAATATAGGAGACCCCATATATTTCTATAACTTGTAGAAATATATGAGACCCCATATATTTCTATAAGATAGAGAAATATATGAGATCCCATATATTTCTATCACTTGTAAAATATATGAGACCCCATATATTTCTATATCTGGTAGAAATATATGAGACGCCATATATTTCTATAACTTGTAGAAATATATGAAACCCCATATATTTCTATAAGATAGAGAAATATATGAGACCCCAAATATTTCTATATCTTGTAGAAATATATGAGACCACATATATTTCTATAATTTGTAGAAATATATGAGACACCATATATTTCTATAAGATAAATATATGAGACCCCATATATTTCTATAACTTGTAGAAATATAGGAGATCCCATATATTTCTATATCTTGTAGAAATATATGAGACCGCATATATTCCTATAACTGGTACAAATATATGAGACCCCATATATTTCTATAATATAGAGATATATATGAGACCCCATATATTTCTATAACTTGTAGAAATATATGAGACCCCATATATTTCTATGACTTGTAGAAATATAGGAGACCCCATATATTTCTATAACTTGTAGAAATATATGAGACCCCATATATTTCTATAAGATAGAGAAATATATGAGATCCCATATATTTCTATCACTTGTAAAATATATGAGACCCGATATATTTCTATATCTGGTAGAAATATATGAGACGCCATATATTTCTATAACTTGTAGAAATATATGAAACCCCATATATTTCTATAAGATAGAGAAATATATGAGACCCCAAATATTTCTATATCTTGTAGAAATATATGAGACCACATATATTTCTATAATTTGTAGAAATATATGAGACACCATATATTTCTATAAGATAAATATATGAGACCCCATATATTTCTATAACTTGTAGAAATATATGAGACCCCATATATTTTAATAAGATAGAAAAATATATGAGACCCCATATATTTCTATAACTTGTAGAAATATATGAGACCCCATATATTTCTATAAGATAGAGAAATATATGAGACCCCATATACTTCTATATCTTGTAGAAATATATGAGACCCCATATATTTCTATGACTTGTAGAAATATAGGAGACCCCCTATATTTCTATATCTTGTAGAAATATATGAGACACCATATATTTCTATGACTTGTAGAAATATAGGAGACCCCCTATATTTCTATAAGATAGAGAAATATATGAGACCCCATATATTTCTATGACTTGTAGAGATATAGGAGGCCCCCTATATTTCTATAAGATAGAGAAATATATGTGACCCCATATATTTCTATAACTTGTAGAAATATATGAGACTCCATATATTTCTATAAGGTAGAGAAATATATGAGACCCCATATATTTCTAGAACTTGTAGAAATATATGAGACCCCATATATTTCTATAAGATAGAGAAATATATGAGACCCCATATATTTCTATAACTTGTAGAAATATATGAGACCACATATATTTCTCTATCTTGTAGAAATATATGAGACCCCATATATTTCTATAACTTGTAGAAATATATGAGACTCCATATATTACTATATCTTGTAGAAATATATGAGACCGCATATATTCCTATAACTTGTAGAAATATATGAGACCCCATATATTTCTATAACTTGTAGAAATATATGAGACCCCATATATTTCTATGACTTGTAGAAATATAGGAGACCCCATATATTTCTATAACTTGTAGAAATATAAGAGACCCCATATATTTCTATAACTTGTAGAAATATATGAGACCCCATATATTTCTATGACTTGTAGAAATATAGGAGACCCCATATATTTCTATAACTTGTAGAAATATATGAGACCCCATATATTTCTATGACTTGTAGAAATATAGGAGACCCCATATATTTCTATAACTTGTAGAAATATAAGAGACCCCATATATTTCTATAAGATAGAGAAATATATGAGATCCCATATATTTCTATCACTTGTAAAATATATGAGACCCCATATATTTCAATATCTTGTAGAAATATATGCGACCCCATATATTTCTATAACTTGTAGAAATATATGAGACCCCATATATTTCTATAAGATAGAGAAATATATGAGACCCCAAATATTTCTATAACATGTTGAAATACATGAGACCGCATATATTTCTATAACTTGGTGAAATATATGAGACCCCATATATTTCTATATCTTGTAGAAATATATGAGACCGCATATATTTCTATAACTTGTAGAAATATATGAGACCCCATATATTTCTATAAGATAGAGAAATATATGAGACCCCATATATTTCTATAACTTGTAGAAATATATGAGACCCCATATATTTCTATAAGATAGAAAAATATATGAGACCCCATATATTTCTATAACTTGTAGAAATATATGAGACCCCATATATTGCTATAACTTGTAGAAATATAGGAGACCCCATATACTTCTATATCTTGTAGAAATATATGAGACCGCATATATTTCTATAACTTGTAGAAATATATGAGACCCCATATATTTCTATAAGATAGAGAAATATATGAGACCCCATATATTTCTATAACTTGTAGAAATATATGAGACCCCATATATTTCTATAAGATAGAAAAATATATGAGACCCCATATATTTCTGTAACTTGTAGAAATATATGAGACCCCATATATTTCTATAAGATAGAGAAATATATGAGACCCCATATATTTCTATAACTTGTAGAAATATATGAGACCCCATATATTGCTATAACTTGTAGAAATATAGGAGACCCCATATACTTCTATATCTTGTAGAAATATATGAAACCCCATATATTTCTATGACTTGTAGAAATATAGGAGGCCCCCTATATTTCTATAAGATAGAGAAATATATGAGACCCCATATATTTCTCTGACTTGTAGAAATATAGGAGGTCCCCTATATTTCTATAAGATAGAGAAATATATGACACCCCATATATTTCTCTGACTTGTAGAAATATAGGAGGCCCCCTATATTTCTATAAGATAGAGAAATATATGAAACCCCATATATTTTTATAACTTGTAGAAATACAGGAGATCCTATATATTTCTATAAGATAGAGAAATATATGAGACCCTATATATTTCTATATCTTGTAGAAATATATGAGACCCCATATATTTCTATAAGATAGAGAAATATATGTGACCACATATATTTCTATAACTTGTAGAAATATATGAGACTCAATATATTTCTATAAGGTAGAGAAATATATGAGACCCCATATATTTCTAGAACTTGTAGAAATATATGAGACCCCATATATTTCTATAAGATAGAGAAATATATGAGACGCCATATATTTCTATAACTTGTAAAAATATATGAGACCGCATATATTTCTATAAGATAGAGAAATTATGAAACCCCGTATATTTCTATAACTTGTAGAAATATATGACACCCCATATATTTCTATATCTTGTAGAAATATATGAGACCCCATATATTTCAATAACTTGTAGAAATATATGAGACCCCATATATTTATATAAGATAGAGAAATATATGAGACCCCATATATTTCTATAACTTGTAGAAATATATGAGACCCCATATATTTCTATAAGATAGAAAAATATATGAGACCCCATATATTTCTATAACTTGTAGAAATATATGAGACCCCATATATTTCTATAAGATAGAGAAATATATGAGA
The DNA here is from genome assembly GCF_963383645.1 of Muscardinus avellanarius. Taxonomy (NCBI): domain Eukaryota; kingdom Metazoa; phylum Chordata; class Mammalia; order Rodentia; family Gliridae; genus Muscardinus; species Muscardinus avellanarius. The sequence goes on from NC_137798.1 coordinate 23,386,731, forward strand.
CCCCATATATTTCTATAACTTGTAGAAATATATGAGACCCCATATATTTCTATAACTTGTAGAAATATAGGAGACCCCATATACTTCTATATCTTGTAGAAATATATGAGACCCCATATATTTCTATGACTTGTAGAAATATAGGAGACCCCCTATATTTCTATATCTTGTAGAAATATATGAGACACCATATATTTCTATGACTTGTAGAAATATAGGAGACCCCCTCTATTTCTATAAGATAGAGAAATATATGAGACCCCATATATTTCTATGACTTGTAGAAATATAGGAGGCCCCCTATATTTCTATAAGATAGAGAAATATATGAGACCCCATATATTTCTCTGACTTGTAGAAATATAGGAGGCCCCTTATATTTCTATAAGATAGAGAAATATATGAGACCCCATATATTTCTCTGACTTGTAGAAATATAGGAGGCACCCTATATTTCTATAAGATTGAGAAATATATGAGACCCCATATATTTCTATAACTTGTAGAAATATAGGAGATCCCATATATTTCTATAAAATAGAGAAATATATGAGACCCCATATATTTCTATATCTTGTAGAAATATATGAGACCCCATATATTTCTATAAGATAAAGAAATATATGTGACCCCATATATTTCTATAACTTGTAGAAATATATGAGACTCCATATATTTCTATAAGTTAGAGAAATATATGAGACACAATATATTTCTAGAACTTGTAGAAATATATGAGACCCCATATATTTCTATAAGATAGAGAAATATATGAGACGTCATATATTTCTATAACTTGTAGAAATATATGAGACCCCATATATTTCTATAAGATAGAGAAATATATGAGACCCCATATATTTCTATAACTTCTAGAAATATATGAGACCCCATATATTTCTATAACTTGTAGAAATATATGAGACCCCATATATTTCTATAAGATAGAGAAATATATGAGACCCCATATATTTCTATCACTTGTAAAATATATGAGACCCCATATATTTCTATATCTTGTAGAAATATATGAGACCCCATATATTTCTATGACTTGTAGAAATATAGGAGGCCCCCTATATTTCTATAAGATAGAGAAATATATGAGACCCCATATATTTCTATGACTTGTAGAAATATAGGAGGCCCCCTATATTTCTATAAGATAGAGAAATATATGAAAACCCATATATTTTCATAACTTGTAGAAATATAGGAGATCCCATATATTTCGATAAGATTGAGAAATATATGAGACCCCAAATATTTCTATATCTTGTAGAAATATATGAGACCCCATATATTTCTATAAGATAGAGAAATATATGTGACCCCATATTTTTCTATAACTTGTAGAAATATATGAGACTCGATATATTTCTATAAGGTAGAGAAATATATGAGACCCCATATATTTCTAGAACTTGTAGAAATATATGAGACCCCATATATTTCTATAAGATAGAGAAATATATGAGACGCCATATATTTCTATAACATGTAAAAATATATGAGACCCCATATATTTCTATAAGATAGAGAAATTATGAGACCCCGTATATTTCTATAACTTGTAGAAATATATGACACCCCATATATTTCTATATCTTGTAGAAATATATGAGACCCCATATATTTCAATAACTTGTAGAAATATATGAGACCCCATATATTTCTATAACTTGTAGAAATATATAAGACTCCATATATTTCTATATCTTGTAGAAATATATGAGACCGCATATATTCCTATAACTTGTACAAATATATGAGACCCCATATATTTCTATAATATAGAGAAATATATGAGACCCCATATATTTCTATAACTTGTAGAAATATATGAGACCCCATATATTTCTATAACTTGTAGAAATATATGAGACCCCATATATTTCTATGACTTGTAGAAATATATGAGACCCCATATATTTCTATAACTTGTAGAAATATATGAGACCCCATATATTTCTATAAGATAGAGAAATATATGAGACCCCATATATTTCTATCACTTGTAAAATATATGAGACCCCATATATTTCAATATCTTGTAGAAATATATGAGACCCCATATATTTCTATAACTTGTAGAAATATATGAGACCCCATATATTTCTATAAGATAGAGAAATATATGAGACCCCAAATATTTCTATAACTTGTAGAAATATATGAGACCCCATATATTTCTATAACTTGTAGAAATATATGAGACCCCATATATTTCTATATCGTGTAGAAATATATTAGACCCCATATATTTCTCTATCTTGCAGAAATATATGAGACCCCATATATTTCTATAACTTGTAGAAATATATGAGACCCCATATATTTCTATAAGATAAAGAAATATATGAGACCCCATATATTTCTATAACTTGTAGAAATATATGAGACCCCATATATTTCTATAACTTGTAGAAATATATGAAACCCCATATATTTCTATAAGATAGAGAAATATATGAGACCCCAAATATTTCTATAACTTGTAGAAATACATGAGACCCCATATATTTCTATAACTTGTAGAAATATATGAGACCCCATATATTTCTATATCTTGTAGAAATATATGAGACTCCATATATTTCTATAACTTGTAGAAATATATGAGACCCCATATATTTCTATAAGATAGAAAAATATATGAGACCCCATGTATTTCTATAACTTGTAGAAATATATGAGACCCCATATATTTCTATAAGATAGAGAAATATATGAGACCCCATATATTTCTATAACTTGTAGAAATATATGAGACCCCATATATTGCTATAACTTGTAGAAATATAGGAGACCCCATATACTTCTATATCTTGTAGAAATATATGAGACCCCATATATTTCTATGACTTGTAGAAATAGAGGAGACCCCCTATATTTCTATATCTTGTAGAAATATATGAGACACCATATATTTCTATGACTTGTAGAAATATAGGAGACCCCCTATATTTGTATAAGATAGAGAAATATATGAGACCCCATATATTTCTATGACTTATAGAGATATAGGAGGCCCCCTATATTTCTATAAGATAGAGAAATATATGAAAACCCATATATTTCTATGACTTGTAGAAATATAGGAGGCCCCCTATATTTCTATAAGATAGAGAAATATATGAGACCCCATATATTTCTCTGACTTGTAGAAATATAGGAGGTCCCCTATATTTTTATAAGATAGAGAAATATATGAGACCCCATATATTTCTATGACTTGTAGAAATATAGGAGGCCCCCTATATTTCTATAAGATAGAGAAATATATGAAAACACATATATTTTCATAACTTGTAGAAATATAGGAGATCCCATATATTTCTATAAGATAGAGAAATATATGAGACCCCAAATATTTCTATATCTTGTAGAAATATATGAGACCCCATATATTTCTATATCTTGTAGAAATATATGAGACCGCATATATTTCTATAACTTGTAGAAATATATGAGACCCCATATATTTCTATAAGATAGAGAAATATATGAGACCCCATATATTTCTATAACTTGTAGAAATATATGAGACCCCATATATTTCTATAAGATAGAAAAATATATGAGACCCCATATATTTCTATAACTTGTAGAAATATATGAGACCCCATATATTTCTATAAGATAGAGAAATATATGAGACCCCATATATTTCTATAACTTGTAGAAATATATGAGACCCCATATATTTCTATAAGATAGAGAAATAATATGAGACCCCATATATTTCTATAACTTGTAGAAATATATGAGACCCCATATATTGCTATAACTTGTAGAAATATAGGAGACCCCATATACTTCTATATCTTGTAGAAATATATGAGACCCCATATATTTCTATGACTTGTAGAAATATAGGAGACCCCCTATATTTCTATATCTTGTAGAAATATATGAGACACCATATATTTCTATGACTTGTAGAAATATAGGAGACCCCCTATATTTGTATAAGATAGAGAAATATATGAGACCCCATATATTTCTATGACTTATAGAGATATAGGAGGCCCCCTATATTTCTATAAGATAGAGAAATATATGAAAACCCATATATTTCTATGACTTGTAGAAATATAGGAGGCCCCCTATATTTCTATAAGATAGAGAAATATATGAGACCCCATATATTTCTCTGACTTGTAGAAATATAGGAGGTCCCCTATATTTTTATAAGATAGAGAAATATATGAGACCCCATATATTTCTATGACTTGTAGAAATATAGGAGGCCCCCTATATTTCTATAAGATAGAGAAATATATGAAAACCCATATATTTTCATAACTTGTAGAAATATAGGAGATCCCATATATTTCGATAAGATAGAGAAATATATGAGACCCCAAATATTTCTATATCTTGTAGAAATATATGAGACCCCATATATATCTATAAGATAGAGAAATATATGTGACCCCATATATTTCTATAACTTGTAGAAATATATGAGACTCCATATATTTCTATAAGTTAGAGAAATATATGAGACCCCATATATTTCTAGAACTTGTAGAAATATATGAGTCCCCATATATTTCTATAAGATAGAGAAATATATGAGACGCCATATATTTCTATAACTTGTAAAAATATATGAGACCCCATATATTTCTATAAGATAGAGAAATTATGAGACCCCGTATATTTCTATAACTTGTAGAAATATATGACACCCCATATATTTCTATATCTTGTAGAAATATATGAGACCCCATATATTTCAATAACTTGTAGAAATATATGAGACCCCATATATTTCTATAACTTGTAGAAATATATAAGACTCCATATATTTCTATATCTTGTAGAAATATATGAGACCGCATATATTCCTATAACTTGTACAAATATATGAGACCCCATATATTTCTATAATATAGAGAAATATATGAGACCCCATATATTTCTATAACTTGTAGAAATATATGAGACCCCATATATTTCTATAACTTGTAGAAATATATGAGACCCCATATATTTCTATGACTTGTAGAAATATATGAGACCCCATATATTTCTATAACTTGTAGAAATATATGAGACCCCATATATTTCTATAAGATAGAGAAATATATGAGACCCCATATATTTCTATCACTTGTAAAATATATGAGACCCCATATATTTCAATATCTTGTAGAAATATATGAGACCCCATATATTTCTATAACTTGTAGAAATATATGAGACCCCATATATTTCTATAAGATAGAGAAATATATGAGACCCCAAATATTTCTATAACTTTTAGAAATATATGAGACCCCATATATTTCTATAACTTGTAGAAATATATGAGACCCCATATATTTCTATATCGTGTAGAAATATATTAGACCCCATATATTTCTCTATCTTGCAGAAATATATGAGACCCCATATATTTCTATAACTTGTAGAAATATATGAGACCCCATATATTTCTATAAGATAGAGAAATATATGAGACCCCATATATTTCTATAACTTGTAGAAATATATGAGACCCCATATATTTCTATAACTTGTAGAAATATATGAAACCCCATATATTTCTATAAGATAGAGAAATATATGAGACCCCAAATATTTCTATAACTTGTAGAAATACATGAGAACCCATATATTTCTATAACTTGTAGAAATATATGAGACCCCATATATTTCTATATCTTGTAGAAATATATGAGACTCCATATATTTCTATAACTTGTAGAAATATATGAGACCCCATATATTTCTATAAGATAGAAAAATATATGAGACCCCATGTATTTCTATAACTTGTAGAAATATATGAGACCCCATATATTTCTATAAGATAGAGAAATATATGAGACCCCATATATTTCTATAACTTGTAGAAATATATGAGACCCCATATATTGCTATAACTTGTAGAAATATAGGAGACCCCATATACTTCTATATCTTGTAGAAATATATGAGACCCCATATATTTCTATGACTTGTAGAAATAGAGGAGACCCCCTATATTTCTATATCTTGTAGAAATATATGAGACACCATATATTTCTATGACTTGTAGAAATATAGGAGACCCCCTATATTTGTATAAGATAGAGAAATATATGAGACCCCATATATTTCTATGACTTATAGAGATATAGGAGGCCCCCTATATTTCTATAAGATAGAGAAATATATGAAAACCCATATATTTCTATGACTTGTAGAAATATAGGAGGCCCCCTATATTTCTATAAGATAGAGAAATATATGAGACCCCATATATTTCTCTGACTTGTAGAAATATAGGAGGTCCCCTATATTTTTATAAGATAGAGAAATATATGAGACCCCATATATTTCTATGACTTGTAGAAATATAGGAGGCCCCCTATATTTCTATAAGATAGAGAAATATATGAAAACACATATATTTTCATAACTTGTAGAAATATAGGAGATCCCATATATTTCTATAAGATAGAGAAATATATGAGACCCCAAATATTTCTATATCTTGTAGAAATATATGAGACCCCATATATTTCTATATCTTGTAGAAATATATGAGACCGCATATATTTCTATAACTTGTAGAAATATATGAGAACCCATATATTTCTATAAGATAGAGAAATATATGAGACCCCATATATTTCTATAACTTGTAGAAATATATGAGACCCCATATATTTCTATAAGATAGAAAAATATATGAGACCCCATATATTTCTATAACTTGTAGAAATATATGAGACCCCATATATTTCTATAAGATAGAGAAATATATGAGACCCCATATATTTCTATAACTTGTAGAAATATATGAGACCCCATATATTTCTATAAGATAGAGAAATAATATGAGACCCCATATATTTCTATAACTTGTAGAAATATATGAGACCCCATATATTGCTATAACTTGTAGAAATATAGGAAACCCCATATACTTCTATATCTTGTAGAAATATATGAGACCCCATATATTTCTATGACTTGTAGAAATATAGGAGACCCCCTATATTTCTATATCTTGTAGAAATATATGAGACACCATATATTTCTATGACTTGTAGAAATATAGGAGACCCCCTATATTTGTATAAGATAGAGAAATATATGAGACCCCATATATTTCTATGACTTATAGAGATATAGGAGGCCCCCTATATTTCTATAAGATAGAGAAATATATGAAAACCCATATATTTCTATGACTTGTAGAAATATAGGAGGCCCCCTATATTTCTATAAGATAGAGAAATATATGAGACCCCATATATTTCTCTGACTTGTAGAAATATAGGAGGTCCCCTATATTTTTATAAGATAGAGAAATATATGAGACCCCATATATTTCTATGACTTGTAGAAATATAGGAGGCCCCCTATATTTCTATAAGATAGAGAAATATATGAAAACCCATATATTTTCATAACTTGTAGAAATATAGGAGATCCCATATATTTCGATAAGATAGAGAAATATATGAGACCCCAAATATTTCTATATCTTGTAGAAATATATGAGACCCCATATATTTCTATAAGATAGAGAAATATATGTGACCCCATATATTTCTATAACTTGTAGAAATATATGAGACTCGATATATTTCTATAAGGTAGAGAAATATATGAGACCCCATATATTTCTAGAACTTGTAGAAATATATGAGACCCCATATATTTCTATAAGATAGAGAAATATATGAGACGCCATATATTTCTATAACATGTAAAAATATATGAGACCCCATATATTTCTATAAGATAGAGAAATTATGAGACCCCGTATATTTCTATAACTTGTAGAAATATATGACACCCCATATATTTCTATATCTTGTAGAAATATATGAGACCCCATATATTTCAATAACTTGTAGAAATATATGAGACCCCATATATTTCTATAACTTGTAGAAATATATAAGACTCCATATATTTCTATATCTTGTAGAAATATATGAGACCGCATATATTCCTATAACTTGTACAAATATATGAGACCCCATATATTTCTATAATATAGAGAAATATATGAGACCCCATATATTTCTATAACTTGTAGAAATATATGAGACCCCATATATTTCTATAACTTGTAGAAATATATGAGACCCCATATATTTCTATGACTTGTAGAAATATATGAGACCCCATATATTTCTATAACTTGTAGAAATATATGAGACCCCATATATTTCTATAAGATAGAGAAATATATGAGACCCCATATATTTCTATCACTTGTAAAATATATGAGACCCCATATATTTCAATATCTTGTAGAAATATATGAGACCCCATATATTTCTATAACTTGTAGAAATATATGAGACCCCATATATTTCTATAAGATAGAGAAATATATGAGACCCCAAATATTTCTATAACTTGTAGAAATATATGAGACCCCATATATTTCTATAACTTGTAGAAATATATGAGACCCCATATATTTCTATATCGTGTAGAAATATATTAGACCCCATATATTTCTCTATCTTGCAGAAATATATGAGACCCCATATATTTCTATAACTTGTAGAAATATATGAGACCCCATATATTTCTATAAGATAAAGAAATATATGAGACCCCATATATTTCTATAACTTGTAGAAATATATGAGACCCCATATATTTCTATAACTTGTAGAAATATATGAAACCCCATATATTTCTATAAGATAGAGAAATATATGAGACCCCAAATATTTCTATAACTTTTAGAAATACATGAGACCCCATATATTTCTATAACTTGTAGAAATATATGAGACCCCATATATTTCTATATCTTGTAGAAATATATGAGACCCCATATATTTCTATAACTTGTAGAAATATATGAGACCCCATATATTTCTATAAGATAGAAAAATATATGAGACCCCATGTATTTCTATAACTTGTAGAAATATATGAGACCCCATATATTTCTATAAGATAGAGAAATATATGAGACCCCATATATTTCTATAACTTGTAGAAATATATGAGACCCCATATATTGCTATAACTTGTAGAAATATAGGAGACCCCATATACTTCTATATCTTGTAGAAATATATGAGACCCCATATATTTCTATGACTTGTAGAAATATAGGAGACCCCCTATATTTCTATATCTTGTAGAAATATATGAGACACCATATATTTCTATGACTTGTAGAAATATAGGAGACCCCCTATATTTGTATAAGATAGAGAAATATATGTGACCCCATATATTTCTATGACTTATAGAGATATAGGAGGCCCCCTATATTTCTATAAGATAGAGAAATATATGAAAACCCATATATTTCTATGACTTGTAGAAATATAGGAGGCCCCCTATATTTCTATAAGATAGAGAAATATATGAGACCCCATATATTTCTCTGACTTGTAGAAATATAGGAGGTCCCCTATATTTTTATAAGATAGAGAAATATATGAGACCCCATATATTTCTATGACTTGTAGAAATATAGGAGGCCCCCTATATTTCTATAAGATAGAGAAATATATGAAAACACATATATTTTCATAACTTGTAGAAATATAGGAGATCCCATATATTTCTATAAGATAGAGAAATATATGAGACCCCAAATATTTCTATATCTTGTAGAAATATATGAGACCCCATATATATCTATAAGATAGAGAAATATATGTGACCCCATATATTTCTATAACTTGTAGAAATATATGAGACTCCATATATTTCTATAAGTTAGAGAAATATATGAGACCCCATATATTTCTAGAACTTGTAGAAATATATGAGACCCCATATATTTCTATAAGATAGAGAAATATATGAGACGCCATATATTTCTATAACTTGTAAAAATATATGAGACCCCATATATTTCTATAAGATAGAGAAATTATGAGACCCCGTATATTTCTATAACTTGTAGAAATATATGACACCCCATATATTTCTATATCTTGTAGAAATATATGAGACCCCATATATTTCAATAACTTGTAGAAATATATGAGACCCCATATATTTCTATAAGATAGAGAAATATATGAGACCCCATATATTTCGATAACTTGTAGAAATATATAAGACGCCATATATTTCTATATCTTGTAGAAATATATGAGACCGCATATATTCCTATAACTTGTACAAATATATGAGACCACATATATTTCTATAATATAGAGAAGTATATGAGACCCCATATATTACTATAACTTGTAGAAATATATGAGACCCCATATATTTCTATAACTTGTAGAAATATATGAGACCCCATATATTTCTATAACTTGTAGAAATATATGAAACCCCATATATTTCTATAAGATAGAGAAATATATGAGAACCCATATATTTCTATCACTTGTAAAATATATGAGACCCCATATATTTCAATATCTTGTAGAAATATATGATACCCCATATATTTCTATAACTTGTACAAATATATGAGACCCCATATATTTCTATAAGATAGAGAAATATATGAGACCCCAAATATTACTATAACTTGTAGAAATATATGAGACCCCATATATTTCTATAACTTGTAGAAATATATGAGACCCCATATATTTCTATATCGTGTAGAAATATATTAGACCCCATATATTTCTCTATCTTGTAGAAATATATGAGACCCCATATATTTCTATAACTTGTAGAAATATATGAGACCCCATATATTTCTATAAGATAAAGAAATATATGAGACCCCATATATTTCTATAACTTGTAGAAATATATGAGACCCCATATATTTCTATAACTTGTAGAAATATATGAGACCCCATATATTTCTATATCGTGTAGAAATATATTAGACCCCATATATTTCTCTATCTTGTAGAAATATATGAGACCCCATATATTTCTATAACTTGTAGAAATATATGAGACCCCATATATTTCTATAAGATAAAGAAATATATGAGACCCCATATATTTCTATAACTTGTAGAAATATATGAGACCCCATATATTTCTATATCTTGTAGAAATATATGACACCCCATATATTTCTATAAGATAGAGAAATATATGAGATCCCATATATTTCTAACACTTGTAAAATATATGAGACCCCATATATTTCAATATCTTGTAGAAATATATGAGACCCCATATATTTCTGTAACTTGTAGAAATATATGAGACCCCATATATTTCTATAAGATAGAGAAATATATGAGACCACAAGTATTTCTATAACTTGTAGAAATATATGAGAACCCATATATTTCTATAACTTGTAGAAATATATGAGACCCCATATATTTCTATATCGTGTAGAAATATATGAGACCCGATATATTTCTAGAACTTGTAGAAATATATGAGACCCCATATATTTCTATAAGATAGAGAAATATATGAGACGCCATATATTTCTATAACTTGTAAAAATATATGAGACCCCATATATTTCTATAAGATAGAGAAATTATGAGACCCCGTATATTTCTATAACTTGTAGAAATATATGACACCCCATATATTTCTATATCTTGTAGAAATATATGAGACCCCATATATTTCTATATCGTGTAGAAATATATGAGACCCCATATAGTTCTATAACTTGTAGAAATATATGAGACCCCATATATTTCTATAAAATAGAGAAATATATGAGACCCCATATATTTCTATAACTTGTAGAAATATATGAGACCCCATATATTTCTATAACTTGTAGGAATATAAGAGACCCCATATATTTCTATATCGTGTAGAAATATATGAGACCCCATATAGTTCTATAACTTGTAGAAATATATGAGACCCCATATATTTCTATAAAATAGAGAAATATATGAGACCCCATATATTTCTATAACTTGTAGAAATATATGAGACCCCATATATTTCTATATCTTTGTGAAATATATGAAACCGCATATATTCCTATAACTGGTACAAATATATGAGACCCCATATATTTCTATAATATAGAGAAATATATCAGACCCCATATATTTCTATAACTTGTAGAAATATATGAGACCCCATATATTTCTATGACTTGTAGAAATATAGGAGACCCCATATATTTCTATAACTTGAAGAAATATATGAGACCACATATATTTCTATAAGATAGAGAAATATATGTGACCCCATATATTTCTATAACTTGCAGAAATATATGAGACCCCATATATTTCTATAACTTTTAGAAATATTAGTGACCCATTATATTTCTCTATCTTGTAGAAATATATGAGACCCCATATATTTCTTTAACTTGTAGAAATATATGAGACCCCATATATTTCTATAAGATAAAGAAATATATGAGACCCCATATATTTCTATAACTTGTAGAAATATATGAGACCCCATATATTTCTATAACTTGTAGAAATATATGAGACCCCATATATTTCTATAAGATAGAGAAATATATGAGACCCCATATATTTCTATCACTTGTAAAATATATGAGACCCCATATATTTCTATATCTTGTAGAAATATATGAGACCCCATATATTTCTATAACTTGTAGAAATATATGAAACCCCATATATTTCTATAAGATAGAGAAATACATGAGACCCCAAATATTTCTATAACTTGTAGAAATACATGAGACCCCATATATTTCTATAACTTGTAGAAATATATGAGACCCCATATATTTCTATATCTTGTAGAAATATATGAGACCCCATATATTTCTGAAACCTGTAGAAATATATGAGACCCCATATCTTTCTATAAGATGAATATATGAGACCCCATATATTTCTATAACTTGTAGAAATATATGAGACTCCATATATTTCTATATCTTGTAGAAATATATGAGACCGCATATATTCCTATAACTTGTACAAATATATGAGATCCCATATATTTCTATAATATAGAGAAATATATGAGACCCCATATATTTCTATAACTTGTAGAAATATATGAGACCCCATATATTTCTATAACTTGTAGAAATATATGAGACCCCATATATTTCTATGACTTGTAGAAATATATGAGACCCCATATATTTCTATAACTTGTAGAAATATATGAGACCCCATATATTTCTATAAGATAGAGAAATATATGAGACCCCATATATTTCTATTACTTGTAAAATATATGAGACCCCATATATTTCAATATCTTGTAGAAATATATGAGACCCCATATATTTCTATAACTTGTAGAAATATATGAGACCCCATATATTTCTATAAGATAGAGAAATATATGAGATCCCAAATATTTCTATAACATGTAGAAATACATGAGACCCCATATATTTCTATAACTTGTAGAAATATATGAGACCCCATATATTTCTATATCTTGTAGAAATATATGAGACCGCATATATTTCTATAACTTGTAGAAATATATGAGACCCCATATATTTCTATATCTTGTAGAAATATATGAGACCGCATATATTTCTATAACTTGTAGAAATATATGAGACCCCATATATTTCTATAAGATAGAGAAATATATGAGACCGCATATATTTCTATAACTTGTAGAAAAATATGAGACCCCATATATTTCTATAAGATAGAGAAATATATGAGACCCCATATATTTCTATATCTTGTAGAAATATATGAGACCGCATATATTCCTATAACTTGTACAAATATATGAGACCCCATATATTTCTATAACTTGTAGAAATATATGAGATCCCATATATTTCTATAAGATAGAGAAATATATGAGACCCCAAATATTTCTATAACTTGTAGAAATATATGAGACCCCATATATTTCTATAACTTGTAGGAATATAAGAGACCCCATATATTTCTATATCGTGTAGAAATATATGAGACCCCATATAGTTCTATAACTTGTAGAAATATATGAGACCCCATATATTTCTATAAAATAGAGAAATGTATGAGACCCCATATATTTCTATACCTTGTAGAAATATATGAGACCCCATATATTTCTATATCTTTGTGAAATATATGAGACCGCATATATTCCTATAACTGGTACAAATATATGAGACCCCATATATTTCTATAATATAGAGAAATATATGAGACCCCATATATTTCTATAACTTGTAGAAATATATGAGACCCCATATATTTCTATGACTTGTAGAAATATAGGAGACCCCATATATTTCTATAACTTGAAGAAATATATGAGACCCCATATATTTCTATAAGATAGAGAAATATATGTGACCCCATATATTTCTATAACTTGCAGAAATATATGAGACCCCATATATTTCTATAACTTTTAGAAATATTAGTGACGCATTATATTTCTCTATCTTGTAGAAATATATGAGACCCCATATATTTCTTTAACTTGTAGAAATATATGAGACCCCATATATTTCTATAAGATAAAGAAATATATGAGACCCCATATATTTCTATAACTTGTAGAAATATATGAGACCCCATATATTTCTATAACTTGTAGAAATATATGAGACCCCATATATTTCTATAAGATAGAGAAATATATGAGACCCCATATATTTCTATCACTTGTAAAATATATGAGACCCCATATATTTCTATATCTTGTAGAAATATATGAGACCCCATATATTTCTATAACTTGTAGAAATATATGAAACCCCATATATTTCTATAAGATAGAGAAATACATGAGACACCAAATATTTCTATAACTTGTAGAAATACATGAGACCCCATATATTTCTATAACTTGTAGAAATATATGAGACCCCATATATTTCTATATCTTGTAGAAATATATGAGACCCCATATATTTCTGAAACCTGTAGAAATATATGAGACCCCATATATTTCTATAAGATGAATATATGAGACCCCATATATTTCTATAACTTGTAGAAATATATGAGACCCCATATATTTCTATAAGATAGAGAAATATATGAGACCCCATATATTGCTATAATTTGTAGAAATATAGGAGACCCCATATACTTCTATATCTTGTAGAAATATATGAGACCCCATATATTTCTATGACTTGTAGAAATATAGGAGACCCCCTATATTTCTATATCTTGTAGAAATATATGAGACACCATATATTTCTATGACTTGTAGAAATATAGGAGACCCCCTATATTTCTATAAGATAGAGAAATATATGAGACCCCATATATTTCTATGACTTGTAGAGATATAGGAGGCCCCCTATATTTCTATAAGATAGAGAAATATATGAGACCCCATATATTTCTATGACTTGTAGAAATATAGGAGGCCCCCTATATTTCTATAAGATAGAGAAATATATGAGAACCCATATATTTCTCTGACTTGTAGAAATATAGGAAGTCCCCTATATTTCTATAAGATAGAGAAATATATGAGACCCCATATATTTCTATGACTTGTAGAAATATAGGAGGCCCCCTATATTTCTATAAGATAGAGAAATATATGAAACCCCATAATTTTTTATAACTTGTAGAAATACAGGAGATCCCATATATTTCTATAAGATAGAGAAATATATGAGACCCCACATATTTCTATATCTTGTAGAAATATATGAGACCCCATATATTTCTATAAGATAGAGAAATATATGTGACCCCATATATTTCTATAACTTGTAGAAATATATGAGACTCCATATATTTCTATAAGGTAGAGAAATATATGAGACCCCATATATTTCTAGAACTTGTAGAAATATATGAGACCCCATATATTCTATAAGATAGAGAAATATATGAGACCCCATATATTTCTATAACTTGTAGAAATATATGAGACTCCATATATTACTATATCTTGTAGAAATATATGAGACCGCATATATTCCTATAACTTGTACAAATATATGAGACCCCATATATTTCTATAATATAGAGAAATATATGAGACCCCATATATTGTATAACTTGTAGAAATATATGAGACCCCATATATTTCTATAACTTGTAGAAATATATGAGACCCCATATATTTCTATGACTTGTAGAAATATAGGAGACCCCATATATTTCTATAACTTGTAGAAATATATGAGACCCAATATATTTCTATAAGATAGAGAAATATATGAGACCCCATATATTTCTATCACTTGTAAAATATATGAGACCCCATATATTTCAATATCTTGTAGAAATATATGAGACCCCATATATTTCTATATCTTGTAGAAATATATGAGACCGCATATATTTCTATAACTTGTAGAAATATATGAGACCCCATATATTTCTATAAGATAGAAAAATATATGAGACCCCATATATTTCTATAACTTGTAGAAATATATGAGACCCCATATATTTCTATAAGATAGAGAAATATATGAGACCCCATATATTTCTATAACTTGTAGAAATATATAAGACCCCATATATTGCTATAACTTGTAGAAATATAGGAGACCCCATATACTTCTATATCTTGTACAAAATATGAGACCCCATATATTTCTATGACTTGTAGAAATATAGGAGACCCCCTATATTTCTATATCTTGTAGAAATATATGAGACACCATATATTTCTATGACTTGTAGAAATATAGGAGACCCCCTCTATTTCTATAAGATAGAGAAATATATGAGACCCCATATATTTCTATGACTTGTAGAAATATAAGAAGGCCCCTATATTTCTATAAGAATAGAGAAATATATGAGACCCCATATATTTCTATGACTTGTAGATATATAGGAGGCCCCCTATATTTCTATAAGATAGAGAAATATATGAGACCCCATATATTTCTCTGACTTGTAGAACATAGGAGGCCCATATATTCTATAAGATAGAGAAATATATGAGACCCCATATATTTCTCTGACTTGTAGAAATATAGGAGGCCCCTATATTTCTATAAGATTGAGAAATATATGAGACCCCATATATTTCTATAATTTTGTAGAAATATAGGAGATCCCATATATTTCTATAAGATAGAGAAATATATGAGACCCCATATATTTCTATATCTTGTAGAAATATATGAGACCCCATATATTTCTATAAGATAGAGAAATATATGTGACCCCATATATTTCTATAACTTGTAGAAATATATGAGACTCAATATATTTCTATAAGTTAGAGAAATATATGAGACACAATATATTTCTAGAACTTGTAAGAATATATGAGACCCCATATATTTCTATAAGATAGAGAAATATATGAGACAGCCATATATTTCTATAACTTGTAGAAATATATGAGACCCATATATTTCTATAAGATAGAGAAATATATGAGACCCCGTATATTTTTATAACTTGTAGAAATATATGAGACCCCAATATATTTCTATGACTTGTAGAAATATAGGAGACCCATATATTTCTATAACTTGTAGAAATATATGAGACCCATATATTTCTATAAGATAGAGAAATATATGAGACCCCATATATTCTATAACTTGTAGAAATATATGAGACCCCATATATTTCTATAACTTTTAGAAATAATAGTGACCCATTATATTTCTCTATCTTGTAGAAATATATGAGACCCCATATATTTCTATAACTTGTAGAAATATATGAGACCCCATATATTTCTATAAGATAAAGAAATATATGAGACCCCATATATTTCTATAACTTCTAGAAATATATGAGACCCCATATATTTCTATAACTTGTAGAAATATATGAGACCCCATATATTTCTATAAGATAGAGAAATATATGAGACCACATATATTTCTATAAGATAGAGAAATATATGAGACCCCATATATTTCTATAACTTGTAGAAATATATGAGACCACATATATTTCTATAAGATAGAGAAATAATATGAGACCCCATATATTTCTATAACTTGTAGAAATATATGAGACCCCGTATATTTCTGTGACTTGTAGAAATATAGGAGGCCCCCTATATTTCTATAAGATAGAGAAATATATGAGACCCCATATATTTCTGTGACTTGTAGAAATATATGAAGGCCCTATATTTCTATAAGATAGAGAAATATATGAGACCCCATATATTTCTGTGACTTGTAGAAATATAGGAGGCCCCCTATATTTCTATAAGATAGAGAAATATATGAGACCCCATATATTTCTATAACTTGTAGAAATATAGGAGATCCCATATATTTCTATATCTTGTAGAAATATATGAGACCGCATATATTCCTATAACTGGTACAAATATATGAGACCCCATATATTTCTATAATATAGAGATATATATGAGACCCCATATATTTCTATAACTTGTAGAAATATATGAGACCCCATATATTTCTATGACTTGTAGAAATATAGGAGACCCCATATATTTCTATAACTTGTAGAAATATATGAGACCCCATATATTTCTATAAGATAGAGAAATATATGAGATCCCATATATTTCTATCACTTGTAAAATATATGAGACCCCATATATTTCTATATCTGGTAGAAATATATGAGACGCCATATATTTCTATAACTTGTAGAAATATATGAAACCCCATATATTTCTATAAGATAGAGAAATATATGAGACCCCAAATATTTCTATATCTTGTAGAAATATATGAGACCACATATATTTCTATAATTTGTAGAAATATATGAGACACCATATATTTCTATAAGATAGAGAAATATATGAGACCCCATATATTTCTAGAACTTGTAGAAATATATGAGACCCCATATATTTCTATAAGATAGAGAAATATATGAGACGCCATATATTTCTATAACTTGTAAAAATATATGAGACCGCATATATTTCTATAAGATAGAGAAATTATGAAACCCCGTATATTTCTATAACTTGTAGAAATATATGACACCCCATATATTTCTATATCTTGTAGAAATATATGAGACCCCATATATTTCAATAACTTGTAGAAATATATGAGACCCCATATATTTCTATAAGATAGAGAAATATATGAGACCCCATATATTTCTATAACTTGTAGAAATATATGAGACCCCATATATTACTATATCTTGTAGAAATATATGAGACCGCATATATTCCTATAACTTGTACAAATATATGAGACCCCATATATTTCTATAATATAGAGAAATATATGAGACCCCATATATTTGTATAACTTGTAGAAATATATGAGACCCCATATATTTCTATAACTTGTAGAAATATATGAGACCCCATATATTTCTATGACTTGTAGAAATATAGGAGACCCCATATATTTCTATAACTTGTAGAAATATATGAGACCCAATATATTTCTATAAGATAGAGAAATATATGAGACCCCATATATTTCTATCACTTGTAAAATATATGAGACCCCATATATTTCAATATCTTGTAGAAATATATGAGACCCCATATATTTCTATATCTTGTAGAAATATATGAGACCGCATATATTTCTATAACTTGTAGAAATATATGAGACCCCATATATTTCTATAAGATAGAGAAATATATGAGACCCCATATATTTCTATAACTTGTAGAAATATATGAGACCCCATATATTTCTATAAGATAGAAAAATATATGAGACCCCATATATTTCTATAACTTGTAGAAATATATGAGACCCCATATATTTCTATAAGATAGAGAAATATATGAGACCCCATATATTTCTATAACTTGTAGAAATATATGAGACCCCATATATTGCTATAACTTGTAGAAATATAGGAGACCCCATATACTTCTATATCTTGTAGAAATATGAGACCCCATATATTTCTATGATTGTAGAAATATAGGAGACCCCCTATATTTCTATATCTTGTAGAAATATATGAGACACCATATATTTCTATGACTTGTAGAAATATAGGAGACCCCCTCTATTTCTATAAGATAGAGAAATATATGAGACCCCATATATTTCTATGACTTGTAGAAATATAGAAGGCCCCTATATTTCTATAAGATAGAGAAATATATGAGACCCCATATATTTCTATGACTTGTAGATATATAGGAGGCCCCCTATATTTCTATAAGATAGAGAAATATATGAGACCCCATATATTTCTCTGACTTGTAGAAACATAGGAGGCCCCATATATTTCTATAAGATAGAGAAATATATGAGACCCCATATATTTCTCTGACTTGTAGAAATATAGGAGGCCCCCTATATTTCTATAAGATTGAGAAATATATGAGACCCCATATATTTCTATAATTTGTAGAAATATAGGAGATCCCATATATTTCTATAAGATAGAGAAATATATGAGACCCCATATATTTCTATATCTTGTAGAAATATATGATACCCCATATATTTCTATAAGATAGAGAAATATATGTGACCCCAATAATTTCTATAACTTGTAGAAATATATGAGACTCAATATATTTCTATAAGTTAGAGAAATATATGAGACACAATATATTTCTAGAACTTGTAGAAATATATGAGACCCCATATATTTCTATAATATAGAGAAATATATGAGACGCCATATATTTCTATAACTTGTAGAAATATATGAGACCCCATATATTTCTATAAGATAGAGAAATATATGAGACCCCGTATATTTTTATAACTTGTAGAAATATATGAGACCCCATATATTTCTATGACTTGTAGAAATATAGGAGACCCCATATATTTCTATAACTTGTAGAAATATATGAGACCCCATATATTTCTATAAGATAGAGAAATATATGAGACCCCATATATTTCTATAACTTGTAGAAATATATGAGACCCCATATATTTCTTTAACTTTTAGAAATATTAGTGACCCATTATATTTCTCTATCTTGTAGAAATATATGAGACCCCATATATTTCTATAACTTGTAGAAATATATGAGACCCCATATATTTCTATAAGATAAAGAAATATATGAGACCCCATATATTTCTATAACTTCTAGAAATATATGAGACCCCATATATTTCTATAACTTGTAGAAATATATGAGACCCCATATATTTCTATAAGATAGAGAAATATATGAGACCCCATATATTTCTATAAGATAGAGAAATATATGAGACCCCATATATTTCTATAACTTGTAGAAATATATGAGACCACATATATTTCTATAAGATAGAGAAATAATATGAGACCCCATATATTTCTATAACTTGTAGAAATATATGAGACCCCGTATATTTCTGTGACTTGTAGAAATATAGGAGGCCCCCTATATTTCTATAAGATAGAGAAATATATGAGACCCCATATATTTCTGTGACTTGTAGAAATATATGAGGGCCCTATATTTCTATAAGATAGAGAAATATATGAGACCCCATATATTTCTGTGACTTGTAGAAATATAGGAGGCCCCCTATATTTCTATAAGATAGAGAAATATATGAGACCCCATATATTTCTATAACTTGTAGAAATATAGGAGATCCCATATATTTCTATATCTTGTAGAAATATATGAGACCGCATATATTCCTATAACTGGTACAAATATATGAGACCCCATATATTTCTATAATATAGAGATATATATGAGACCCCATATATTTCTATAACTTGTAGAAATATATGAGACCCCATATATTTCTATGACTTGTAGAAATATAGGAGACCCCATATATTTCTATAACTTGTAGAAATATATGAGACCCCATATATTTCTATAAGATAGAGAAATATATGAGATCCCATATATTTCTATCACTTGTAAAATATATGAGACCCCATATATTTCTATATCTGGTAGAAATATATGAGACGCCATATATTTCTATAACTTGTAGAAATATATGAAACCCCATATATTTCTATAAGATAGAGAAATATATGAGACCCCAAATATTTCTATATCTTGTAGAAATATATGAGACCACATATATTTCTATAATTTGTAGAAATATATGAGACACCATATATTTCTATAAGATAAATATATGAGACCCCATATATTTCTATAACTTGTAGAAATATATGAGACCCCATATATTTTAATAAGATAGAAAAATATATGAGACCCCATATATTTCTATAACTTATAGAAATATATGAGACCCCATATATTTCTATAAGATAGAGAAATATATGAGACCCCATATACTTCTATATCTTGTAGAAATATATGAGACCCCATATATTTCTATGACTTGTAGAAATATAGGAGACCCCCTATATTTCTATATCTTGTAGAAATATATGAGACACCATATATTTCTATGACTTGTAGAAATATAGGAGACCCCCTATATTTCTATAAGATATAGAAATATATGAGACCCCATATATTTCTATGACTTGTAGAGATATAGGAGGCCCCCTATATTTCTATAAGATAGAGAAATATATGAGACCCCATATATTTCTATGACTTGTAGAAATATAGGAGCCCCCCTATATTTCTATAAGATAGAGAAATATATGAGACCCCATATATTTCTCTGACTTGTAGAAATATAGGAGTCCCCCTATATTTCTATAAGATAGAGAAATATATGAAACCCCATATATTTTTATAACTTGTAGAAATACAGGAGATCCCATATATTTCTATAAGATAGAGAAATATATGAGACCCCACATATTTCTATATCTTGTAGAAGTATATGAGACCCCATATATTTCTATAAGATAGAGAAATATATGTGACCCCATATATTTCTATAACTTGTAGAAATATATGAGACTCCATATATTTCTATAAGGTAGAGAAATATATGAGACCCCATATATTTCTAGAACTTGTAGAAATATATGAGACCCCATATATTTCTATAAGATAGAGAAATATATGAGACGCCATATATTTCTATAACTTGTAAAAATATATGAGACCGCATATATTTCTATAAGATAGAGAAATTATGAGACCCCTTATATTTCTATAACTTGTAGAAATATATGACACCCCATATATTTCTATATCTTGTAGAAATATATGAGACCCCATATATTTCAATAACTTGTAGAAATATATGAGACCCCATATATTTCTAAAAGATAGAGAAATATATGAGACCCCATATATTTCTATAACTTGTAGAAATATATGAGACTCCATATATTACTATATCTTGTAGAAATATATGAGACCGCATATATTCCTATAACTTGTAGAAATATATGAGACCCCATATATTTCTATAACTTGTAGAAATATATGAGACCCCATATATTTCTATGACTTGTAGAAATATAGGAGACCCCATATATTTCTATAACTTGTAGAAATATAAGAGACCCCATATATTTCTATAACTTGTAGAAATATATGAGACCCCATATATTTCTATGACTTGTAGAAATATAGGAGACCCCATATATTTCTATAACTTGTAGAAATATATGAGACCCCATATATTTCTATGACTTGTAGAAATATAGGAGACCCCATATATTTCTATAACTTGTAGAAATATAAGAGACCACATATATTTCTATAAGATAGAGAAATATATGAGATCCCATATATTTCTATCACTTGTAAAATATATGAGACCCCATATATTTCAATATCTTGTAGAAATATATGCGACCCCATATATTTTTTTAACTTGTAGAAATATATGAGACCCCATATATTTCTATAAGATAGAGAAATATATGAGACCCCAAATATTTCTATAACATGTTGAAATACATGAGACCCCATATATTTCTATAACTTGGTGAAATATATGAGACCCCATATATTTCTATATCTTGTAGAAATATATGAGACCGCATATATTTCTATAACTTGTAGAAATATATGAGACCCCATATATTTCTATAAGATAGAGAAATATATGAGACCCCATATATTTCTATAACTTGTAGAAATATATGAGACCCCATATATTGCTATAACTTGTAGAAATATAGGAGACCCCATATACTTCTATATCTTGTAGAAATATATGAGACCGCATATATTTCTATAACTTGTAGAAATATATGAGACCCCATATATTTCTATAAGATAGAGAAATATATGAGACCCCATATATTTCTATAACTTGTAGAAATATATGAGACCCCATATATTTCTATAAGATAGAAAAATATATGAGACCCCATATATTTCTGTAACTTGTAGAAATATATGAGACCCCATATGTTTCTATAAGATAGAGAAATATATGAGACCCCATATATTTCTATAACTTGTAGAAATATATGAGACCACATATATTGCTATAACTTGTAGAAATATAGGAGACCCCATATACTTCTATATCTTGTAGAAATATATGAGACCCCATATATTTCTATGACTTGTAGAAATATAGGAGGCTCCCTATATTTCTATAAGATAGAGAAATATATGAGACCCCATATATTTCTCTGACTTGTAGAAATATAGGAGGTCCCCTATATTTCTATAAGATAGAGAAATATATGACACCCCATATATTTCTCTGACTTGTAGAAATATAGGAGGCCCCCTATATTTCTATAAGATAGAGAAATATATGAAACCCCATATATTTTTATAACTTGTAGAAATACAGGAGATCCCATATATTTCTATAAGATAGAGAAATATATGAGACCCTATATATTTCTATATCTTGTAGAAATATATGAGACCCCATATATTTCTATAAGATAGAGAAATATATGAGACGCCATATATTTCTATAACTTGTAAAAATATATGAGACCGCATATATTTCTATAAGATAGAGAAATTATGAAACCCCGTATATTTCTATAACTTGTAGAAATATATGACACCCCATATATTTCTATATCTTGTAGAAATATATGAGACCCCATATATTTCAATAACTTGTAGAAATATATGAGACCCCATATATTTCTATAAGATAGAGAAATATATGAGACCCCATATATTTCTATAACTTGTAGAAATATATGAGACTCCATATATTACTCTATCTTGTAGAAATATATGAGACCGCATATATTCCTATAACTTGTACAAATATATGAGACCCCATATATTTCTATAATATAGAGAAATATATGAGACCCCATATATTTGTATAACTTGTAGAAATATATGAGACCCCATATATTTCTATAACTTGTAGAAATATATGAGACCCCATATATTTGTATAACTTGTAGAAATATAGGAGACCCCATATATTTCTATAACTTGTAGAAATATATGAGACCCAATATATTTGTATAAGATAGAAAAATATATGAGACCCCATATATTTCTATCACTTGTAAAATATATGAGACCCCATATATTTCAATATCTTGTAGAAATATATGAGACCCCATATATTTCTATATCTTGTAGAAATATATGAGACCGCATATATTTCTATAACTTGTAGAAATATATGAGACCCCATATATTTCTATAAGATAGAGAAATATATGAGACCCCATATATTTCTATAACTTGTAGAAATATATGAGACCCCATATATTTCTATAAGATAGAAAAATATATGAGACCCCATATATTTCTATAACTTGTAGAAATATATGAGACCCCATATATTTCTATAAGATAGAGAAATATATGAGACCCCATATATTTCTATAACTTGTAGAAATATATGAGACTCCATATATTTCTATAACTTGTAGAAATATAGGAGACCCCATATACTTCTATATCTTGTAGAAATATATGAGACCCCATATATTTCTATGACTTGTAGAAATATAGGAGACCCCCTATATTTCTATATCTTGTAGAAATATATGAGACCCCATATATTTCTATGACTTGTAGAAATATAGGAGACCCCCTCTATTTCTATAAGATAGAGAAATATATGAGACCCCATATATTTCTATGACTTGTAGAAATATAGGAGGCCCCCTATATTTCTATAAGATCGAGAAATATATGAGACCCCATATATTTCTATGACTTGTAGAAATATAGGAGGCCCCCTATATTTCTATAAGATAGAGAAATATATGAGACCCCATATATTTCTCTGACTTGTAGAAATATAGGAGGCCCCTTATATTTCTATAAGATAGAGAAATATATGAGACCCCATATATTTCTCTGACTTGTAGAAATATAGGAGGCACCCTATATTTCTATAAGATTGAGAAATATATGAGACCCCATATATTTCTATAACTTGTAGAAATATAGGAGATCCCATATATTTCTATAAGATAGAGAAATATATGAGACCCCATATATTTCTATATCTTGTAGAAATATATGAGACCCCATATATTTCTATAAGATAAAGAAATATATGTGACCCCATATATTTCTATAACTTGTAGAAATATATGAGACTCCATATATTTCTATAAGTTAGAGAAATATATGAGACACAATATATTTCTAGAACTTGTAGAAATATATAAGACCCCATATATTTCTATAAGATAGAGAAATATATGAGACGTCATATATTTCTATAACTTGTAGAAATATATGAGACCCCATATATTTCTATAACTTGTAGAAATATATGAGACCCCATATATTTCTATAACTTGTAGAAATATATGAGACCCCATATATTTCTATGACTTGTAGAAATATATGAGACCCCATATATTTCTATAACTTGTAGAAATATATGAGACCCCATATATTTCTATAAGATAGAGAAATATATGAGACCCCATATATTTCTATCACTTGTAAAATATATGAGACCCCATATATTTCAATATCTTGTAGAAATATATGAGACCCCATATATTTCTATAACTTGTAGAAATATATGAGACCCCATATATTTCTATAAGATAGAGAAATATATGAGACCCCAAATATTTCTATAACTTGTAGAAATATATGAGACCCCATATATTTCTATAACTTGTAGAAATATATAAGACCCCATATATTTCTATAAGATAGAGAAATATATGAGACGTCATATATTTCTATAACTTGTAGAAATATATGAGACCCCATATATTTCTATAAGATAGAGAAATATATGAGACCCCATATATTTCTATAACTTGTAGAAATATATGAGACCACATATATTTCTATAACTTTTAGAAATATTAGTGACCCATTATATTTCTCTATCTTGTAGAAATATATGAGACACCATATATTTCTATAACTTGTAGAAATATATGAGACCCCATATATTTCTATAAGATAAAGAAATATATGAGACCCCATATATTTCTATAACTTCTAGAAATATATGAGACCCCATATATTTCTATAACTTGTAGAAATATATGAGACCCCATATATTTCTATAAGATAGAGAAATATATAAGACCCCATATATTTCTATCACTTGTAAAATATATGAGACCCCATATATTTCTATATCTTGTAGAAATATATGAGACCCCATATATTTCTATGACTTGTAGAAATATAGGAGGCCCCCTATATTTCTATAAGATAGAGAAATATATGAGACCCCATATATTTCTCTGACTTGTAGAAATATAGGAGGTCCCCTATATTTTTATAAGATAGAGAAATATATGAGACCCCATATATTTCTATGACTTGTAGAAATATAGGAGGCCCCCTATATTTCTATAAGATAGAGAAATATATGTGACCCCATATTTTTCTATAACTTGTAGAAATATATGAGACTCGATATATTTCTATAAGGTAGAGAAATATATGAGACCCCATATATTTCTAGAACTTGTAGAAATATATGAGACCCCATATATTTCTATAAGATAGAGAAATATATGAGACGCCATATATTTCTATAACATGTAAAAATATATGAGACCCCATATATTTCTATAAGATAGAGAAATTATGAGACCCCGTATATTTCTATAACTTGTAGAAATATATGACACCCCATATATTTCTATATCTTGTAGAAATATATGAGACCCCATATATTTCAATAACTTGTAGAAATATATGAGACCCCATATATTTCTATAACTTGTAGAAATATATAAGACTCCATATATTTCTATATCTTGTAGAAATATATGAGACCGCATATATTCCTATAACTTGTACAAATATATGAGACCCCATATATTTCTATAATATAGAGAAATATATGAGACCCCATATAT
Source organism: Muscardinus avellanarius (assembly GCF_963383645.1). NCBI lineage: Eukaryota > Metazoa > Chordata > Mammalia > Rodentia > Gliridae > Muscardinus > Muscardinus avellanarius. Next base: position 23,414,555 of record NC_137798.1, read on the forward strand.
TTCTATAACTTGTAGAAATATATGAGACCCCATATATTTCTATAACTTGTAGAAATATATGAGACCCCATATATTTCTATGACTTGTAGAAATATATGAGACCCCATATATTTCTATAACTTGTAGAAATATATGAGACCCCATATATTTCTATAAGATAGAGAAATATATGAGACCCCATATATTTCTATCACTTGTAAAATATATGAGACCCCATATATTTCAATATCTTGTAGAAATATATGAGACCCCATATATTTCTATAACTTGTAGAAATATATGAGACCCCATATATTTCTATAAGATAGAGAAATATATGAGACCCCAAATATTTCTATAACTTGTAGAAATATATGAGACCCCATATATTTCTATAACTTGTAGAAATATATGAGACCCCATATATTTCTATATCGTGTAGAAATATATTAGACCCCATATATTTCTCTATCTTGCAGAAATATATGAGACCCCATATATTTCTATAACTTGTAGAAATATATGAGACCCCATATATTTCTATAAGATAAAGAAATATATGAGACCCCATATATTTCTATAACTTGTAGAAATATATGAGACACCATATATTTCTATAACTTGTAGAAATATATGAAACCCCATATATTTCTATAAGATAGAGAAATATATGAGACCCCAAATATTTCTATAACTTGTAGAAATACATGAGACCCCATATATTTCTATAACTTGTAGAAATATATGAGACCCCATATATTTCTATATCTTGTAGAAATATATGAGACTCCATATATTTCTATAACTTGTAGAAATATATGAGACCCCATATATTTCTATAAGATAGAAAAATATATGAGACCCCATGTATTTCTATAACTTGTAGAAATATATGAGACCCCATATATTTCTATAAGATAGAGAAATATATGAGACCCCATATATTTCTATAACTTGTAGAAATATATGAGACCCCATATATTGCTATAACTTGTAGAAATATAGGAGACCCCATATACTTCTATATCTTGTAGAAATATATGAGACCCCATATATTTCTATGACTTGTAGAAATAGAGGAGACCCCCTATATTTCTATATCTTGTAGAAATATATGAGACACCATATATTTCTATGACTTGTAGAAATATAGGAGACCCCCTATATTTGTATAAGATAGAGAAATATATGAGACCCCATATATTTCTATGACTTATAGAGATATAGGAGGCCCCCTATATTTCTATAAGATAGAGAAATATATGAAAACCCATATATTTCTATGACTTGTAGAAATATAGGAGGCCCCCTATATTTCTATAAGATAGAGAAATATATGAGACCCCATATATTTCTCTGACTTGTAGAAATATAGGAGGTCCCCTATATTTTTATAAGATAGAGAAATATATGAGACCCCATATATTTCTATGACTTGTAGAAATATAGGAGGCCCCCTATATTTCTATAAGATAGAGAAATATATGAAAACACATATATTTTCATAACTTGTAGAAATATATGCGACCCCATATATTTCTATAAGATAGAGAAATATATGAGACCCCTAATATTTCTATATCTTGTAGAAATATATGAGACCCCATATATTTCTATATCTTGTAGAAATATATGAGACCGCATATATTTCTATAACTTGTAGAAATATATGAGACCCCATATATTTCTATAAGATAGAGAAATATATGAGACCCCATATATTTCTATAACTTGTAGAAATATATGAGACCCCATATATTTCTATAAGATAGAAAAATATATGAGACCCCATATATTTCTATAACTTGTAGAAATATATGAGACCCCATATATTTCTATAAGATAGAGAAATATATGAGACCCCATATATTTCTATAACTTGTAGAAATATATGAGACCCCATATATTTCTATAAGATAGAGAAATAATATGAGACCCCATATATTTCTATAACTTGTAGAAATATATGAGACCCCATATATTGCTATAACTTGTAGAAATATAGGAGACCCCATATACTTCTATATCTTGTAGAAATATATGAGACCCCATATATTTCTATGACTTGTAGAAATATAGGAGACCCCCTATATTTCTATATCTTGTAGAAATATATGAGACACCATATATTTCTATGACTTGTAGAAATATAGGAGACCCCCTATATTTGTATAAGATAGAGAAATATATGAGACCCCATATATTTCTATGACTTATAGAGATATAGGAGGCCCCCTATATTTCTATAAGATAGAGAAATATATGAAAACCCATATATTTCTATGACTTGTAGAAATATAGGAGGCCCCCTATATTTCTATAAGATAGAGAAATATATGAGACCCCATATATTTCTCTGACTTGTAGAAATATAGGAGGTCCCCTATATTTTTATAAGATAGAGAAATATATGAGACCCCATATATTTCTATGACTTGTAGAAATATAGGAGGCCCCCTATATTTCTATAAGATAGAGAAATATATGAAAACCCATATATTTTCATAACTTGTAGAAATATAGGAGATCCCATATATTTCGATAAGATAGAGAAATATATGAGACCCCAAATATTTCTATATCTTGTAGAAATATATGAGACCCCATATATTTCTATAAGATAGAGAAATATATGTGACCCCATATTTTTCTATAACTTGTAGAAATATATGAGACTCGATATATATCTATAAGGTAGAGAAATATATGAGACCCCATATATTTCTAGAACTTGTAAAAATATATGAGACCCCATATATTTCTATAAGATAGAGAAATATATGAGACGCCATATATTTCTATAACATGTAAAAATATATGAGACCCCATATATTTCTATAAGATAGAGAAATTATGAGACCCCGTATATTTCTATAACTTGTAGAAATATATGACACCCCATATATTTCTATATCTTGTAGAAATATATGAGACCCCATATATTTCAATAACTTGTAGAAATATATGAGACCCCATATATTTCTATAACTTGTAGAAATATATAAGATTCCATATATTTCTATATCTTGTAGAAATATATGAGACCGCATATATTCCTATAACTTGTACAAATATATGAGACCCCATATATTTCTATAATATAGAGAAATATATGAGACCCCATATATTTCTATAACTTGTAGAAATATATGAGACCCCATATATTTCTATGACTTCTGGAAATATATGAGACCCCATATATTTCTATGACTTGTAGAAATATATGAGACCCCATATATTTCTATAACTTGTAGAAATATATGAGACCCCATATATTTCTATAAGATAGAGAAATATATGAGACCCCATATATTTCTATCACTTGTAAAATATATGAGACCCCATATATTTCAATATCTTGTAGAAATATATGAGACCCCATATATTTCTATAACTTGTAGAAATATATGAGACCCCATATATTTCTATAAGATAGAGAAATATATGAGACCCCAAATATTTCTATAACTTGTAGAAATATATGAGACCCCATATATTTCTATAACTTGTAGAAATATATGAGACCCCATATATTTCTATATCGTGTAGAAATATATTAGACCCCATATATTTCTCTATCTTGCAGAAATATATGAGACCCCATATATTTCTATAACTTGTAGAAATATATGAGACCCCATATATTTCTATAAGATAAAGAAATATATGAGACCCCAACATTTCTATAACTTGTAGAAATATATGAGACCCCATATATTTCTATAACTTGTAGAAATATATGAAACCCCATATATTTCTATAAGATAGAGAAATATATGAGACCCCAAATATTTCTATAACTTGTAGAAATATATGAGACCCCATATATTTCTATAACTTGTAGAAATATATGAGACCCCATATATTTCTATATTTTGTAGAAATATATGAGACTCCATATATTTCTATAACTTGTAGAAATATATGAGACCCCATATATTTCTATAAGATAGAAAAATATATGAGACCCCATGTATTTCTATAACTTGTAGAAATAAATGAGACCCCATATATTTCTATAAGATAGAGAAATATATGAGACCCCATATATTTCTATAACTTGTAGAAATATATGAGACCCCATATATTGCTATAACTTGTAGAAATATAGGAGACCCCATATACTTCTATATCTTGTAGAAATATATGAGACCCCATATATTTCTATGACTTGTAGAAATAGAGGAGACCCCCTATATTTCTATATCTTGTAGAAATATATGAGACACCATATATTTCTATGACTTGTAGAAATATAGGAGACCCCCTATATTTGTATAAGATAGAGAAATATATGAGACCCCATATATTTCTATGACTTATAGAGATATAGGAGGCCCCCTATATTTCTATAAGATAGAGAAATATATGAAAACCCATATATTTCTATGACTTGTAGAAATATAGGAGGCCCCCTATATTTCTATAAGATAGAGAAATATATGAGACCCCATATATTTCTCTGACTTGTAGAAATATAGGAGGTCCCCTATATTTTTATAAGATAGAGAAATATATGAGACCCCATATATTTCTATGACTTGTAGAAATATAGGAGGCCCCCTATATTTCTATAAGATAGAGAAATATATGAAAACACATATATTTTCATAACTTGTAGAAATATAGGAGATCCCATATATTTCTATAAGATAGAGAAATATATGAGACCCCAAATATTGCTATATCTTGTAGAAATATATGAGACCCCATATATTTCTATATCTTGTAGAAATATATGAGACCGCATATATTTCTATAACTTGTAGAAATATATGAGACCCCATATATTTCTATAAGATAGAGAAATATATGAGACCCCATATATTTCTATAACTTGTAGAAATATATGAGACCCCATATATTTCTATAAGATAGAAAAATATATGAGACCCCATATATTTCTATAACTTGTAGAAATATATGAGACCCCATATATTTCTATAAGATAGAGAAATATATGAGACCCCATATATTTCTATAACTTGTAGAAATATATGAGACCCCATATATTTCTATAAGATAGAGAAATAATATGAGACCCCATATATTTCTATAACTTGTAGAAATATATGAGACCCCATATATTGCTATAACTTGTAGAAATATAGGAGACCCCATATACTTCTATATCTTGTAGAAATATATGAGACCCCATATATTTCTATGACTTGTAGAAATATAGGAGACCCCCTATATTTCTATATCTTGTAGAAATATATGAGACACCATATATTTCTATGACTTGTAGAAATATAGGAGACCCCCTATATTTGTATAATATAGAGAAATATATGAGACCCCATATATTTCTATGACTTATAGAGATAGAGGAGGCCCCCTATATTTCTATAAGATAGAGAAATATATGAAAACCCATATATTTCTATGACTTGTAGAAATATAGGAGGCCCCCTATATTTCTATAAGATAGAGAAATATATGAGACCCCATATATTTCTCTGACTTGTAGAAATATAGGAGGTCCCCTATATTTTTATAAGATAGAGAAATATATGAGACCCCATATATTTCTATGATTTGTAGAAATATAGGAGGCCCCCTATATTTCTATAAGATAGAGAAATATATGAAAACCCATATATTTTCATAACTTGTAGAAATATAGGAGATCCCATATATTTCGATAAGATAGAGAAATATATGAGACCCCAAATATTTCTATATCTTGTAGAAATATATGAGACCCCATATATTTCTATAAGATAGAGAAATATATGTGACCACATATATTTCTATAACTTGTAGAAATATATGAGACTCGATATATTTCTATAAGGTAGAGAAATATATGAGACCCCATATATTTCTAGAACTTGTAGAAATATATGAGACCCCATATATTTCTATAAGATAGAGAAATATATGAGACGCCATATATTTCTATAACATGTAAAAATATATGAGACCCCATATATTTCTATAAGATAGAGAAATTATGAGACCCCGTATATTTCTATAACTTGTAGAAATATATGACACCCCATATATTTCTATATCTTGTAGAAATATATGAGACCCCATATATTTCAATAACTTGTAGAAATATATGAGACCCCATATATTTCTATAACTTGTAGAAATATATAAGACTCCATATATTTCTATATCTTGTAGAAATATATGAGACCGCATATATTCCTATAACTTGTACAAATATATGAGACCCCATATATTTCTATAATATAGAGAAATATATGAGACCCCATATATTTCTATAACTTGTAGAAATATATGAGACCCCATATATTTCTATAACTTGTAGAAATATATGAGACCCCATATATTTCTATGACTTGTAGAAATATATGAGACCCCATATATTTCTATAACTTGTAGAAATATATGAGACCCCATATATTTCTATAAGATAGAGAAATATATGAGACCCCATATATTTCTATCACTTGTAAAATATATGAGACCCCATATATTTCAATATCTTGTAGAAATATATGAGACCCCATATATTTCTATAACTTGTAGAAATATATGAGACCCCATATATTTCTATAAGATAGAGAAATATATGAGACCCCAAATATTTCTATAACTTGTAGAAATATATGAAACCCCATATATTTCTATAACTTGTAGAAATATATTCGACCCCATATATTTCTATATCGTGTAGAAATATATTAGACCCCATATATTTCTCTATCTTGCAGAAATATATGAGACCCCATATATTTCTATAACTTGTAGAAATATATGAGACCCCATATATTTCTATAAGATAAAGAAATATATGAGACCCCATATATTTCTATAACTTGTAGAAATATATGAGACCCCATATATTTCTATAACTTGTAGAAATATATGAAACCCCATATATTTCTATAAGATAGAGAAATATATGAGACCCCAAATATTTCTATAATTATAGAAATACATGAGACCCCATATATTTCTATAAATTGTAGAAATATATGAGACCCCATATATTTCTATATCTTGTAGAAATATATGAGACCCCATATATTTCTATAACTTGTAGAAATATATGAGACCCCATATATTTCTATAAGATAGAAAAATATATGAGACCCCATGTATTTCTATAACTTGTAGAAATATATGAGACCCCATATATTTCTATAAGATAGAGAAATATATGAGACCCCATATATTTCTATAACTTGTAGAAATATATGAGACCCCATATATTGCTATAACTTGTAGAAATATAGGAGACCCCATATACTTCTATATCTTGTAGAAATATATGAGACCCCATATATTTCTATGACTTGTAGAAATATAGGAGACCCCCTATATTTCTATATCTTGTAGAAATATATGAGACACCATATATTTCTATGACTTGTAGAAATATAGGAGACCCCCTATATTTGTATAAGATAGAGAAATATATGAGACCCCATATATTTCTATGACTTATAGAGATATAGGAGGCCCCCTATATTTCTATAAGATAGAGAAATATATGAAAACCCATATATTTCTATGACTTGTAGAAATATAGGAGGCCCCCTATATTTCTATAAGATAGAGAAATATATGAGACCCCATATATTTCTCTGACTTGTAGAAATATAGGAGGTCCCCTATATTTTTATAAGATAGAGAAATATATGAGACCCCATATATTTCTATGACTTGTAGAAATATAGGAGGCCCCCTATATTTCTATAAGATAGAGAAATATATGAAAACCCATATATTTTCATAACTTGTAGAAATATAGGAGATCCCATATATTTCGATAAGATAGAGAAATATATGAGACCCCAAATATTTCTATATCTTGTAGAAATATATGAGACCCCATATATTTCTATAAGATAGAGAAATATATGTGACCCCATATTTTTCTATAACTTGTAGAAATATATGAGACTCGATATATATCTATAAGGTAGAGAAATATATGAGACCCCATATATTTCTAGAACTTGTAAAAATATATGAGACCCCATATATTTCTATAAGATAGAGAAATATATGAGACGCCATATATTTCTATAACATGTAAAAATATATGAGACCCCATATATTTCTATAAGATAGAGAAATTATGAGACCCCGTATATTTCTATAACTTGTAGAAATATATGACACCCCATATATTTCTATATCTTGTAGAAATATATGAGACCCCATATATTTCAATAACTTGTAGAAATATATGAGACCCCATATATTTCTATAACTTGTAGAAATATATAAGATTCCATATATTTCTATATCTTGTAGAAATATATGAGACCGCATATATTCCTATAACTTGTACAAATATATGAGACCCCATATATTTCTATAATATAGAGAAATATATGAGACCCCATATATTTCTATAACTTGTAGAAATATATGAGACCCCATATATTTCTATGACTTCTGGAAATATATGAGACCCCATATATTTCTATGACTTGTAGAAATATATGAGACCCCATATATTTCTATAACTTGTAGAAATATATGAGACCCCATATATTTCTATAAGATAGAGAAATATATGAGACCCCATATATTTCTATCACTTGTAAAATATATGAGACCCCATATATTTCAATATCTTGTAGAAATATATGAGACCCCATATATTTCTATAACTTGTAGAAATATATGAGACCCCATATATTTCTATAAGATAGAGAAATATATGAGACCCCAAATATTTCTATAACTTGTAGAAATATATGAGACCCCATATATTTCTATAACTTGTAGAAATATATGAGACCCCATATATTTCTATATCGTGTAGAAATATATTAGACCCCATATATTTCTCTATCTTGCAGAAATATATGAGACCCCATATATTTCTATAACTTGTAGAAATATATGAGACCCCATATATTTCTATAAGATAAAGAAATATATGAGACCCCAACATTTCTATAACTTGTAGAAATATATGAGACCCCATATATTTCTATAACTTGTAGAAATATATGAAACCCCATATATTTCTATAAGATAGAGAAATATATGAGACCCCAAATATTTCTATAACTTGTAGAAATATATGAGACCCCATATATTTCTATAACTTGTAGAAATATATGAGACCCCATATATTTCTATATTTTGTAGAAATATATGAGACTCCATATATTTCTATAACTTGTAGAAATATATGAGACCCCATATATTTCTATAAGATAGAAAAATATATGAGACCCCATGTATTTCTATAACTTGTAGAAATAAATGAGACCCCATATATTTCTATAAGATAGAGAAATATATGAGACCCCATATATTTCTATAACTTGTAGAAATATATGAGACCCCATATATTGCTATAACTTGTAGAAATATAGGAGACCCCATATACTTCTATATCTTGTAGAAATATATGAGACCCCATATATTTCTATGACTTGTAGAAATAGAGGAGACCCCCTATATTTCTATATCTTGTAGAAATATATGAGACACCATATATTTCTATGACTTGTAGAAATATAGGAGACCCCCTATATTTGTATAAGATAGAGAAATATATGAGACCCCATATATTTCTATGACTTATAGAGATATAGGAGGCCCCCTATATTTCTATAAGATAGAGAAATATATGAAAACCCATATATTTCTATGACTTGTAGAAATATAGGAGGCCCCCTATATTTCTATAAGATAGAGAAATATATGAGACCCCATATATTTCTCTGACTTGTAGAAATATAGGAGGTCCCCTATATTTTTATAAGATAGAGAAATATATGAGACCCCATATATTTCTATGACTTGTAGAAATATAGGAGGCCCCCTATATTTCTATAAGATAGAGAAATATATGAAAACACATATATTTTCATAACTTGTAGAAATATAGGAGATCCCATATATTTCTATAAGATAGAGAAATATATGAGACCCCAAATATTGCTATATCTTGTAGAAATATATGAGACCCCATATATTTCTATATCTTGTAGAAATATATGAGACCGCATATATTTCTATAACTTGTAGAAATATATGAGACCCCATATATTTCTATAAGATAGAGAAATATATGAGACCCCATATATTTCTATAACTTGTAGAAATATATGAGACCCCATATATTTCTATAAGATAGAAAAATATATGAGACCCCATATATTTCTATAACTTGTAGAAATATATGAGACCCCATATATTTCTATAAGATAGAGAAATATATGAGACCCCATATATTTCTATAACTTGTAGAAATATATGAGACCCCATATATTTCTATAAGATAGAGAAATAATATGAGACCCCATATATTTCTATAACTTGTAGAAATATATGAGACCCCATATATTGCTATAACTTGTAGAAATATAGGAGACCCCATATACTTCTATATCTTGTAGAAATATATGAGACCCCATATATTTCTATGACTTGTAGAAATATAGGAGACCCCCTATATTTCTATATCTTGTAGAAATATATGAGACACCATATATTTCTATGACTTGTAGAAATATAGGAGACCCCCTATATTTGTATAATATAGAGAAATATATGAGACCCCATATATTTCTATGACTTATAGAGATAGAGGAGGCCCCCTATATTTCTATAAGATAGAGAAATATATGAAAACCCATATATTTCTATGACTTGTAGAAATATAGGAGGCCCCCTATATTTCTATAAGATAGAGAAATATATGAGACCCCATATATTTCTCTGACTTGTAGAAATATAGGAGGTCCCCTATATTTTTATAAGATAGAGAAATATATGAGACCCCATATATTTCTATGATTTGTAGAAATATAGGAGGCCCCCTATATTTCTATAAGATAGAGAAATATATGAAAACCCATATATTTTCATAACTTGTAGAAATATAGGAGATCCCATATATTTCGATAAGATAGAGAAATATATGAGACCCCAAATATTTCTATATCTTGTAGAAATATATGAGACCCCATATATTTCTATAAGATAGAGAAATATATGTGACCACATATATTTCTATAACTTGTAGAAATATATGAGACTCGATATATTTCTATAAGGTAGAGAAATATATGAGACCCCATATATTTCTAGAACTTGTAGAAATATATGAGACCCCATATATTTCTATAAGATAGAGAAATATATGAGACGCCATATATTTCTATAACATGTAAAAATATATGAGACCCCATATATTTCTATAAGATAGAGAAATTATGAGACCCCGTATATTTCTATAACTTGTAGAAATATATGACACCCCATATATTTCTATATCTTGTAGAAATATATGAGACCCCATATATTTCAATAACTTGTAGAAATATATGAGACCCCATATATTTCTATAACTTGTAGAAATATATAAGACTCCATATATTTCTATATCTTGTAGAAATATATGAGACCGCATATATTCCTATAACTTGTACAAATATATGAGACCCCATATATTTCTATAATATAGAGAAATATATGAGACCCCATATATTTCTATAACTTGTAGAAATATATGAGACCCCATATATTTCTATAACTTGTAGAAATATATGAGACCCCATATATTTCTATGACTTGTAGAAATATATGAGACCCCATATATTTCTATAACTTGTAGAAATATATGAGACCCCATATATTTCTATAAGATAGAGAAATATATGAGACCCCATATATTTCTATCACTTGTAAAATATATGAGACCCCATATATTTCAATATCTTGTAGAAATATATGAGACCCCATATATTTCTATAACTTGTAGAAATATATGAGACCCCATATATTTCTATAAGATAGAGAAATATATGAGACCCCAAATATTTCTATAACTTGTAGAAATATATGAAACCCCATATATTTCTATAACTTGTAGAAATATATTCGACCCCATATATTTCTATATCGTGTAGAAATATATTAGACCCCATATATTTCTCTATCTTGCAGAAATATATGAGACCCCATATATTTCTATAACTTGTAGAAATATATGAGACCCCATATATTTCTATAAGATAAAGAAATATATGAGACCCCATATATTTCTATAACTTGTAGAAATATATGAGACCCCATATATTTCTATAACTTGTAGAAATATATGAAACCCCATATATTTCTATAAGATAGAGAAATATATGAGACCCCAAATATTTCTATAATTATAGAAATACATGAGACCCCATATATTTCTATAAATTGTAGAAATATATGAGACCCCATATATTTCTATATCTTGTAGAAATATATGAGACCCCATATATTTCTATAACTTGTAGAAATATATGAGACCCCATATATTTCTATAAGATAGAAAAATATATGAGACCCCATGTATTTCTATAACTTGTAGAAATATATGAGACCCCATATATTTCTATAAGATAGAGAAATATATGAGACCCCATATATTTCTATAACTTGTAGAAATATATGAGACCCCATATATTGCTATAACTTGTAGAAATATAGGAGACCCCATATACTTCTATATCTTGTAGAAATATATGAGACCCCATATATTTCTATGACTTGTAGAAATATAGGAGACCCCCTATATTTCTATATCTTGTAGAAATATATAAGACACCATATATTTCTATGACTTGTAGAAATATAGGAGACCCCCTATATTTGTATAAGATAGAGAAATATATGAGACCCCATATATTTCTATGACTTATAGAGATATAGGAGGCCCCCTATATTTCTATAAGATAGAGAAATATATGAAAACCCATATATTTCTATGACTTGTAGAAATATAGGAGGCCCCCTATATTTCTATAAGATAGAGAAATATATGAGACCCCATATATTTCTCTGACTTGTAGAAATATAGGAGGTCCCCTATATTTTTATAAGATAGAGAAATATATGAGACCCCATATATTTCTATGACTTGTAGAAATATAGGAGGCCCCATATATTTCTATAAGATAGAGAAATATATGAAAACACATATATTTTCATAACTTGTAGAAATATAGGAGATCCCATATATTTCTATAAGATAGAGAAATATATGAGACCCCAAATATTTCTATATCTTGTAGAAATATATGAGACCCCATATATATCTATAAGATAGAGAAATATATGTGACCCCATATATTTCTATAACTTGTAGAAATATATGAGACTCCATATATTTCTATAAGTTAGAGAAATATATGAGACCCCATATATTTCTAGAACTTGTAGTAATATATGAGACCCCATATATTTCTATAAGATAGAGAAATATATGAGACGCCATATATTTCTATAACTTGTAAAAATATATGAGACCCCATATATTTCTATAAGATAGAGAAATTATGAGACCCCGTATATTTCTATAACTTGTAGAAATATATGACACCCCATATATTTCTATATCTTGTAGAAATATATGAGACCCCATATATTTCAATAACTTGTAGAAATATATGAGACCCCATATATTTCTATAAGATAGAGAAATGTATGAGACCCCATATATTTCGATAACTTGTAGAAATATATAAGACGCCATATATTTCTATATCTTGTAGAAATATATGAGACCGCATATATTCCTATAACTTGTACAAATATATGAGACCACATATATTTCTATAATATAGAGAAGTATATGAGACCCCATATATTTCTATAACTTGTAGAAATATATGAGACCCCATATATTGCTATAACTTGTAGAAATATAGGAGACCCCATATACTTCTATATCTTGTAGAAATATATGAGACCCCATATATTTCTATGACTTGTAGAAATATAGGAGACCCCCTATATTTCTATATCTTGTAGAAATATATAAGACACCATATATTTCTATGACTTGTAGAAATATAGGAGACCCCCTATATTTGTATAAGATAGAGAAATATATGAGACCCCATATATTTCTATGACTTATAGAGATATAGGAGGCCCCCTATATTTCTATAAGATAGAGAAATATATGAAAACCCATATATTTCTATGACTTGTAGAAATATAGGAGGCCCCCTATATTTCTATAAGATAGAGAAATATATGAGACCCCATATATTTCTCTGACTTGTAGAAATATAGGAGGTCCCCTATATTTTTATAAGATAGAGAAATATATGAGACCCCATATATTTCTATGACTTGTAGAAATATAGGAGGCCCCATATATTTCTATAAGATAGAGAAATATATGAAAACACATATATTTTCATAACTTGTAGAAATATAGGAGATCCCATATATTTCTATAAGATAGAGAAATATATGAGACCCCAAATATTTCTATATCTTGTAGAAATATATGAGACCCCATATATATCTATAAGATAGAGAAATATATGTGACCCCATATATTTCTATAACTTGTAGAAATATATGAGACTCCATATATTTCTATAAGTTAGAGAAATATATGAGACCCCATATATTTCTAGAACTTGTAGTAATATATGAGACCCCATATATTTCTATAAGATAGAGAAATATATGAGACGCCATATATTTCTATAACTTGTAAATATATATGAGACCCCATATATTTCTATAAGATAGAGAAATTATGAGACCCCGTATATTTCTATAACTTGTAGAAATATATGACACCCCATATATTTCTATATCTTGTAGAAATATATGAGACCCCATATATTTCAATAACTTGTAGAAATATATGAGACCCCATATATTTCTATAAGATAGAGAAATGTATGAGACCCCATATATTTCGATAACTTGTAGAAATATATAAGACGCCATATATTTCTATCTCTTGTAGAAATATATGAGACCGCATATATTCCTATAACTTGTACAAATATATGAGACCACATATATTTCTATAATATAGAGAAGTATATGAGACCCCATATATTTCTATAACTTGTAGAAATATATGAGACCCCATATATTTCTATAACTTGTAGAAATATATGAGACCCCATATATTTCTATGACTTGTAGAAATATATGAGACCCCATATATTTCTATAACTTGTAGAAATATATGAGACCCCATATATTTCTATAAGATAGAGAAATATATGAGACCCCATATATTTCTATCACTTGTAAAATATATGAGACCCCATATATTTCAATATCTTGTAGAAATATATGAGACCCCATATATTTCTATAACTTGTAGAAATATATGAGACCCCATATATTTCTATAAGATAGAGAAATATATGAGACCCCAAATATTTCTCTGACTTGTAGAAATATAGGAGGTCCCCTATATTTTTATAAGATAGA
Source organism: Muscardinus avellanarius (assembly GCF_963383645.1). Lineage (NCBI taxonomy): Eukaryota > Metazoa > Chordata > Mammalia > Rodentia > Gliridae > Muscardinus > Muscardinus avellanarius. Next base: position 23,429,726 of record NC_137798.1, read on the forward strand.
GAAATATATGAGACCCCATATATTTCTATGACTTGTAGAAATATAGGAGGCCCCCTATATTTCTATAAGATAGAGAAATATATGAAAACCCATATATTTTCATAACTTGTAGAAATATAGGAGATCCCATATATTTCGATAAGATAGAGAAATATATGAGACCCCAAATATTTCTATATCTTGTAGAAATATATGAGACCCCATATATTTCTATAAGATAGAGAAATATATGTGACCCCATATATTTCTATAACTTGTAGAAATATATGAGACTCGATATATTTCTATAAGGTAGAGAAATATATGAGACCCCATATATTTCTAGAACTTGTAGAAATATATGAGACCCCATATATTTCTATAAGATAGAGAAATATATGAGACGCCATATATTTCTATAACATGTAAAAATATATGAGACCCCATATATTTCTATAAGATAGAGAAATTATGAGACCCCGTATATTTCTATAACTTGTAGAAATATATGACACCCCATATATTTCTATATCTTGTAGAAATATATGAGACCCCATATATTTCAATAACTTGTAGAAATATATGAGACCCCATATATTTCTATAACTTGTAGAAATATATAAGACTCCATATATTTCTATATCTTGTAGAAATATATGAGACCGCATATATTCCTATAACTTGTACAAATATATGAGACCCCATATATTTCTATAATATAGAGAAATATATGAGACCCCATATATTTCTATAACTTGTAGAAATATATGAGACCCCATATATTTCTATAACTTGTAGAAATATATGAGACGCCATATATTTCTATGACTTGTAGAAATATATGAGACCCCATATATTTCTATAACTTGTAGAAATATATGAGACCCCATATATTTCTATAAGATAGAGAAATATATGAGACCCCATATATTTCTATCACTTGTAAAATATATGAGACCCCATATATTTCAATATCTTGTAGAAATATATGAGACCCCATATATTTCTATAACTTGTAGAAATATATGAGACCCCATATATTTCTATAAGATAGAGAAATATATGATACCCCAAATATTTCTATAACTTGTAGAAATATATGAAACCCCATATATTTCTATAACTTGTAGAAATATATGAGACCCCATATATTTCTATATCGTGTAGAAATATATTAGACCCCATATATTTCTCTATCTTGCAGAAATATATGAGACCCCATATATTTCTATAACTTGTAGAAATATATGAGACCCCATATATTTCTATAAGATAAAGAAATATATGAGACCCCATATATTTCTATAACTTGTAGAAATATATGAGACCCCATATATTTCTATAACTTGTAGAAATATATGAAACCCCATATATTTCTATAAGATAGAGAAATATATGAGACCCCAAATATTTCTATAACTTTTAGAAATACATGAGACCCCATATATTTCTATAACTTGTAGAAATATATGAGACCCCATATATTTCTATATCTTGTAGAAATATATGAGACCCCATATATTTCTATAACTTGTAGAAATATATGAGACCCCATATATTTCTATAAGATAGAAAAATATATGAGACCCCATGTATTTCTATAACTTGTAGAAATATATGAGACCCCATATATTTCTATAAGATAGAGAAATATATGAGACCCCATATATTTCTATAACTTGTAGAAATATATGAGACCCCATATATTGCTATAACTTGTAGAAATATAGGAGACCCCATATACTTCTATATCTTGTAGAAATATATGAGACCCCATATATTTCTATGACTTGTAGAAATATAGGAGACCCCCTATATTTCTATATCTTGTAGAAATATATAAGACACCATATATTTCTATGACTTGTAGAAATATAGGAGACCCCCTATATTTGTATAAGATAGAGAAATATATGAGACCCCATATATTTCTATGACTTATAGAGATATAGGAGGCCCCCTATATTTCTATAAGATAGAGAAATATATGAAAACCCATATATTTCTATGACTTGTAGAAATATAGGAGGCCCCCTATATTTCTATAAGATAGAGAAATATATGAGACCCCATATATTTCTCTGACTTGTAGAAATATAGGAGGTCCCCTATATTTTTATAAGATAGAGAAATATATGAGACCCCATATATTTCTATGACTTGTAGAAATATAGGAGGCCCCATATATTTCTATAAGATAGAGAAATATATGAAAACACATATATTTTCATAACTTGTAGAAATATAGGAGATCCCATATATTTCTATAAGATAGAGAAATATATGAGACCCCAAATATTTCTATATCTTGTAGAAATATATGAGACCCCATATATATCTATAAGATAGAGAAATATATGTGACCCCATATATTTCTATAACTTGTAGAAATATATGAGACTCCATATATTTCTATAAGTTAGAGAAATATATGAGACCCCATATATTTCTAGAACTTGTAGTAATATATGAGACCCCATATATTTCTATAAGATAGAGAAATATATGAGACGCCATATATTTCTATAACTTGTAAAAATATATGAGACCCCATATATTTCTATAAGATAGAGAAATTATGAGACCCCGTATATTTCTATAACTTGTAGAAATATATGACACCCCATATATTTCTATATCTTGTAGAAATATATGAGACCCCATATATTTCAATAACTTGTAGAAATATATGAGACCCCATATATTTCTATAAGATAGAGAAATGTATGAGACCCCATATATTTCGATAACTTGTAGAAATATATAAGACGCCATATATTTCTATATCTTGTAGAAATATATGAGACCGCATATATTCCTATAACTTGTACAAATATATGAGACCACATATATTTCTATAATATAGAGAAGTATATGAGACCCCATATATTTCTATAACTTGTAGAAATATATGAGACCCCATATATTTCTATAACTTGTAGAAATATATGAGACCCCATATATTTCTATAACTTGTAGAAATATATGAAACCCCATATATTTCTATAAGATAGAGAAATATATGAGACCCCATATATTTCTATCACTTGTAAAATATATGAGACCCCATATATTTCAATATCTTGTAGAAATATATGATACCCCATATATTTCTATAACTTGTACAAATATATGAGACCCCATATATTTCTATAAGATAGAGAAATATATGAGACCCCAAATATTACTATAACTTGTAGAAATATATGAGACCCCATATATTTTTATAACTTGTAGAAATATATGAGACCCCATATATTTCTATATCGTGTAGAAATATATTAGACCCCATATATTTCTCTATCTTGTAGAAATATATGAGACCCAATATATTTCTATAACTTGTAGAAATATATGAGACCCCATATATTTCTATAAGATAAAGAAATATATGAGACCCCATATATTTCTATAACTTGTAGAAATATATGAGACCCCATATATTTCTATAACTTGTAGAAATATATGAGACCCCATATATTTCTATAACTTGTAGAAATATATGACACCCCATATATTTCTATATCTTGTAGAAATATATGAGACCCCATATATTTCAATAACTTGTAGAAATATATGAGACCCCATATATTTCTATAAGATAGAGAAATGTATGAGACCCCATATATTTCGATAACTTGTAGAAATATATAAGACGCCATATATTTCTATATCTTGTAGAAATATATGAGACCGCATATATTCCTATAACTTCTACAAATATATGAGACCACATATATTTCTATAATATAGAGAAGTATATGAGACCCCATATATTTCTATAACTTGTAGAAATATATGAGACCCCATATATTTCTATAACTTGTAGAAATATATGAGACCCCATATATTTCTATAACTTGTAGAAATATATGAAACCCCATATATTTCTATAAGATAGAGAAATATATGAGACCCCATATATTTCTATCACTTGTAAAATATATGAGACCCCATATATTTCAATATCTTGTAGAAATATATGATACCCCATATATTTCTATAACTTGTACAAATATATGAGACCCCATATATTTCTATAAGATAGAGAAATATATGAGACCCCAAATATTACTATAACTTGTAGAAATATATGAGACCCCATATATTTCTATAACTTGTAGAAATATATGAGACCCCATATATTTCTATATCGTGTAGAAATATATTAGACCCCATATATTTCTCTATCTTGTAGAAATATATGAGACCCCATATATTTCTATAACTTGTAGAAATATATGAGACCCCATATATTTCTATAAGATAAAGAAATATATGAGACCCCATATATTTCTATAACTTGTAGAAATATATGAGACCCCATATATTTCTATAACTTGTAGAAATATATGAGACCCCATATATTTCTATATCGTGTAGAAATATATTAGACCCCATATATTTCTCTATCTTGTAGAAATATATGAGACCCCATATATTTCTATAACTTGTAGAAATATATGAGACCCCATATATTTCTATAAGATAAAGAAATATATGAGACCCCATATATTTCTATAACTTGTAGAAATATATGAGACCCCATATATTTCTATATCTTGTAGAAATATATGAGACCCCATATATTTCTATAAGATAGAGAAATATATGAGATCCCATATATTTCTATCACTTGTAAAATATATGAGACCCCATATATTTCAATATCTTGTAGAAATATATGAGAACCCATATATTTCTGTAACTTGTAGAAATATATGAGACCCCATATATTTCTATAAGATAGAGAAATATATGAGACCACAAATATTTCTATAACTTGTAGAAATATATGAGAACCCATATATTTCTATAACTTGTAGAAATATATGAGACCCCATATATTTCTATATCGTGTAGAAATATATGAGACCCGATATATTTCTAGAACTTGTAGAAATATATGAGACCCCATATATTTCTATAAGATAGAGAAATATATGAGACGCCATATATTTCTATAACTTGTAAAAATATATGAGACCCCATATATTTCTATAAGATAGAGAAATTATGAGACCCCGTATATTTCTATAACTTGTAGAAATATATGACACCCCATATATTTCTATATCTTGTAGAAATATATGAGACCCCATATATTTCAATAACTTGTAGAAATATATGAGACCCCATATATTTCTATAAGATAGAGAAATATATGAGACCCCATATATTTCGATAACTTGTAGAAATATATAAGACGCCATATATTTCTATATCTTGTAGAAATATATGAGACCGCATATATTCCTATAACTTGTACAAATATATGAGACCACATATATTTCTATAATATAGAGAAGTATATGAGACCCCATATATTTCTATAACTTGTAGAAATATATGAGACCCCATATATTTCTATAACTTGTAGAAATATATGAGACCCCATATATTTCTATAACTTGTAGAAATATATGAGACCCCATATATTTCTATAAGATAGAGAAATATATGAGACCCCATATATTTCTATCACTTGTAAAATATATGAGACCCCATATATTTCAATATCTTGTAGAAATATATGATACCCCATATATTTCTATAACTTGTACAAATATATGAGACCCCATATATTTCTATAAGATAGAGAAATATATGAGACCCCAAATATTTCTATAACTTGTAGAAATATATGAGACCCCATATATTTCTATAACTTGTAGAAATATATGAGACCCCATATATTTCTATATCGTGTAGAAATATTTTAGACCCCATATATTTCTCTATCTTGTAGAAATATATGAGACCCCATATATTTCTATAACTTGTAGAAATATATGAGACCCCATATATTTCTATAAGATAAAGAAATATATGAGACCCCATATATTTCTATAACTTGTAGAAATATATGAGACCCCATATATTTCTATAACTTGTAGAAATATATGAGACCCCATATATTTCTATAAGATAGAGAAATATATGAGATCCCATATATTTCTATCACTTGTAAAATATATGAGACCCCATATATTTCAATATCTTGTAGAAATATATGAGACCTCATATATTTCTGTAACTTGTAGAAATATATGAGACCCCATATATTTCTATAAGATAGAGAAATATATGAGACCACAAATATTTCTATAACTTGTAGAAATATATGAGAACCCATATATTTCTATAACTTGTAGAAATATATGAGACCCCATATATTTCTATATCGTGTAGAAATATATGAGACCCGATATATTTCTATAACTTGTAGAAATATATGAGACCCCATATATTTCTATAAGATAGAGATATATATGAGACCACATATATTTCTATAACTTGTAGAAATATATGAGACCCCATATATTTCTATAAGATAGAAAAATATATGAGACACCATATATTTCTATAACTTGTAGAAATATATGAGACCCCATATATTTCTATAAGATAGAGAAATATATGAGACCCCATATATTTCTATAACTTGTAGAAATATATGAGACCCCATATATTGCTATAACTTGTAGAAATATAGGAGACCCCATATACTTCTATATCTTGTAGAAATATAGGAGACCCCGTATATTTCTATATCTTGTAGAAATATATGAGACACCATATATTTCTATGACTTGTAGAAATATAGGAGACCCCCTATATTTCTATAAGATAGAAAAATATATGAGACCCCATATATTTCTATGACTTTTAGAAATATAGGAGGCCCCCTATATTTCTATAAGATAGAGAAATATATGAGATCCCACATATTTCTTTGACTTGTAGAAATATAGGAGGCCCCCTATATTTCTATAAGATAGAGAAATATATGAGACCACATATATTTCTCTGACTTGTAGAAATATAGGAGGCCCCCTATATTTCTATAAGATAAAGAAATATATGAGACCCCATATATTTCTATGACTTGTAGAAATATAGGAGGCCCCTTATATTTCTATAAGATAGAGAAATATATGAGATACCTTATATTTCTATAACTTGTAGAAATATAGGAGATCCCATATATTTCTATAAGATAGAGAAATATATGAGACCCCATATATTTCTATATCTTGTAGAAATATATGAGACCCCATATATTTTTATAAGATAGCATAATATATGTGACCCATTATATTTCTATAACTTGTAGAAATATATGAGACTCCATATATTTCTATGACTTGTAGAAATATAGGAGACCCCCTATATTTCTATAAGATAGAGAAATATATGAGACCCCATATATTTCTATAACTTGTAGAAATATATGAGACCCCATATATTTCTATAACTTGTAGAAATATATGAGACCCCATATATTTCTCTATCTTGTAGAAATATATGAGACCCCATATATTTCTATAACTTGTAGAAATATATGAGACCCCATATATTTCTATAACTTGTAGAAATATATGAGACCCCATATATTTCTCTATCTTGTAGAAATATATGAGACCCCATATATTTCTATAACTTGTAGAAATATATGAGACCCCATATATTTCTATAAGATAAAGAAATATATGAGACCCCATATATTTCTATAACTTGTAGAAATATATGAGACCCCATATATATCTATAAGATAGAGAAATATATGAGAACCCATATATTTCTATAACTTGTAGAAATATATGAGACCCATATATATTTCTATAAGATAGAGAAATATATGAGACCCCATATATTTCTATAACTTGTAGAAATATAACAGACCCCATATATTTCTATAACTTGTAGAAATATATGAGACCCCATATATTTCTATAAGATAGAGAAATATATGAGACCCCATATATTTCTATGAATTGTAGAAATATATGAACCCCAAATATTTCTATATCTTGTAGAAATATAGGAGGCCCCATATATTTTTATGACTTGTAGAAATATAGGAGACCCCATATATATCTATAAGATAGAGAAATATATGAGACCCCATATATTTCTATAACTTGTAGAAATATATGAGACCCCATATATTTGTATAAGATAGAGAAATATATGAGACCCCATATATTTCTATAACTTGTAGAAATATATGAGAACCCATATATTTCTATAAGAAAGAGAAATATATGAGACCCCATATATTTCTATATCTTGTAGAAATATATGAGACCCCATATATTTCTATAACTTGTAGAAATATATGAGACCCCATATATTTCTATATCTTATAGAAATATAGGAGACCCCATATATTTCTATGACTTGTAGAAATATAGGAGACACCCTATATTTCTATATCTTGTAGAAATATATGAGACCCCATATATTTCTATGACTTGTAGAAATATAGGAGACCCCCTATATTTCTATATCTTGTAGAAATATATGAGACCCCATATATTTCTATGACTTGTAGAAATATAGGAGACACCCTATATTTCTATATCTTGTAGATATATATGAGACCCCATATATTTCTATGAATTGTAGAAATATATGAGACCCCATATATTTCTATAAGTTAGAGAAATATATGAGACCCCCTATATTTCTATAAGATAGAGAAATATATGAGACCCCATATATTTCTCTGACTTGTAGAAATATAGGAGGCCCCCTATATTTCTATAAGATAGAGAAATATATTAGACCACATATATTTCTATAACTTGTAGAAATATATGAGACCCCATTATTTCTCTGACTTGTAGAAATATAGGAGGCCCCCTATATTTCTATAAGATAGAGAAATATATTAGAACCCATATATTTCTATAACTTGTAGAAATATATGAGACCCCATTATTTCTATAATATAGAGAAATATATGAGACCCCATATATTTCTCTATCTTGTAGAAATATATGAGACCCCATATATTTCTATAACTTGTAGAAATATATGAGACCCCATATATTTCTATAAGATAGAGAAATATATGAGACCCTATCTATTTCTATGACTTGTAGAAATATAGGAGGCCCCCAATATTTCTATAAGATAGAGAAATATATGAGACCCCATATTTCTATGACTTGTAGAAATATAGGAGACCCCATATATTTCTATAACTTGTAGAAATATATGAGACCCCATATATTTCTATATCATGTAGAAATATATTAGACCCCATATATTTCTCTATCTTGTAGAAATATATGAGACCCCATATATTTCTATAAGATAAAGAAATATATGAGACCCCATATATTTCTATAAGATAAAGAAATATATGAGACCCCATATATTGTTATAACTTGTAGAAATATATGAGACCCCATATATTTCTATAACTTGTAGAAATATATGAGACCCCATATATTTCTATAAGATAGAGAAATATATGAGATCCCATCTATTTCTATCACTTGTAAAATATATGAGACCCCATATATTTCAATATCTTGTAGAAATATATGAGACCCCATATATTTCTGTAACTTGTAGAAATATATGAGACCCCATATATTTCTATAAGATAGAGAAATATATGAGACCCCAAATATTTCTATAACTTGTAGAAATATATGAGAACCCATATATTTCTATATCGTGTAGAAATATATGAGACCCGATATATTTCTATAACTTGTAGAAATATATTAGATCCCATATATTTCTATAAGATAGAGATATATATGAGACCCCATATATTTCTATAACTTGTAGAAATATATGAGACCCCATATATTTCTAAAATAAAGAAAAATATATGAGACACCATATATTTCTATAACTTGTAGAAATAGATGAGACCCCATATATTTCTATAAGATAGAGAAATTTATGATACCCCATATATTTCTATACCTTGTAGAAATATATGAGACCCCATATATTGCTATAACTTGTAGAAATATAGGAGACCCCATATGCTTCTATATCTTGTAGAAATATATGAGACCCCATATATTTCTATGACTTGTAGAAATACACGAGACCCCGTATATTTCTATATCTTGTAGAAATATATGAGACACCATATATTTCTATGACTTGTAGAAATATAGGAGACCCCCTATATTTCTATAAGATAGAAAAATATATGAGACCCCATATATTTCTATGACTTGTAGAAATATAGGAGGCCCCCTATATTTCTATAAGATAGAGAAATATATGAGATCCCACATATTTCTTTGACTTGTAGAAATATAGGAGGCCCCCTATATTTATATAATATAGAGAAATATATGAGACCACATATATTTCTCTGAATTGTAGAAATATAGGAGGCCCCCTATATTTCTATAAGATAGAGAAATATATGAGACCCCATATATTTCTATGACTTATAGAAATATAGGAGGCCCCCTATATTTCTATAAGATAGAGAAATATATGAGATCCCATATATTTCTATAACTTGTAGAAATATAGGAGATCCCATATATTTCTATAAGATAGAGAAATATATGAGACCCCATATATTTCTATATCTTGTAGAAATATATGAGACCCCATATATTTCTATAAGATAGAGTAATATATGTGACCCATTATATTTCTATAACTTGTAGAAATATATGAGACTCCATATATTTCTATGACTTGTAGAAATATAGGAGACCCCCTATATTTCTATAAGATAGAGAAATATATGAGACCCCGTATATTTCTATAACTTGTAGAAATATATGAGACCCCATATATTTCTATATCTTTTAGAAATATATGAGACCCCATATATTTCTATAACTTGTAGAAATATATGAGACCCCATATATTTCTATAAGATAGAGAAATATATGAGACCCCATATATTTCTATAACTTGTAGAAATATATGAGACCCCATATATTTCTATAACTTGTAGAAATATATGAGACCCCATATATTTCTCTATCTTGTAGAAATATATGAGACCCCATATATTTCTATAACTTGTAGAAATATATGAGACCCCATATATTTCTATAAGATAAAGAAATATATGAGACCCCATATATTTCTATAACTTGTAGAAATATATGAGACCCCATATATTTCTATAAGATAGAGAAATATATGAGACCCCATATATTTCTATAACTTGTAGAAATATATGCGACCCATATATATTTCTATAAGATAGAGAAATATATGAGACCCCATATATTTCTATAACTTGTAGAAATATATGAGACCCCATATATTTCTATAACTTGTAGAAATATATGAGACCCCATATATTTGTATAAGATAGAGAAATATATGAGACCCCATATATTTCTATGAATTGTAGAAATATACGAACCCCAAATATTTCTATATCTTGTAGAAATATAGGAGACCCCATATATTTCTATGACTTGTAGAAATATAGGAGACCCCATATATATCTATAAGATAGAGAAATATATGAGACCCCATATATTTCTATAACTTGTAGAAATATATGAGACCCCATATATTTGTATAAGATAGAGAAATATATGAGACCCCATATATTTCTATAACTTGTAGAAATATATGAGAACCCATATATTTCTATAAGAAAGAGAAATATATGAGACCCCATATATTTCTATATCTTGTAGAAATATATGAGACCCCATATATTTCTATAACTTGTAGAAATATATGAGACCCCATATATTTCTATATCTTATAGAAATATAGGAGACCCCATATATATCTATGACTTGTAGAAATATAGGAGACCCCCTATATTTCTATATCTTGTAGAAATATATGAGACCCCATATATATCTATGACTTGTAGTAATATAGGAGACCCCCTATATTTCTATATCTTGTAGAAATATATGAGACCCCATATATTTCTATGACTTGTAGAAATATAGGAGGCCCCCTATATTTCTATAAGATAGAAAAATATATGAGACCCCATATATTTCTATGACGTGTAGAAATATAGGAGGCCCCCTATATTTCTATAAGATAAAGAAATATATGAAACCCCATATATTTCTATGACTTGTAGAAATATAGGAGGCCCCCTATATTTCTATAAGATAGAAAAATATATGAGACCCCATATATTTCTATGACTTGTAGAAATATAGGAGGTCCCCTATATTTCTATAAGATAGAGAAATATATGAGACCCCATATATTTCTATGATTGTAGAAATATAGGAGGACCCCTATATTTGTATAAGATAGAGAAATATATGAGAACCCATATATTTCTATGACTTGTAGAAATATAGGAGGCCCCTTATATTTCTATAAGATAGAGAAATATATGAGATACCTTATATTTCTATAACTTGTAGAAATATAGGAGATCCCATATATTTCTATAAGATAGAGAAATATATGAGACCCCATATATTTCTATATCTTGTAGAAATATATGAGACCCCATATATTTTTATAAGATAGCATAATATATGTGACCCATTATATTTCTATAACTTGTAGAAATATATGAGACTCCATATATTTCTATGACTTGTAGAAATATAGGAGACCCCCTATATTTCTATAAGATAGAGAAATATATGAGACCCCATATATTTCTATAACTTGTAGAAATATATGAGACCCCATATATTTCTATAACTTGTAGAAATATATGAGACCCCATATATTTCTCTATCTTGTAGAAATATATGAGACCCCATATATTTCTATAACTTGTAGAAATATATGAGACCCCATATATTTCTATAACTTGTAGAAATATATGAGACCCCATATATTTCTCTATCTTGTAGAAATATATGAGACCCCATATATTTCTATAACTTGTAGAAATATATGAGACCCCATATATTTCTATAAGATAAAGAAATATATGAGACCCCATATATTTCTATAACTTGTAGAAATATATGAGACCCCATATATATCTATAAGATAGAGAAATATATGAGAACCCATATATTTCTATAACTTGTAGAAATATATGAGACCCATATATATTTCTATAAGATAGAGAAATATATGAGACCCCATATATTTCTATAACTTGTAGAAATATAACAGACCCCATATATTTCTATAACTTGTAGAAATATATGAGACCCCATATATTTCTATAAGATAGAGAAATATATGAGACCCCATATATTTCTATGAATTGTAGAAATATATGAACCCCAAATATTTCTATATCTTGTAGAAATATAGGAGGCCCCATATATTTTTATGACTTGTAGAAATATAGGAGACCCCATATATATCTATAAGATAGAGAAATATATGAGACCCCATATATTTCTATAACTTGTAGAAATATATGAGACCCCATATATTTGTATAAGATAGAGAAATATATGAGACCCCATATATTTCTATAACTTGTAGAAATATATGAGAACCCATATATTTCTATAAGAAAGAGAAATATATGAGACCCCATATATTTCTATATCTTGTAGAAATATATGAGACCCCATATATTTCTATAACTTGTAGAAATATATGAGACCCCATATATTTCTATATCTTATAGAAATATAGGAGACCCCATATATTTCTATGACTTGTAGAAATATAGGAGACACCCTATATTTCTATATCTTGTAGAAATATATGAGACCCCATATATTTCTATGACTTGTAGAAATATAGGAGACCCCCTATATTTCTATATCTTGTAGAAATATATGAGACCCCATATATTTCTATGACTTGTAGAAATATAGGAGACACCCTATATTTCTATATCTTGTAGATATATATGAGACCCCATATATTTCTATGAATTGTAGAAATATATGAGACCCCATATATTTCTATAAGTTAGAGAAATATATGAGACCCCCTATATTTCTATAAGATAGAGAAATATATGAGACCCCATATATTTCTCTGACTTGTAGAAATATAGGAGGCCCCCTATATTTCTATAAGATAGAGAAATATATTAGACCACATATATTTCTATAACTTGTAGAAATATATGAGACCCCATTATTTCTCTGACTTGTAGAAATATAGGAGGCCCCCTATATTTCTATAAGATAGAGAAATATATTAGAACCCATATATTTCTATAACTTGTAGAAATATATGAGACCCCATTATTTCTATAATATAGAGAAATATATGAGACCCCATATATTTCTCTATCTTGTAGAAATATATGAGACCCCATATATTTCTATAACTTGTAGAAATATATGAGACCCCATATATTTCTATAAGATAGAGAAATATATGAGACCCTATCTATTTCTATGACTTGTAGAAATATAGGAGGCCCCCAATATTTCTATAAGATAGAGAAATATATGAGACCCCATATTTCTATGACTTGTAGAAATATAGGAGACCCCATATATTTCTATAACTTGTAGAAATATATGAGACCCCATATATTTCTATATCATGTAGAAATATATTAGACCCCATATATTTCTCTATCTTGTAGAAATATATGAGACCCCATATATTTCTATAAGATAAAGAAATATATGAGACCCCATATATTTCTATAAGATAAAGAAATATATGAGACCCCATATATTGTTATAACTTGTAGAAATATATGAGACCCCATATATTTCTATAACTTGTAGAAATATATGAGACCCCATATATTTCTATAAGATAGAGAAATATATGAGATCCCATCTATTTCTATCACTTGTAAAATATATGAGACCCCATATATTTCAATATCTTGTAGAAATATATGAGACCCCATATATTTCTGTAACTTGTAGAAATATATGAGACCCCATATATTTCTATAAGATAGAGAAATATATGAGACCCCAAATATTTCTATAACTTGTAGAAATATATGAGAACCCATATATTTCTATATCGTGTAGAAATATATGAGACCCGATATATTTCTATAACTTGTAGAAATATATTAGATCCCATATATTTCTATAAGATAGAGATATATATGAGACCCCATATATTTCTATAACTTGTAGAAATATATGAGACCCCATATATTTCTAAAATAAAGAAAAATATATGAGACACCATATATTTCTATAACTTGTAGAAATAGATGAGACCCCATATATTTCTATAAGATAGAGAAATTTATGATACCCCATATATTTCTATACCTTGTAGAAATATATGAGACCCCATATATTGCTATAACTTGTAGAAATATAGGAGACCCCATATGCTTCTATATCTTGTAGAAATATATGAGACCCCATATATTTCTATGACTTGTAGAAATACACGAGACCCCGTATATTTCTATATCTTGTAGAAATATATGAGACACCATATATTTCTATGACTTGTAGAAATATAGGAGACCCCCTATATTTCTATAAGATAGAAAAATATATGAGACCCCATATATTTCTATGACTTGTAGAAATATAGGAGGCCCCCTATATTTCTATAAGATAGAGAAATATATGAGATCCCACATATTTCTTTGACTTGTAGAAATATAGGAGGCCCCCTATATTTATATAATATAGAGAAATATATGAGACCACATATATTTCTCTGAATTGTAGAAATATAGGAGGCCCCCTATATTTCTATAAGATAGAGAAATATATGAGACCCCATATATTTCTATGACTTATAGAAATATAGGAGGCCCCCTATATTTCTATAAGATAGAGAAATATATGAGATCCCATATATTTCTATAACTTGTAGAAATATAGGAGATCCCATATATTTCTATAAGATAGAGAAATATATGAGACCCCATATATTTCTATATCTTGTAGAAATATATGAGACCCCATATATTTCTATAAGATAGAGTAATATATGTGACCCATTATATTTCTATAACTTGTAGAAATATATGAGACTCCATATATTTCTATGACTTGTAGAAATATAGGAGACCCCCTATATTTCTATAAGATAGAGAAATATATGAGACCCCGTATATTTCTATAACTTGTAGAAATATATGAGACCCCATATATTTCTATATCTTTTAGAAATATATGAGACCCCATATATTTCTATAACTTGTAGAAATATATGAGACCCCATATATTTCTATAAGATAGAGAAATATATGAGACCCCATATATTTCTATAACTTGTAGAAATATATGAGACCCCATATATTTCTATAACTTGTAGAAATATATGAGACCCCATATATTTCTCTATCTTGTAGAAATATATGAGACCCCATATATTTCTATAACTTGTAGAAATATATGAGACCCCATATATTTCTATAAGATAAAGAAATATATGAGACCCCATATATTTCTATAACTTGTAGAAATATATGAGACCCCATATATTTCTATAAGATAGAGAAATATATGAGACCCCATATATTTCTATAACTTGTAGAAATATATGCGACCCATATATATTTCTATAAGATAGAGAAATATATGAGACCCCATATATTTCTATAACTTGTAGAAATATATGAGACCCCATATATTTCTATAACTTGTAGAAATATATGAGACCCCATATATTTGTATAAGATAGAGAAATATATGAGACCCCATATATTTCTATGAATTGTAGAAATATACGAACCCCAAATATTTCTATATCTTGTAGAAATATAGGAGACCCCATATATTTCTATGACTTGTAGAAATATAGGAGACCCCATATATATCTATAAGATAGAGAAATATATGAGACCCCATATATTTCTATAACTTGTAGAAATATATGAGACCCCATATATTTGTATAAGATAGAGAAATATATGAGACCCCATATATTTCTATAACTTGTAGAAATATATGAGAACCCATATATTTCTATAAGAAAGAGAAATATATGAGACCCCATATATTTCTATATCTTGTAGAAATATATGAGACCCCATATATTTCTATAACTTGTAGAAATATATGAGACCCCATATATTTCTATATCTTATAGAAATATAGGAGACCCCATATATATCTATGACTTGTAGAAATATAGGAGACCCCCTATATTTCTATATCTTGTAGAAATATATGAGACCCCATATATATCTATGACTTGTAGTAATATAGGAGACCCCCTATATTTCTATATCTTGTAGAAATATATGAGACCCCATATATTTCTATGACTTGTAGAAATATAGGAGGCCCCCTATATTTCTATAAGATAGAAAAATATATGAGACCCCATATATTTCTATGACGTGTAGAAATATAGGAGGCCCCCTATATTTCTATAAGATAAAGAAATATATGAAACCCCATATATTTCTATGACTTGTAGAAATATAGGAGGCCCCCTATATTTCTATAAGATAGAAAAATATATGAGACCCCATATATTTCTATGACTTGTAGAAATATAGGAGGTCCCCTATATTTCTATAAGATAGAGAAATATATGAGACCCCATATATTTCTATGATTGTAGAAATATAGGAGGACCCCTATATTTGTATAAGATAGAGAAATATATGAGAACCCATATATTTCTATGACTTGTAGAAATATAGGAGACCCCCAATATTTCTATAATATAGAGAAATATATGAGACCCCATATATTTCTATGACTTGTAGAAATATAGGAGGCCACCTATATTTCTATAAGATATAGATATATATGAGACCCCATATATTTCTATGACTTGTAGAAATATAGGAGACCCCCATATTTCTATATCTTGTAGAAATATATGAGACCCAATATATTTCTATGACTTAGAGAAATATATGTGACCCCGTATATTTCTGTATCTTGTAGAAATATATGAGACCGCATATATTTCTATAACTTGTAGAAATATATGAGACCCCATATATTTCTATAAGATAGAGAAATATATGTGACCCCATATATTTCTATAACTTGTAGAAATATATGAGACCCCATATATTTCTATAAGATAGAGTCATATATGAGACCCCATATATTTCTATAACTTGTAGAAATATATGAGACCCCATATATTTCTATAAGATAGAGAAATATATGAGACCACATATATTTCTATAACTTGTAGAAATATATGAGAGCCCATATATTTCTATATCTTGTAGAAATATATGACACCCCATATATTTCTATAACTTGTAGAAATATATGAGACCCCATATATTTCTATAAGATAGAGAAATATATGAGACCCCAAATATTTCTAAACATGTAGAAATACATGAGACCCCATATATTTCTATAACTTGTAGAAATATATGAGACCCCATATATTTCTATATCTTGTAGAAATATATGAGACCGCATATATTTCTATAACTTGTAGAAATATATGAGACCCCATATATTTCTATAAGATAGAAAAATATATGAGACCCCATATATTTCTATAACTTGTAGAAATATATGAGACCCCATATATTTCTATAAGATAGAAAAATATATGAGACCCCATATATTTCTATAACTTGTAGAAATATATGAGACCTCATATATTTCTATAACTTGTAGAAATATATGAGACCCCATATATTTCTATAAGATAGAGAAATATATGAGACCCCATATATTTCTCTGACTTGTAGAAATATAGGAAGCCCCCTATATTTCTATAAGATAGAGAAATATATTAGACCCCATATATTTCGATAACTTGTAGAAATATATGAGACCCCATTATTTCTCTGACTTGTAGAAATATAGGAGGCCCCCTATATTTCTATAAGATAGAGAAATATATTAGAACCCATATATTTCTATAACTTGTAGAAATATATGAGACCCCATTATTTCTATAATATAGAGAAATATATGAGACCCCATATATTTCTCTATCTTGTAGAAATATATGAGACCCCATATATTTCTATAACTTGTAGAAATACATGAGACCTCATATATTTCTATAACTTGTAGAAATATATGAGACCCCATATATTTCTATAAGATAGAGAAATATATGAGACCACATATATTTCTATAAATTGTAGAAATATATGAGACTCCATATATTTCTATGACTTGTAGAAATATAGGAGACCCCCTATATTTCTATAAGATAGAGAAATATATGAGACCCCGTATATTTCTATAACTTGTAGAAATATATGAGACCCCATATATTTCTATATCTTTTAGAAATATATGAGACCCCATATATTTCTATAACTTGTAGAAATATATGAGACCCGATATATTTCTATAAGATAGAGAAATATATGAGACCCCATATATTTCTATAACTTGTAGAAATATATGAGACCCCATATATTTCTATAACTTGTAGAAATATATGAGACCCCATATATTTCTCTATCTTGTAGAAATATATGAGACCCCATGTATTTCTATAACTTGTAGAAATATATGAGACCCCATATATTTCTATAAGATAAAGAAATATATGAGACCCCATATATTTCTATAACTTGTAGAAATATATGAGACCCCATATATTTCTATAAGATAGAGAAATATATGAGACCCCATATATTTCTATAACTTGTAGAAATATATGCGACCCATATATATTTCTATAAGATAGAGAAATATATGAGACCCCATATATTTCTATAACTTGTAGAAATATATGAGACCCCATATATTTCTATAACTTGTAGAAATATATGAGACCCCATATATTTGTATAAGATAGAGAAATATATGAGACCCCATATATTTCTATGAATTGTAGAAATATACGAACCCCAAATATTTCTATATCTTGTAGAAATATAGGAGACCCCATATATTTCTATGACTTGTAGAAATTTAGGAGACCCCATATATATCTATAAGATAGAGAAATATATGGGACCCCATATATTTCTATAACTTGTAGAAATATATGAGACCCCATATATTTGTATAAGATAGAGAAATATATGAGACCCCATATATTTCTATAACTTGTAGAAATATATGAGAACCCATATATTTCTATAAGAAAGAGAAATATATGAGACCCCATATATTTCTATATCTTGTAGAAATATATGAGACCCCATATATTTCTATAACTTGTAGAAATATATGAGACGCCATATATTTCTATATCTTATAGAAATATAGGAGACCCCATATATTTCTATGACTTGTAGAAATATAGGAGACCCCCTATATTTCTATATCTTGTAGAAATATATGAGACCCCATATATATCTATGACTTGTAGTAATATAGGAGACCCCCTATATTTCTATATCTTGTAGAAATATATGAGACCCCATATATTTCTATGACTTGTAGAAATATAGGAGGCCCCCTATATTTCTATAAGATAGAAAAATATATGAGACCCCATATATTTCTATGACGTGTAGAAATATAGGAGGCCCCCTATATTTCTATAAGATAAAGAAATATATGAAACCCCATATATTTCTATGACTTGTAGAAATATAGGAGGCCCCCTATATTTCTATAAGATAGAAAAATATATGAGACCCCATATATTTCTATGACTTGTAGAAATATAGGAGGTCCCCTATATTTCTATAAGATAGAGAAATATATGAGACCCCATGTATTTCTATGATTGTAGAAATATAGGAGGACCCCTATATTTGTATAAGATAGAGAAATATATGAGAACCCATATATTTCTATGACTTGTAGAAATATAGGAGACCCCCAATATTTCTATAATATAGAGAAATATATGAGACCCCATATATTTCTATGACTTGTAGAAATATAGGAGGCCACCTATATTTCTATAAGATATAGATATATATGAGACCCCATATATTTCTATGACTTGTAGAAATATAGAAGACCCCCATATTTCTATATCTTGTAGAAATATATGAGACCCAATATATTTCTATGACTTAGAGAAATATATGTGACCCCGTATACTTCTGTATCTTGTAGAAATATATGAGACCGCATATATTTCTATAACTTGTAGAAATATATGAGACCCCATATATTTCTATAAGATAGAGAAATATATGTGACCCCATATATTTCTATAACTTGTAGAAATATATGAGACCCCATATATTTCTATAAGATAGAGTAATATATGAGACCCCATATATTTCTATAACTTGTAGAAATATATGAGACCCCATATATTTCTATAAGATAGAGAAATATATGAGACCCCATATATTTCTATAACTTGTAGAAATATATGAGACCCCATATATTTCTATATCTTGTAGAAATATATGACACCCCATATATTTCTATAACTTGTAGAAATATATGAGACCCCATATATTTCTATAAGATAGAGAAAAATATGAGACCCCAAATATTTCTAAACATGTAGAAATACATGAGACCCCATATATTTCTATAACTTGTAGAAATATATGAGACCCCATATATTTCTATATCTTGTAGAAATATATGAGACCGCATATATTTCTATAACTTGTAGAAATATATGAGACCCCATATATTTCTATAAGATAGAAAAATATATGAGACCCCATATATTTCTATAACTTGTAGAAATATATGAGACCCCATATATTTCTATAAGATAGAAAAATATATGAGACCCCATATATTTCTATAACTTGTAGAAATATATGAGACCTCATATATTTCTATAACTTGTAGAAATATATGAGACCCCATATATTTCTATAAGATAGAGAAATATATGAGACCCCATATATTTCTCTGACTTGTAGAAATATAGGAGGCCCCCTATATTTCTATAAGATAGAGAAATATATTAGACCCCATATATTTCGATAACTTGTAGAAATATATGAGACCCCATTATTTCTCTGACTTGTAGAAATATAGGAGGCCCCCTATATTTCTATAAGATAGAGAAATATATTAGAACCCATATATTTCTATAACTTGTAGAAATATATGAGACCCCATTATTTCTATAATATAAAGAAATATATGAGACCCCATATATTTCTCTATCTTGTAGAAATATATGAGACCCCATATATTTCTATAACTTGTAGAAATACATGAGACCTCATATATTTCTATAACTTGTAGAAATATATGAGACCCCATATATTTCTATAAGATAGAGAAATATATGAGACCACATATATTTCTATAAATTGTAGAAATATATGAGACTCCATATATTTCTATGACTTGTAGAAATATAGGAGACCCCCTATATTTCTATAAGATAGAGAAATATATGAGACCCCGTATATTTCTATAACTTGTAGAAATATATGAGACCCCATATATTTCTATATCTTTTAGAAATATATGAGACCCCATATATTTCTATAACTTGTAGAAATATATGAGACCCCATATATTTCTATAAGATAGAGAAATATATGAGACCCCATATATTTCTATAACTTGTAGAAATATATGAGACCCCATATATTTCTATAACTTGTAGAAATATATGAGACCCCATATATTTCTCTATCTTGTAGAAATATATGAGACCCCATATATTTCTATAACTTGTAGAAATATATGAGACCCCATATATTTCTATAAGATAAAGAAATATATGAGACCCCATATATTTCTATAACTTGTAGAAATATATGAGACCCCATATATTTCTATAAGATAGAGAAATATATGAGACCCCATATATTTCTATAACTTGAAGAAATATATGCGACCCATATATATTTCTATAAGATAGAGAAATATATGAGACCCCATATATTTCTATAACTTGTAGAAATATATGAGACCCCATATATTTCTATAACTTGTAGAAATATATGAGACCCCATATATTTGTATAAGATAGAGAAATATATGAGACCCCATATATTTCTATGAATTGTAGAAATATATGAACCCCAAATATTTCTATATCTTGTAGAAATATAGGAGACCCCATATATTTCTATGACTTGTAGAAATATAGGAGACCCCATATATATCTATAAGATAGAGAAATATATGAGACCCCATATATTTCTATAACTTGTAGAAATATATGAGACCCCATATATTTGTATAAGATAGAGAAATATATGAGACCCCATATATTTCTATAACTTGTAGAAATATATGAGAACCCATATATTTCTATAAGAAAGAGAAATATATGAGACCCCATATATTTCTATATCTTGTAGAAATATATGAGACCCCATATATTTCTATAACTTGTAGAAATATATGAGACCCCATATATTTCTATATCTTATAGAAATATAGGAGACCCCATATATTTCTATGACTTGTAGAAATATAGGAGACCCCCTATATTTCTATATCTTGTAGAAATATATGAGACCCCATATATATCTATGACTTGTAGTAATATAGGAGACCCCCTATATTTCTATATCTTGTAGAAATATATGAGACCCCATATATTTCTATGACTTGTAGAAATATAGGAGGCCCCCTATATTTCTATAAGATAGAAAAATATATGAGACCCCATATATTTCTATGACGTGTAGAAATATAGGAAGCCCCCTATATTTCTATAAGATAAAGAAATATATGAAACCCCATATATTTCTATGACTTGTAGAAATATAGGAGGCCCCCTATATTTCTATAAGATAGAAAAATATATGAGACCCCATATATTTCTATGACTTGTAGAAATATAGGAGGTCCCCTATATTTCTATAAGATAGAGAAATATATGAGACCCCATATATTTCTATGATTGTAGAAATATAGGAGGACCCCTATATTTGTATAAGATAGAGAAATATATGAGAACCCATATATTTCTATGACTTGTAGAAATATAGGAGACCCCCAATATTTCTATAATATAGAGAAATATATGAGACCCCATATATTTCTATGACTTGTAGAAATATAGGAGGCCACCTATATTTCTATAAGATATAGATATATATGAGACCCCATATATTTCTATGACTTGTAGAAATATAGGAGACCCCCATATTTCTATATCTTGTAGAAATATATGAGACCCAATATATTTCTATGACTTAGAGAAATATATGTGACCCCGTATATTTCTGTATCTTGTAGAAATATATGAGACCACATATATTTCTATAACTTGTAGAAATATATGAGACCCCATATATTTCTATAAGATAGAGAAATATATGTGACCCCATATATTTCTATAACTTGTAGAAATATATGAGACCCCATATATTTCTATAAGATAGAGTAATATATGAGACCCCATATATTTCTATAACTTGTAGAAATATATGAAACCCCATATATTTCTATAAGATAGAGAAATATATGAGACCCCATATATTTCTATAACTTGTAGAAATATATGAGACCCCATATATTTCTATATCTTGTAGAAATATATGACACCCCATATATTTCTATAACTTGTAGAAATATATGAGACCCCATATATTTCTATAAGATAGAGAAAAATATGAGACCCCAAATATTTCTAAACATGTAGAAATACATGAGACCCCATATATTTCTATAACTTGTAGAAATATATGAGACCCCATATATTTCTATATCTTGTAGAAATATATGAGACCGCATATATTTCTATAACTTGTAGAAATATATGAGACCCCATATATTTCTATAAGATAGAAAAATATATGAGACCCCATATATTTCTATAACTTGTAGAAATATATGAGACCCCATATATTTCTATAAGATAGAAAAATAAATGAGACCCCATATATTTCTATAACTTGTAGAAATATATGAGACCTCATATATTTCTATAACTTGTAGAAATATATGAGACCCCATATATTTCTATAAGATAGAGAAATATATGAGACCCCATATATTTCTCTGACTTGTAGAAATATAGGAGGCCCCCTATATTTCTATAAGATAGAGAAATATATTAGACCACATATATTTCGATAACTTGTAGAAATATATGAGACCCCATTATTTCTCTGACTTGTAGAAATATAGGAGGCCCCCTATATTTCTATAAGATAGAGAAATATATTAGAACCCATATATTTCTATAACTTGTAGAAATATATGAGACCCCATTATTTCTATAATATAGAGAAATATATGAGACCCCTTATATTTCTCTATCTTGTAGAAATATATGAGACCCCATATATTTCTATAACTTGTAGAAATACATGAGACCTCATATATTTCTATAACTTGTAGAAATATATGAGACCCGATATATTTCTATAAGATAGAGAAATATATGAGACCACATATATTTCTATAAATTGTAGAAATATATGAGACTCCATATATTTCTATGACTTGTAGAAATATAGGAGACCCCCTATATTTCTATAAGATAGAGAAATATATGAGACCCCGTATATTTCTATAACTTGTAGAAATATATGAGACCCCATATATTTCTATATCTTTTAGAAATATATGAGACCCCATATATTTCTATAACTTGTAGAAATATATGAGACCCCATATATTTCTATAAGATAGAGAAATATATGAGACCCCATATATTTCTATAACTTGTAGAAATATATGAGACCCCATATATTTCTATAACTTGTAGAAATATATGAGACCCCATATATTTCTCTATCTTGTAGAAATATATGAGACCCCATATATTTCTATAACTTGTAGAAATATATGAGACCCCATATATTTCTATAAGATAAAGAAATATATGAGACCCCATATATTTCTATAACTTGTAGAAATATATGAGACCCCATATATTTCTATAAGATAGAGAAATATATGAGACCCCATATATTTCTATAAGATAGAGAAATATATGCGACCCATATATATTTCTATAACTTGTAGAAATATATGAGACCCCATATATTTCTATAACTTGTAGAAATATATGAGACCCCATATATTTCTATAAGATAGAGAAATATATGAGACCCCATATATTTCTATAAGATAGAGAAATATATGAGACCCCATATATTTCTATAACTTGTAGAAATATATGAGACCCCATATATTTCTATAACTTGTAGAAATATATGAGACCCCATATATTTGTATAAGATAGAGAAATATATGAGACCCCATATATTTCTATGAATTGTAGAAATATACGAACCCCAAATATTTCTATATCTTGTAGAAATATAGGAGACCCCATATATTTCTATGACTTGTAGAAATATAGGAGACCCCATATATATCTATAAGATAGAGAAATATATGAGACCCCATATATTTCTATAACTTGTAGAAATATATGAGACCCCATATATTTGTATAAGATAGAGAAATATATGAGACCCCATATATTTCTATAACTTGTAGAAATATATGAGAACCCATATATTTCTATAAGAAAGAGAAATATATGAGACCCCATATATTTCTATATCTTGTAGAAATATATGAGACCCCATATATTTCTATAACTTGTAGAAATATATGAGACGCCATATATTTCTATACCTTATAGAAATATAGGAGACCCCATAAATTTCTATGACTTGTAGAAATATAGGAGACCCCCTATATTTCTATATCTTGTAGAAATATATGAGACCCCATATATATCTATGACTTGTAGTAATATAGGAGACCCCCTATATTTCTATATCTTGTAGAAATATATGAGACCCCATATATTTCTATGACTTGTAGAAATATAGGAGGCCCCCTATATTTCTATAAGATAGAAAAATATATGAGACCCCATATATTTCTATGACGTGTAGAAATATAGGAGGCCCCCTATATTTCTATAAGATAAAGAAATATATGAAACCCCATATATTTCTATGACTTGTAGAAATATAGGAGGCCCCCTATATTTCTATAAGATAGAAAAATATATGAGACCCCATATATTTCTATGACTTGTAGAAATATAGGAGGTCCCCTATATTTCTATAAGATAGAGAAATATATGAGACCCCATATATTTCTATGATTGTAGAAATATAGGAGGACCCCTATATTTGTATAAGATAGAGAAATATATGAGAACCCATATATTTCTATGACTTGTAGAAATATAGGAGACCCCCAATATTTCTATAATATAGAGAAATATATGAGACCCCATATATTTCTATGACTTGTAGAAATATAGGAGGCCACATATATTTCTATAAGATATAGATATATATGAGACCCCATATATTTCTATGACTTGTAGAAATATAGGAGACCCCCATATTTCTATATCTTGTAGAAATATATGAGACCCAATATATTTCTATGACTTAGAGAAATATATGTGACCCCGTATACTTCTGTATCTTGTAGAAATATATGAGACCGCATATATTTCTATAACTTGTAGAAATATATGAGACCCCATATATTTCTATAAGATAGAGAAATATATGTGACCCCATATATTTCTATAACTTGTAGAAATATATGAGACCCCATATATTTCTATAAGATAGAGTAATATATGAGACCCCATATATTTCTATAACTTGTAGAAATATATGAGACCCCATATATTTCTATAAGATAGAGAAATATATGAGACCCCATATATTTCTATAACTTGTAGAAATATATGAGACCCCATATATTTCTATATCTTGTAGAAATATATGACACCCCATATATTTCTATAACTTGTAGAAATATATGAGACCCCATATATTTCTATAAGATAGAGAAAAATATGAGACCCCAAATATTTCTAAACATGTAGAAATACATGAGACCCCATATATTTCTATAACTTGTAGAAATATATGAGACCCCATATATTTCTATATCTTGTAGAAATATATGAGACCGCATATATTTCTATAACTTGTAGAAATATATGAGACCCCATATATTTCTATAAGATAGAAAAATATATGAGACCCCATATATTTCTATAACTTGTAGAAATATATGAGACCCCATATATTTCTATAAGATAGAAAAATATATGAGACCCCATATATTTCTATAACTTGTAGAAATATATGAGACCTCATATATTTCTATAACTTGTAGAAATATATGAGACCCCATATATTTCTATAAGATAGAGAAATATATGAGACCCCATATATTTCTCTGACTTGTAGAAATATAGGAGGCCCCCTATATTTCTATAAGATAGAGAAATATATTAGACCCCATATATTTCGATAACTTGTAGAAATATATGAGTCCCCATTATTTCTCTGACTTGTAGAAATATAGGAGGCCCCCTTATTTCTATAAGATAGAGAAATATATTAGAACCCATATATTTCTATAACTTGTAGAAATATATGAGACCCCATTATTTCTATAATATAGAGAAATATATGAGACCCCATATATTTCTCTATATTGTAGAAATATATGAGACCCCATATATTTCTATAACTTGTAGAAATACATGAGACCTCATATATTTCTATAACTTGTAGAAATATATGAGACCCCATATATTTCTATAAGATAGAGAAATATATGAGACCACATATATTTCTATAAATTGTAGAAATATATGAGACTCCATATATTTCTATGACTTGTAGATATATAGGAGACCCCCTATATTTCTATAAGATAGAGAAATATATGAGACCCCGTATATTTCTATAACTTGTAGAAATATATGAGACCCCATATATTTCTATATCTTTTAGAAATATATGAGACCCCATATATTTCTATAACTTGTAGAAATATATGAGACCCCATATATTTCTATAAGATAGAGAAATATATGAGACCCCATATATTTCTATAAGATAGAGAAATATATGAGACCCCATATATTTCTATAAGATAGAGAAATATATGAGACCCCATATATTTCTATAACTTGTAGAAATATATGAGACCCCATATATTTCTATAACTTGTAGAAATATATGAGACCCCATATATTTGTATAAGATAGAGAAATATATGAGACCCCATATATTTCTATGAATTGTAGAAATATACGAACCCCAAATATTTCTATATCTTGTAGAAATATAGGAGACCCCATATATTTCTATGACTTGTAGAAATATAGGAGACCCCATATATATCTATAAGATAGAGAAATATATGAGACCCCATATATTTCTATAACTTGTAGAAATATATGAGACCCCATATATTTGTATAAGATAGAGAAATATATGAGACCCCATATATTTCTATAACTTGTAGAAATATATGAGAACCCATATATTTCTATAAGAAAGAGAAATATATGAGACCCCATATATTTCTATATCTTGTAGAAATATATGAGACCCCATATATTTCTATAACTTGTAGAAATATATGAGACGCCATATATTTCTATACCTTATAGAAATATAGGAGACCCCATAAATTTCTATGACTTGTAGAAATATAGGAGACCCCCTATATTTCTATATCTTGTAGAAATATATGAGACCCCATATATATCTATGACTTGTAGTAATATAGGAGACCCCCTATATTTCTATATCTTGTAGAAATATATGAGACCCCATATATTTCTATGACTTGTAGAAATATAGGAGGCCCCCTATATTTCTATAAGATAGAAAAATATATGAGACCCCATATATTTCTATGACGTGTAGAAATATAGGAGGCCCCCTATATTTCTATAAGATAAAGAAATATATGAAACCCCATATATTTCTATGACTTGTAGAAATATAGGAGGCCCCCTATATTTCTATAAGATAGAAAAATATATGAGACCCCATATATTTCTATGACTTGTAGAAATATAGGAGGTCCCCTATATTTCTATAAGATAGAGAAATATATGAGACCCCATATATTTCTATGATTGTAGAAATATAGGAGGACCCCTATATTTGTATAAGATAGAGAAATATATGAGAACCCATATATTTCTATGACTTGTAGAAATATAGGAGACCCCCAATATTTCTATAATATAGAGAAATATATGAGACCCCATATATTTCTATGACTTGTAGAAATATAGGAGGCCACATATATTTCTATAAGATATAGATATATATGAGACCCCATATATTTCTATGACTTGTAGAAATATAGGAGACCCCCATATTTCTATATCTTGTAGAAATATATGAGACCCAATATATTTCTATGACTTAGAGAAATATATGTGACCCCGTATACTTCTGTATCTTGTAGAAATATATGAGACCGCATATATTTCTATAACTTGTAGAAATATATGAGACCCCATATATTTCTATAAGATAGAGAAATATATGTGACCCCATATATTTCTATAACTTGTAGAAATATATGAGACCCCATATATTTCTATAAGATAGAGTAATATATGAGACCCCATATATTTCTATAACTTGTAGAAATATATGAGACCCCATAT
Source organism: Muscardinus avellanarius (assembly GCF_963383645.1). Classification (NCBI taxonomy): domain Eukaryota; kingdom Metazoa; phylum Chordata; class Mammalia; order Rodentia; family Gliridae; genus Muscardinus; species Muscardinus avellanarius. The sequence continues at coordinate 23,459,525 of NC_137798.1, forward strand.
ATTTCTATAAGATAGAGAAATATATGAGACCCCATATATTTCTATAACTTGTAGAAATATATGAGACCCCATATATTTCTATATCTTGTAGAAATATATGACACCCCATATATTTCTATAACTTGTAGAAATATATGAGACCCCATATATTTCTATAAGATAGAGAAAAATATGAGACCCCAAATATTTCTAAACATGTAGAAATACATGAGACCCCATATATTTCTATAACTTGTAGAAATATATGAGACCCCATATATTTCTATATCTTGTAGAAATATATGAGACCGCATATATTTCTATAACTTGTAGAAATATATGAGACCCCATATATTTCTATAAGATAGAAAAATATATGAGACCCCATATATTTCTATAACTTGTAGAAATATATGAGACCCCATATATTTCTATAAGATAGAAAAATATATGAGACCCCATATATTTCTATAACTTGTAGAAATATATGAGACCTCATATATTTCTATAACTTGTAGAAATATATGAGACCCCATATATTTCTATAAGATAGAGAAATATATGAGACCCCATATATTTCTCTGACTTGTAGAAATATAGGAGGCCCCCTATATTTCTATAAGATAGAGAAATATATTAGACCCCATATATTTCGATAACTTGTAGAAATATATGAGTCCCCATTATTTCTCTGACTTGTAGAAATATAGGAGGCCCCCTTATTTCTATAAGATAGAGAAATATATTAGAACCCATATATTTCTATAACTTGTAGAAATATATGAGACCCCATTATTTCTATAATATAGAGAAATATATGAGACCCCATATATTTCTCTATATTGTAGAAATATATGAGACCCCATATATTTCTATAACTTGTAGAAATACATGAGACCTCATATATTTCTATAACTTGTAGAAATATATGAGACCCCATATATTTCTATAAGATAGAGAAATATATGAGACCACATATATTTCTATAAATTGTAGAAATATATGAGACTCCATATATTTCTATGACTTGTAGATATATAGGAGACCCCCTATATTTCTATAAGATAGAGAAATATATGAGACCCCGTATATTTCTATAACTTGTAGAAATATATGAGACCCCATATATTTCTATATCTTTTAGAAATATATGAGACCCCATATATTTCTATAACTTGTAGAAATATATGAGACCCCATATATTTCTATAAGATAGAGAAATATATGAGACCCCATATATTTCTATAACTTGTAGAAATATATGAGACCCCATATATTTCTATAACTTGTAGAAATATATGAGACCCCATATATTTCTCTATCTTGTAGAAATATATGAGACCCCATATATTTCTATAACTTGTAGAAATGTATGAGACCCCATATATTTCTATAAGATAAAGAAATATATGAGACCCCATATATTTCTATAACTTGTAGAAATATATGAGACCCCATATATTTCTATAAGATAGAGAAATATATGAGACCCCATATATTTCTATAACTTGTAGAAATATATGCGACCCATATATATTTCTATAAGATAGAGAAATATATGAGACCCCATATATTTCTATAACTTGTAGAAATATATGAGACCCCATATATTTCTATAACTTGTAGAAATATATGAGACCCCATATATTTGTATAAGATAGAGAAATATATGAGACCCCATATATTTCTATGAATTGTAGAAATATACGAACCCCAAATATTTCTATATCTTGTAGAAATATAGGAGACCCCATATATTTCTATGACTTGTAGAAATATAGGAGACCCCATATATATCTATAAGATAGAGAAATATATGAGACCCCATATATTTCTATAACTTGTAGAAATATATGAGACCCCATATATTTGTATAAGATAGAGAAATATATGAGACCCCATATATTTCTATAACTTGTAGAAATATATGAGAACCCATATATTTCTATAAGAAAGAGAAATATATGAGACCCCATATATTTCTATATCTTGTAGAAATATATGAGACCCCATATATTTCTATAACTTGTAGAAATATATGAGACCCCATATATTTCTATATCTTATAGAAATATAGGAGACCCCATATATTTCTATGACTTGTAGAAATATAGGAGACCCCCTATATTTCTATATCTTGTAGAAATATATGAGACCCCATATATATCTATGACTTGTAGTAATATAGGAGACCCCCTATATTTCTATATCTTGTAGAAATATATGAGACCCCATATATTTCTATGACTTGTAGAAATATAGGAGGCCCCCTATATTTCTATAAGATAGAAAAATATATGAGACCCCATATATTTCTATGACGTGTAGAAATATAGGAGGCCCCCTATATTTCTATAAGATAAAGAAATATATGAAACCCCATATATTTCTATGACTTGTAGAAATATAGGAGGCCCCCTATATTTCTATAAGATAGAAAAATATATGAGACCCCATATATTTCTATGACTTGTAGAAATATAGGAGGTCCCCTATATTTCTATAAGATAGAGAAATATATGAGACCCCATATATTTCTATGATTGTAGAAATATAGGAGGACCCCTATATTTGTATAAGATAGAGAAATATATGAGAACCCATATATTTCTATGACTTGTAGAAATATAGGAGACCCCCAATATTTCTATAATATAGAGAAATATATGAGACCCCATATATTTCTATGACTTGTAGAAATATAGGAGGCCACCTATATTTCTATAAGATATAGATATATATGAGACCCCATATATTTCTATGACTTGTAGAAATATAGGAGACCCCCATATTTCTATATCTTGTAGAAATATATGAGACCCAATATATTTCTATGACTTAGAGAAATATATGTGACCCCGTATACTTCTGTATCTTGTAGAAATATATGAGACCGCATATATTTCTATAACTTGTAGAAATATATGAGACCCCATATATTTCTATAAGATAGAGAAATATATGTGACCCCATATATTTCTATAACTTGTAGAAATATATGAGACCCCATATATTTCTATAAGATAGAGTAATATATGAGACCCCATATATTTCTATAACTTGTAGAAATATATGAGACCCCATATATTTCTATAAGATAGAGAAATATATGAGACCCCATATATTTCTATAACTTGTAGAAATATATGAGACCCCATATATTTCTATATCTTGTAGAAATATATGACACCCCATATATTTCTATAACTTGTAGAAATATATGAGACCCCATATATTTCTATAAGATAGAGAAAAATATGAGACCCCAAATATTTCTAAACATGTAGAAATACATGAGACCCCATATATTTCTATAACTTGTAGAAATATATGAGACCCCATATATTTCTATATCTTGTAGAAATATATGAGACCGCATATATTTCTATAACTTGTAGAAATATATGAGACCCCATATATTTCTATAAGATAGAAAAATATATGAGACCCCATATATTTCTATAACTTGTAGAAATATATGAGACCCCATATATTTCTATAAGATAGAAAAATATATGAGACCCCATATATTTCTATAACTTGTAGAAATATATGAGACCTCATATATTTCTATAACTTGTAGAAATATATGAGACCCCATATATTTCTATAAGATAGAGAAATATATGAGACCCCATATATTTCTCTGACTTGTAGAAATATAGGAGGCCCCCTATATTTCTATAAGATAGAGAAATATATTAGACCCCATATATTTCGATAACTTGTAGAAATATATGAGACCCCATTATTTCTCTGACTTGTAGAAATATAGGAGGCCCCCTATATTTCTATAAGATAGAGAAATATATTAGAACCCATATATTTCTATAACTTGTAGAAATATATGAGACCCCATTATTTCTATAATATAGAGAAATATATGAGACCCCATATATTTCTCTATCTTGTAGAAATATATGAGACCCCATATATTTCTATAACTTGTAGAAATACATGAGACCCCATATATTTCTATAAGATAGAGAAATATATGAGACCCTATCTATTTCTATGACTTGTAGAAATATAGGAGGCCCCCAATATTTCTATAAGATAGAGAAATATATGAGACCCCATATTTCTATGACTTGTAGAAATATAGGAGACCCCATATATTTCTATATCTTGTAGAAATATAGGAGACCCCATATATTTCTATGACTTGTAGAAATATAGGAGACCCCATATATTTCTATATCTTGTAGAAATATAGGAGACCTCATATATTTCTATGACTTGTAGAAATATAGGAGACCCTATATAATTCTATATCTTGTAGAAATGTAGGAGACCCCGTATATTTCTATATCTTGTAGAAATATAATAGACCCCATATATTTCTATGACTTGGAGAAATATAGGAGACACCCTATGTTTTTATATCTTGTAGAAATATATGAGACCCCATATAATTCTATGATTTGTAGAAATATATGAGACCCCATATATTTCTATAAGATAGAGAAATATATGAGACCCCATATATTACTATAACTTATAGAAATATATGAGACCCCATATATTTCTATAAGATAGAGAAATATATGAGACCTTATATATTTCTATAACTTGTAGAAATATATGAGACCCAATATATTTCTATAAGATAGAGAAATATATGAGACACCATATATTTCTATGACTTGTAGCAATATAGGAGACCCCATATATTTTTATATCTTGTAGAAATATATGAGACCCCATATATTTCTATAACTTGTAGAAATATAGGAGACCCCATATATTTCTATAAGATAGAGAAATATATGAGACCACATATATTTCTATAAATTGTAGAAATATATGAGACCCCATATATTTCTATAACTTGTAGAAATATATGAGACCCAATATATTTCTATAAGATAGAGAAATATATGAGACCCCATATATTTCAATAACTTGTAGAAATATATGAGAGTCCATATATTTCTCTATCTTGTAGAAATATATGAGACCCCATATATTTCTATAACTTGTAGAAATATATGAGACCCCATATATTTCTATAAGATAGAGAAATATATGAGACCACATATATTTCTATAACTTGTAGAAATATATGAGACCCCATATATTTCTATAACTTGTAGAAATATAGGAGACCACATATATTTCTATGACTTGTAGAAATATAGGAGACCCCATATATTTCTATATCTTGTAGAAATATATGGAGACCCCATATATTTCTATGACTTGTAGCAATATAGGAGACCCCATATATTTTTATATCTTGTAGAAATATATGAGACCCCATATATTTCTATGACTTGTAGAAATATAGGAGACCCCCCATATTTCTATATCTTGTAGAAATATATGAGACCCCATATATTTCTATGACTTGTAGAAATATAGGAGGCCCCCTATATTTCTATAAGATAGAGAAATTTATGAGACCCCATATATTTCTATGACTTGTAGAAATATAGGAGACCCCCTATATTTCTATAAGATAGAGAAATATATGAGATCCCATATATTTCTATAACTTGTGGAAATATATGAGACCCCATATATTTCTATAAGATAGAGAAATATATGAGACCCCATATATTTCTATAATTTGTCGAAATATATGAGACCCCATATATTTCTATGATAGAGAAATATATGAGACCCCATATATTTCTATAGCTTGTCGAAATATATGAGACCCCATATATTTATATAACATAGAGAAATATGAGACCCCATATATTTCTAAGACTTGTAGAAATATATGAGACCCCATATATTTCTATATCTTTTAGAAATATATGAGACCCCATATATTTCTATGACTTCTAGAGAAATAGGAGACCCCATATATTTCTATATCTTGTAGAAATATATGAGACCCCATATATTTCTATGACTTCTAGAAATATAGGAGACCCCATATATTTCTATATCTTGTAGAAATATATGAGACCCCATATATTTCTATGACTTGTAGAAATATAGGAGACACCCTATATTTCTATATCTTGTAGAAATATATGAGACCCCTTGGTCTCATCCTCCCCAGCACGGAATTTAAAAGGGAGCACCAGCAACCCCTCCCGGCTCCACTTGTGGTTTAAGCCTCCTCAGCTGTGTATGCCTGTGCTTGTGGGAGCGGCCAAGGTACCTCTCGCGAGAATGACAAATTCCTCGCGGCGCTTCACTTCCCAGCTTCCACATAGGTCAGAACAGAGGCCGTGTGTGGTGTGCTAAGTAGGCACGGCAAGGCAAAGAGTGCACTGGCATCCCTGCTTAACCTGGGGCAGCTCCGTGGAAAGGGAGGCCACCCGTTCAAACCCTCCCCTGCCCCGCCTGCTGACAGCAAGCCGGGTCCCCTGGCAGAGGCCCTGGGGAGACAGTCTGAACTGCCACTGCGCATGCGCGGACCGCACTCTCCCAGAAAAAATGGGTTCTTTAAAAGGAGGGAGCCTGGAGAGGGCTGGGCGGCCCCATGCCCGACATGCCAGCGAAACAGACCTCCCAAGCTGGGCAGGGTCTCTGAAATGAGCAAAAGAGGGGAGGGAGGCCCAGGGGAAGAGGACCAAAGTGGATTTCCCGCGTGGTAGCAGGCAAGGGACCAGAGCAGAGACCAGCAGTGTGTCGCCCGGGAGTGCCGCGCGGGTCCCTGTCACGCATAAGCAACCCAGATGCGGCCCCGGGCGTGTCCTCCTACCTTCGCCTCTGAGGACAGGCGTCTGTGGTTCTGAGTAAAAGGCCTAATATCCACTTTGGGCTTTATGTGGATTATTTTCTGTCATTTCACTTCATTTCTGTTTCTGGCTTGCTGGCGCTGGGTTGAGCCCAGGGTCTGATGTAACTCCGGACTATACTGCCAGACCTATTTGATATTTTCTTTGGGACCCTGGACGCACTAAGTGGCTGAAAGCTTCGCTAAGTCTCCGTGGCTGGCTTCGCACCTGTGCGCTCCTTGGTCTCAGCCTCCCCAGCACGGAATTTACAAGGGAGCGCCAGCCACCCCTCCCGGCTCCACTTGGGGTTTAAGCCTCCTCAGCTGTGTATGCCTGTGCTTGCGGGAGCGGCCAAGGTACCTCTCGCGAGAATGACAAATTCCTCGCGGCGCTTCACTTCCCAGCTTCCACATAGGTCAGAACAGAGGCCTTGTGTGGTGTGCTCAGTAGGCACGGCAAGGCAAAGAGTGCACTGGCATCCCTGCTTAACCTGGGGCAGCTCGTGGAAAGGGAGGCCTCCCGTTCAAACCCTCCCCTGCCCCACCTGCTAACAGCAAGCCGGCTCTCCTGGCAGAGGCCCTGGGGATACAGTCTGAACTGCGACTGCGCATGCATGGACAGCAGTCTCACAGAAAAAATGGGTTCTTTAAAAGGAGGGAGCCTGTAGAGGGCTGGGCGGCTCCATGCCCGACATGCCAGCGAAACAGACCTCCCAAGCTGGGCAGGGTCTCCGAAATGAGCAAAAGAGGGGAGGGAGGCCCAGGGGAAGAGGACCAAAGTGGATTTCCCGCGTGGAAGCAGGCAAGGGACCAGAGCAGAGACCAGCAGTGTGTCACCCGGGAGTGCCACGCGGGTCCCTGTCATGCATAAGCAACCCAGATGTGGCCCCGGGCGTGTCCTCCTACCTTCGCCTCCGAGGACAGGTGTCTGTGGTTCTGAGTAAAAGGCCTAATATCCACTTTGGGCTTTATGTGGATTATTTTCTGTGATTTCACTTCATTTCCGTTTCTGTCTTGCTGGCGCTGGCTTGAGCCCAGGGTCTGATGTACCTCTGGACTATACTGCCAGACCTATTTGATATTTTCTTTGGGAACCTGGACGCACTAAGTGGCTGAAAGCTTCCCTAAGTCACCTAGGCTGGCTTCGAACCTGTGCGCTCCTAGGTCTCAGCCTCCTCAGCACGGAATTTACAAGTGAGCGCCAGCCAACCCTCCTGGCTCCACTTGGGGTTTAAGCCTCCTCAGCTGTGTATGCCTGTGCCTGCGGGAGCGGCCACGGGACCTCTCACGAGAATGACAAATTCCTCGCGGCGCTTCACTTCCCAGCTTCCACATAGGGCAGAACCGAGGCCGTGTGTGGTGTGCTCAGTAGGCAAGGCAAGGCAAAGAGTGCACTGGCATCCCTGCTTAACCTGGGGCAGCTCCCTGGAAAGGGAGGCCACCCATTCAAACCCTCCCCCGCCCCGCCTGCTGACAGCAAGCCGGGTCTCCTGACAGAGGTCCTGTGGAGACAGTCTGAAATGCCAGTGCACATGCCCGGACCGCAGTCTCCCAGAAAAAATGGATTCTTTAATAGTAGGGAGCCTGGAGAGGGCTGGGGGTTCCATGCCCGACATGCCAGCGAAACAGACCTCCCAAGCTGGGCAGGGTCTCCGAAATGAGCAAAGGAGGGGAGGGAGGCCCAGGGGAAGAGGACCAAAGTGGATTTCCCGCGTGGAAGCAGGCAAGGGACCAGAGCAGAGACCAGCAGTGTGTCGCCCGGGAGTGCCGCGCGGGTCCCTGTCACGCATAAGCAACCCAGATGCGGCCCCGGGCGTGTCCTCCTACCTTCACCTCTGAGGACAGGCGTCTGTGGTTCTGAGTAAAAGGCCTAATATCCACTTTGGGCTTTAAGTGGATTATTTTCTGTCATTTCACTTCATTTCCGTTTCTGTCTTGCTGGCGCTAGGTTGAGCTCAGGGTCTGATGTAACTCCGGACTATACTGCCAGACCTATTTGATATTTTCTTTGGGACCCTGGACGCACTAAGTGGCTGAAAGCTTCGCTAAGTCTCCGTGGCTGGCTTCGAACCTGTGCGCTCCTTGGTCTCAGCCTCCCCAGCACGGAATTTACAAGGGAGCGCCAGCCACCCCTCCCGGCTCCACTTGGGGTTTAAGCCTCCTCAGCTGTGTATGCCTGTGCCTGCGGGAGCGGCCACGGGACCTCTCACGAGAATGACAAATTCCTCGCGGCGCTTCACTTCCCAGCTTCCACATAGGGCAGAACCGAGGCCGTGTGTGGTGTGCTCAGTAGGCACGGCAAGGCAAAGAGTGCACTGGCATCCCTGCTTAACCTGGGGCAGCTCGTGGAAAGGGAGGCCTCCCGTTCAAACCCTCCCCTGCCCCACCTGCTAACAGCAAGCCGGCTCTCCTGGCAGAGGCCTGGGGATACAGTCTGAACTGCGACTGCGCATGCATGGACAGCAGTCTCACAGAAAAAATGGGTTCTTTAAAAGGAGGGAGCCTGTAGAGGGCTGGGCGGCTCCATGCCCGACATGCCAACGAAACAGACCTCCCAAGCTGGGCAGGGTCTCCGAAATGAGCAAAAGAGGGGAGGGAGGCCCAGGGGAAGAGGACCAAAGTGGATTTCCCGCGTGGAAGCAGGCAAGGGACCAGAGCAGAGACCAGCAGTGTGTCACCCGGGAGTGCTGCGCGGGTCCCTGTCATGCATAAGCAACCCAGATGTGGCCCCGGGCGTGTCCTCCTACCTTCGCCTCCGAGGACAGGTGTCTGTGGTTCTGAGTAAAAGGCCTAATATCCACTTTGGGCTTTATGTGGATTATTTTCTGTGATTTCACTTCATTTCCGTTTCTGTCTTGCTGGCGCTGGCTTGAGCCCAGGGTCTGATGTACCTCTGGACTGTACTGCCAGACCTATTTGATATTTTCTTTGGGAACCTGGACGCACTAAGTGGCTGAAAGCTTCCCTAAGTCACCTAGGGTGGCTTCGAACCTGTGCGCTCCTAGGTCTCAGCCTCCTCAGCACGGAATTTACAAGTGAGCGCCAGCCAACCCTCCTGGCTCCACTTGGGGTTTAAGCCTCCTCAGCTGTGTATGCCTGTGCCTGCGGGAGCGGCCACGGGACCTCTCACGAGAATGACAAATTCCTCGCGGCGCTTCACTTCCCAGCTTCCACATAGGGCAGAACCGAGGCCGTGTGTGGTGTGCTCAGTAGGCACGGCAAGGCAAAGAGTGCACTGGCATCCCTGCTTAACCTGGGGCAGCTCCCTGGAAAGGGAGGCCACCCATTCAAACCCTCCCCCGCCCCGCCTGCTGACAGCAAGCCGGGTCTCCTGACAGAGGTCCTGTGGAGACAGTCTGATGCCAGTGCGCATGCGCGGACCGCAGTCTCCCAGAAAAAATGGATTCTTTAATAGTAGGGAGCCTGGAGAGGGCTGGGGGTTCCATGCCCGACATGCCAGCGAAACAGACCTCCCAAGCTGGGCAGGGTCTCCGAAATGAGCAAAGGAGGGGAGGGAGGCCCAGGGGAAGAGGACCAAAGTGGATTTCCCGCGTGGAAGCAGGCAAGGGACCAGAGCAGAGACCAGCAGTGTGTCGCCCGGGAGTGCCGCGCGGGTCCCTGTCACGCATAAGCAACCCAGATGCGGCCCCGGGCGTGTCCTCCTACCTTCACCTCTGAGGACAGGCATCTGTGGTTCTGAGTAAAAGGCCTAATATCCACTTTGGGCTTTAAGTGGATTATTTTCTGTCATTTCACTTCATTTCCGTTTCTGTCTTGCTGGCGCTAGGTTGAGCCCAGGGTCTGATGTAACTCCGGACTATACTGCCAGACCTATTTGATATTTTCTTTGGGACCCTGGACGCACTAAGTGGCTGAAAGCTTCGCTAAGTCTCCGTGGCTGGCTTCGAACCTGTGCGCTCCTTGGTCTCAGCCTCCCCAGCACGGAATTTAAAAGGGAGTGCCAGCCACCACTCCCGGCTCCACTTGGGGTTTAAGCCTCCTCAGCTGTGTATGCCTGTGCTTGCGGGAGCGGCCAAGGTACCTCTCGCGAGAATGACAAATTCCTCGCGGCGCTTCACTTCCCAGCTTCCACATAGGTCAGAACAGAGGCCGTGTGTGGTGTGCTCAGTAGGCACGGCAAGGCAAAGAGTGCACTGGCATCCCTGCTTAACCTGGGGCAGCTCCGTGGAAAGGGAGGCCTCCAGTTCAAACCCTCCCCTGCCCCACCTGCTAACAGCAAGCCGGCTCTCCTGGCAGAGGCCCTGGGGATACAGTCTGAACTGCGACTGCGCATGCATGGACAGCAGTCTCACAGAAAAAATGGGTTCTTTAAAAGGAGGGAGCCTGTAGAGGGCTGGGCGGCTCCATGCCCGACATGCCAGCGAAACAGACCTCCCAAGCTGGGCAGGGTCTCCGAAATGAGCAAAAGAGGGGAGGGAGGCCCAGGGGAAGAGGACCAAAGTGGATTTCCCGCGTGGAAGCAGGCAAGGGACCAGAGCAGAGACCAGCAGTGTGTCACCCGGGAGTGCCGCGCGGGTCCCTGTCATGCATAAGCAACCCAGATGTGGCCCCGGGCGTGTCCTCCTACCTTCGCCTCCGAGGACAGGTGTCTGTGGTTCTGAGTAAAAGGCCTAATATCCACTTTGGGCTTTATGTGGATTATTTTCTGTCATTTCACTTCATTTCCGTTTCTGTCTTGCTGGCGCTGGCTTGAGCCCAGGGTCTGATGTACCTCCGGACTATACTGCCAGACCTATTTGATATTTTCTTTGGGAACCTGGACGCACTAAGTGGCTGAAAGCTTCCCTAAGTCGCCTAGGCTGGCTTCGAACCTGTGCGCTCCTAGGTCTCAGCCTCCAAAGCACGGAATTTACAAGTGAGCGCCAGCCAACCCTCCTGGCTCCACTTGGGGTTTAAGCCTCCTCAGCTGTGTATGCCTGTGCCTGCGGGAGCGGCCACGGGACCTCTCACGAGAATGACAAATTCCTCGCGGCGCTTCACTTCCCAGCTTCCACATAGGGCAGAACCGAGGCCATGTGTGGTGTGCTCAGTAGGCACGGCAAGGCAAAGAGTGCACTGGCATCCCTGCTTAACCTGGGGCAGCTCCCTGGAAAGGGAGGCCACCCGTTCAAACCCTCCCCCGCCCCGCCTGCTGACAGCAAGCCGGGTCTCCTGACAGAGGTCCTGTGGAGACAGTCTGAACTGCCAGTGCGCATGCGCGGACCGCAGTCTCCCAGAAAAAATGGATTCTTTAATAGTAGGGAGCCTGGAGAGGGCTGGGGGTTCCATGCCCGACATGCCAGCGAAACAGATCTCCCAAGCTGGGCAGGGTCTCCGAAATGAGCAAAGGAGGGGAGGGAGGCCCAGGGGAAGAGGACCAAAGTGGATTTCCCGCGTGGAAGCAGGCAAGGGACCAGAGCAGAGACCAGCAGTGTGTCGCCCGGGAGTGCCGCGCGGGTCCCTGTCACGCATAAGCAACCCAGATGCGGCCCCGGGCGTGTCCTCCTACCTTCGCCTCTGAGGACAGGCATCTGTGGTTCTGAGTAAAAGGCCTAATATCCACTTTGGGCTTTATGTGGATTATTTTCTGTCATTTCACTTCATTTCCGTTTCTGTCTTGCTGGCGCTAGGTTGAGCTCAGGGTCTGATGTAACTCCGGACTATACTGCCAGACCTATTTGATATTTTCTTTGGGACCCTGGACGCACTAAGTGGCTGAAAGCTTCGCTAAGTCTCCGTGGCTGGCTTCGAACCTGTGCGCTCCTTGGTCTCAGCCTCCCCAGCACGGAATTTACAAGGGAGCGCCAGCCACCCCTCCCGGCTCCACTTGGGGTTTAAGCCTCCTCAGCTGTGTATGCCTGTGCCTGCGGGAGCGGCCACGGGACCTCTCACGAGAATGACAAATTCCTCGCGGCGCTTCACTTCCCAGCTTCCACATAGGGCAGAACCGAGGCCGTGTGTGGTGTGCTCAGTAGGCACGGCAAGGCAAAGAGTGCACTGGCATCCCTGCTTAACCTGGGGCAGCTCGTGGAAAGGGAGGCCTCCCGTTCAAACCCTCCCCTGCCCCACCTGCTAACAGCAAGCCGGCTCTCCTGGCAGAGGCCTGGGGATACAGTCTGAACTGCGACTGCGCATGCATGGACAGCAGTCTCACAGAAAAAATGGGTTCTTTAAAAGGAGGGAGCCTGTAGAGGGCTGGGCGGCTCCATGCCCGACATGCCAACGAAACAGACCTCCCAAGCTGGGCAGGGTCTCCGAAATGAGCAAAAGAGGGGAGGGAGGCCCAGGGGAAGAGGACCAAAGTGGATTTCCCGCGTGGAAGCAGGCAAGGGACCAGAGCAGAGACCAGCAGTGTGTCACCCGGGAGTGCTGCGCGGGTCCCTGTCATGCATAAGCAACCCAGATGTGGCCCCGGGCGTGTCCTCCTACCTTCGCCTCCGAGGACAGGTGTCTGTGGTTCTGAGTAAAAGGCCTAATATCCACTTTGGGCTTTATGTGGATTATTTTCTGTGATTTCACTTCATTTCCGTTTCTGTCTTGCTGGCGCTGGCTTGAGCCCAGGGTCTGATGTACCTCTGGACTATACTGCCAGACCTATTTGATATTTTCTTTGGGAACCTGGACGCACTAAGTGGCTGAAAGCTTCCCTAAGTCACCTAGGCTGGCTTCGAACCTGTGCGCTCCTAGGTCTCAGCCTCCTCAGCACGGAATTTACAAGTGAGCGCCAGCCAACCCTCCTGGCTCCACTTGGGGTTTAAGCCTCCTCAGCTGTGTATGCCTGTGCCTGCGGGAGCGGCCACGGGACCTCTCACGAGAATGACAAATTCCTCGCAGCGCTTCACTTCCCAGCTTCCACATAGGGCAGAACCGAGGCCGTGTGTGGTGTGCTCAGTAGGCACGGCAAGGCAAAGAGTGCACTGGCATCCCTGCTTAACCTGGGGCAGCTCCCTGGAAAGGGAGGCCACCCATTCAAACCCTCCCCCGCCCCGCCTGCTGACAGCAAGCCGGGTCTCCTGACAGAGGTCCTGTGGAGACAGTCTGATGCCAGTGCGCATGCGCGGACCGCAGTCTCCCAGAAAAAATGGATTCTTTAATAGTAGGGAGCCTGGAGAGGGCTGGGGGTTCCATGCCCGACATGCCAGCGAAACAGACCTCCCAAGCTGGGCAGGGTCTCCGAAATGAGCAAAGGAGGGGAGGGAGGCCCAGGGGAAGAGGACCAAAGTGGATTTCCCGCGTGGAAGCAGGCAAGGGACCAGAGCAGAGACCAGCAGTGTGTCGCCCGGGAGTGCCGCGCGGGTCCCTGTCACGCATAAGCAACCCAGATGCGGCCCCGGGCGTGTCCTCCTACCTTCACCTCTGAGGACAGGCATCTGTGGTTCTGAGTAAAAGGCCTAATATCCACTTTGGGCTTTAAGTGGATTATTTTCTGTCATTTCACTTCATTTCCGTTTCTGTCTTGCTGGCGCTAGGTTGAGCCCAGGGTCTGATGTAACTCCGGACTATACTGCCAGACCTATTTGATATTTTCTTTGGGACCCTGGACGCACTAAGTGGCTGAAAGCTTCGCTAAGTCTCCGTGGCTGGCTTCGAACCTGTGCGCTCCTTGGTCTCAGCCTCCCCAGCACGGAATTTAAAAGGGAGTGCCAGCCACCACTCCCGGCTCCACTTGGGGTTTAAGCCTCCTCAGCTGTGTATGCCTGTGCTTGCGGGAGCGGCCAAGGTACCTCTCGCGAGAATGACAAATTCCTCGCGGCGCTTCACTTCCCAGCTTCCACATAGGTCAGAACAGAGGCCGTGTGTGGTGTGCTCAGTAGGCACGGCAAGGCAAAGAGTGCACTGGCATCCCTGCTTAACCTGGGGCAGCTCCGTGGAAAGGGAGGCCTCCAGTTCAAACCCTCCCCTGCCCCACCTGCTAACAGCAAGCCGGCTCTCCTGGCAGAGGCCCTGGGGATACAGTCTGAACTGCGACTGCGCATGCATGGACAGCAGTCTCACAGAAAAAATGGGTTCTTTAAAAGGAGGGAGCCTGTAGAGGGCTGGGCGGCTCCATGCCCGACATGCCAGCGAAACAGACCTCCCAAGCTGGGCAGGGTCTCCGAAATGAGCAAAAGAGGGGAGGGAGGCCCAGGGTAAGAGGACCAAAGTGGATTTCCCGCGTGGAAGCAGGCAAGGGACCAGAGCAGAGACCAGCAGTGTGTCACCCGGGAGTGCCGCGCGGGTCCCTGTCATGCATAAGCAACCCAGATGTGGCCCCGGGCGTGTCCTCCTACCTTCGCCTCCGAGGACAGGTGTCTGTGGTTCTGAGTAAAAGGCCTAATATCCACTTTGGGCTTTATGTGGATTATTTTCTGTCATTTCACTTCATTTCCGTTTCTGTCTTGCTGGCGCTGGCTTGAGCCCAGGGTCTGATGTACCTCCGGACTATACTGCCAGACCTATTTGATATTTTCTTTGGGAACCTGGACGCACTAAGTGGCTGAAAGCTTCCCTAAGTCGCCTAGGCTGGCTTCGAACCTGTGCGCTCCTAGGTCTCAGCCTCCAAAGCACGGAATTTACAAGTGAGCGCCAGCCAACCCTCCTGGCTCCACTTGGGGTTTAAGCCTCCTCAGCTGTGTATGCCTGTGCCTGCGGGAGCGGCCACGGGACCTCTCACGAGAATGACAAATTCCTCGCGGCGCTTCACTTCCCAGCTTCCACATAGGGCAGAACCGAGGCCATGTGTGGTGTGCTCAGTAGGCACGGCAAGGCAAAGAGTGCACTGGCATCCCTGCTTAACCTGGGGCAGCTCCCTGGAAAGGGAGGCCACCCGTTCAAACCCTCCCCCGCCCCGCCTGCTGACAGCAAGCCGGGTCTCCTGACAGAGGTCCTGTGGAGACAGTCTGAACTGCCAGTGCGCATGCGCGGACCGCAGTCTCCCAGAAAAAATGGATTCTTTAATAGTAGGGAGCCTGGAGAGGGCTGGGGGTTCCATGCCCGACATGCCAGCGAAACAGATCTCCCAAGCTGGGCAGGGTCTCCGAAATGAGCAAAGGAGGGGAGGGAGGCCCAGGGGAAGAGGACCAAAGTGGATTTCCCGCGTGGAAGCAGGCAAGGGACCAGAGCAGAGAACAGCAGTGTGTCGCCCGGGAGTGCCGCGCGGGTCCCTGTCACGCATAAGCAACCCAGATGCGGCCCCGGGCGTGTCCTCCTACCTTCGCCTCTGAGGACAGGCGTCTATGGTTCTGAGTAAAAGGCCTAATATCCACTTTGGGCTTTATGTGGATTATTTTCTGTCATTTCACTTCATTTCCGTTTCTGTCTTGCTGGCGCTAGGTTGAGCCCAGGGTCTGATGTAACTCCGGACTATACTGCCAGACCTATTTGATATTTTCTTTGGGACCCTGGACGCACTAAGTGGCTGAAAGCTTCGCTAAGTCTCCGTGGCTGGCTTCGAACCTGTGCGCTCCTTGGTCTCAGCCTCCCCAGCACGGAATTTACAAGGGAGCGCCAGCCACCCCTCCCGGCTTCACTTGGGGTTTAAGCCTCCTCAGCTGTGTATGCCTGTGCTTGCGGGAGCGGCCAAGGTACCTCTCGCGAGAATGACAAATTCCTCGCGGCGCTTCACTTCCCAGCTTCCACATAGGTCAGAACAGAGGCCTTGTGTGGTGTGCTCAGTAGGCACGGCAAGGCAAAGAGTGCACTGGCATCCCTGCTTAACCTGGGGCAGCTCGTGGAAAGGGAGGCCTCCCGTTCAAACCCTCCCCTGCCCCACCTGCTAACAGCAAGCCGGCTCTCCTGGCAGAGGCCCTGGGGATACAGTCTGAACTGCGACTGCGCATGCATGGACAGCAGTCTCACAGAAAAAATGGGTTCTTTAAAAGGAGGGAGCCTGTAGAGGGCTGGGCGGCTCCATGCCCGACATGCCAGCGAAACAGACCTCCCAAGCTGGGCAGGGTCTCCGAAATGAGCAAAAGAGGGGAGGGAGGCCCAGGGGAAGAGGACCAAAGTGGATTTCCCGCGTGGAAGCAGGCAAGGGACCAGAGCAGAGACCAGCAGTGTGTCACCCGGGAGTGCCACGCGGGTCCCTGTCATGCATAAGCAACCCAGATGCGGCCCCGGGCGTGTCCTCCTACCTTCGCCTCCGAGGACAGGTGTCTGTGGTTCTGAGTAAAAGGCCTAATATCCACTTTGGGCTTTATGTGGATTATTTTCTGTCATTTCACTTCATTTCCGTTTCTGTCTTGCTGGCGCTGGCTTGAGCCCAGGGTCTGATGTACCTCCGGACTATACTGCCAGACCTATTTGATATTTTCTTTGGGAACCTGGACGCACTAAGTGGCTGAAAGCTTCCCTAAGTCGCCTAGGCTGGCTTCGAACCTGTGCGCTCCTAGGTCTCAGCCTCCTCAGCACGGAATTTACAAGTGAGCGCCAGCCAACCCTCCTGGCTCCACTTGGGGTTTAAGCCTCCTCAGCTGTGTATGCCTGTGCCTGCGGGAGCGGCCACGGGACCTCTCACGAGAATGACAAATTCCTCGCGGCGCTTCACTTCCCAGCTTCCACATAGGGCAGAACCGAGGCCATGTGTGGTGTGTCAGTAGGCACGGCAAGGCAAAGAGTGCACTGGCATCCCTGCTTAACCTGGGGCAGCTCCCTGGAAAGGGAGGCCACCCGTTCAAACCCTCCCCCGCCCCGCCTGCTGACAGCAAGCCGGGTCTCCTGACAGAGGTCCTGTGGAGACAGTCTGAACTGCCAGTGCGCATGCGCGGACCGCAGTCTCCCAGAAAAAATGGATTCTTTAATAGTAGGGAGCCTGGAGAGGGCTGGGGGTTCCATGCCCGACATGCCAGCGAAACAGATCTCCCAAGCTGGGCAGGGTCTCCGAAATGAGCAAAGGAGGGGAGGGAGGCCCAGGGGAAGAGGACCAAAGTGGATTTCCCGCGTGGAAGCAGGCAAGGGACCAGAGCAGAGACCAGCAGTGTGTCGCCCGGGAGTGCCGCGCGGGTCCCTGTCACGCATAAGCAACCCAGATGCGGCCCCGGGCGTGTCCTCCTACCTTCGCCTCTGAGGACAGGCGTCTGTGGTTCTGAGTAAAAGGCCTAATATCCACTTTGGGCTTTATGTGGATTATTTTCTGTCATTTCACTTCATTTCCGTTTCTGTCTTGCTGGCGCTAGGTTGAGCTCAGGGTCTGATGTAACTCCGGACTATACTGCCAGACCTATTTGATATTTTCTTTGGGACCCTGGACGCACTAAGTGGCTGAAAGCTTCGCTAAGTCTCCGTGGCTGGCTTCGAACCTGTGCGCTCCTTGGTCTCAGCCTCCCCAGCACGGAATTTACAAGGGAGCGCCAGCCACCCCTCCCGGCTCCACTTGGGGTTTAAGCCTCCTCAGCTGTGTATGCCTGTGCCTGCGGGAGCGGCCACGGGACCTCTCACGAGAATGACAAATTCCTCGCGGCGCTTCACTTCCCAGCTTCCACATAGGGCAGAACCGAGGCCGTGTGTGGTGTGCTCAGTAGGCACGGCAAGGCAAAGAGTGCACTGGCATCCCTGCTTAACCTGGGGCAGCTCGTGGAAAGGGAGGCCTCCCGTTCAAACCCTCCCCTGCCCCACCTGCTAACAGCAAGCCGGCTCTCCTGGCAGAGGCCTGGGGATACAGTCTGAACTGCGACTGCGCATGCATGGACAGCAGTCTCACAGAAAAAATGGGTTCTTTAAAAGGAGGGAGCCTGTAGAGGGCTGGGCGGCTCCATGCCCGACATGCCAACGAAACAGACCTCCCAAGCTGGGCAGGGTCTCCGAAATGAGCAAAAGAGGGGAGGGAGGCCCAGGGGAAGAGGACCAAAGTGGATTTCCCGCGTGGAAGCAGGCAAGGGACCAGAGCAGAGACCAGCAGTGTGTCACCCGGGAGTGCCACGCGGGTCCCTGTCATGCATAAGCAACCCAGATGTGGCCCCGGGCGTGTCCTCCTACCTTCGCCTCCGAGGACAGGTGTCTGTGGTTCTGAGTAAAAGGCCTAATATCCACTTTGGGCTTTATGTGGATTATTTTCTGTGATTTCACTTCATTTCCGTTTCTGTCTTGCTGGCGCTGGCTTGAGCCCAGGGTCTGATGTACCTCTGGACTATACTGCCAGACCTATTTGATATTTTCTTTGGGAACCTGGACGCACTAAGTGGCTGAAAGCTTCCCTAAGTCACCTAGGCTGGCTTCGAACCTGTGCGCTCCTAGGTCTCAGCCTCCTCAGCACGGAATTTACAAGTGAGCGCCAGCCAACCCTCCTGGCTCCACTTGGGGTTTAAGCCTCCTCAGCTGTGTATGCCTGTGCCTGCGGGAGCGGCCACGGGACCTCTCACGAGAATGACAAATTCCTCGCGGCGCTTCACTTCCCAGCTTCCACATAGGGCAGAACCGAGGCCGTGTGTGGTGTGCTCAGTAGGCACGGCAAGGCAAAGAGTGCACTGGCATCCCTGCTTAACCTGGGGCAGCTCCCTGGAAAGGGAGGCCACCCATTCAAACCCTCCCCCGCCCCGCCTGCTGACAGCAAGCCGGGTCTCCTGACAGAGGTCCTGTGGAGACAGTCTGAACTGCCAGTGCGCATGCGCGGACCGCAGTCTCCCAGAAAAAATGGATTCTTTAATAGTAGGGAGCCTGGAGAGGGCTGGGGGTTCCATGCCCGACATGCCAGCGAAACAGACCTCCCAAGCTGGGCAGGGTCTCCGAAATGAGCAAAGGAGGGGAGGGAGGCCCAGGGGAAGAGGACCAAAGTGGATTTCCCGCGTGGAAGCAGGCAAGGGACCAGAGCAGAGACCAGCAGTGTGTCGCCCGGGAGTGCCGCGCGGGTCCCTGTCACGCATAAGCAACCCAGATGCGGCCCCGGGCGTGTCCTCCTACCTTCACCTCTGAGGACAGGCATCTGTGGTTCTGAGTAAAAGGCCTAATATCCACTTTGGGCTTTAAGTGGATTATTTTCTGTCATTTCACTTCATTTCCGTTTCTGTCTTGCTGGCGCTAGGTTGAGCCCAGGGTCTGATGTAACTCCGGACTATACTGCCAGACCTATTTGATATTTTCTTTGGGACCCTGGACGCACTAAGTGGCTGAAAGCTTCGCTAAGTCTCCGTGGCTGGCTTCGAACCTGTGCGCTCCTTGGTCTCAGCCTCCCCAGCACGGAATTTAAAAGGGAGCGCCAGCCACCACTCCCGGCTCCACTTGGGGTTTAAGCCTCCTCAGCTGTGTATGCCTGTGCTTGCGGGAGCGGCCAAGGTACCTCTCGCGAGAATGACAAATTCCTCGCGGCGCTTCACTTCCCAGCTTCCACATAGGTCAGAACAGAGGCCGTGTGTGGTGTGCTCAGTAGGCACGGCAAGGCAAAGAGTGCACTGGCATCCCTGCTTAACCTGGGGCAGCTCCGTGGAAAGGGAGGCCTCCAGTTCAAACCCTCCCCTACCCCACCTGCTAACAGCAAGCCGGCTCTCCTGGCAGAGGCCCTGGGGATACAGTCTGAACTGCGACTGCGCATGCATGGACAGCAGTCTCACAGAAAAAATGGGTTCTTTAAAAGGAGGGAGCCTGTAGAGGGCTGGACGGCTCCATGCCCGACATGCCAGCGAAACAGACCTCCCAAGCTGGGCAGGGTCTCTGAAATGAGCAAAAGAGGGGAGGGAGGCCCAGGGGAAGAGGACCAAAGTGGATTTCCCGCGTGGAAGCAGGCAAGGGACCAGAGCAGAGACCAGCAGTGTGTCACCCGGGAGTGCCGCGCGGGTCCCTGTCATGCATAAGCAACCCAGATGTGGCCCCGGGCGTGTCCTCCTACCTTCGCCTCCGAGGACAGGTGTCTGTGGTTCTGAGTAAAAGGCCTAATATCCACTTTGGGCTTTATGTGGATTATTTTCTGTCATTTCACTTCATTTCCGTTTCTGTCTTGCTGGCGCTGGCTTGAGCCCAGGGTCTGATGTACCTCCGGACTATACTGCCAGACCTATTTGATATTTTCTTTGGGAACCTGGACGCACTAAGTGGCTGAAAGCTTCCCTAAGTCGCCTAGGCTGGCTTCGAACCTGTGCGCTCCTAGGTCTCAGCCTCCTCAGCACGGAATTTACAAGTGAGCGCCAGCCAACCCTCCTGGCTCCACTTGGGGTTTAAGCCTCCTCAGCTGTGTATGCCTGTGCCTGCGGGAGCGGCCACGGGACCTCTCACGAGAATGACAAATTCCTCGCGGCGCTTCACTTCCCAGCTTCCACATAGGGCAGAACCGAGGCCATGTGTGGTGTGTCAGTAGGCACGGCAAGGCAAAGAGTGCACTGGCATCCCTGCTTAACCTGGGGCAGCTCCCTGGAAAGGGAGGCCACCCGTTCAAACCCTCCCCCGCCCCGCCTGCTGACAGCAAGCCGGGTCTCCTGACAGAGGTCCTGTGGAGACAGTCTGAACTGCCAGTGCGCATGCGCGGACCGCAGTCTCCCAGAAAAAATGGATTCTTTAATAGTAGGGAGCCTGGAGAGGGCTGGGGGTTCCATGCCCGACATGCCAGCGAAACACATCTCCCAAGCTGGGCAGGGTCTCCGAAATGAGCAAAGGAGGGGAGGGAGGCCCAGGGGAAGAGGACCAAAGTGGATTTCCCGCGTGGAAGCAGGCAAGGGACCAGAGCAGAGACCAGCAGTGTGTCGCCCGGGAGTGCCGCGCGGGTCCCTGTCACGCATAAGCAACCCAGATGCGGCCCCGGGCGTGTCCTCCTACCTTCGCCTCTGAGGACAGGCGTCTGTGGTTCTGAGTAAAAGGCCTAATATCCACTTTGGGCTTTATGTGGATTATTTTCTGTCATTTCACTTCATTTCCGTTTCTGTCTTGCTGGCGCTAGGTTGAGCTCAGGGTCTGATGTAACTCCGGACTATACTGCCAGACCTATTTGATATTTTCTTTGGGACCCTGGACGCACTAAGTGGCTGAAAGCTTCGCTAAGTCTCCGTGGCTGGCTTCGAACCTGTGCGCTCCTTGGTCTCAGCCTCCCCAGCACGGAATTTACAAGGGAGCGCCAGCCACCCCTCCCGGCTCCACTTGGGGTTTAAGCCTCCTCAGCTGTGTATGCCTGTGCTTGCGGGAGCGGCCAAGGTACCTCTCGCGAGAATGACAAATTCCTCGCGGCGCTTCACTTCCCAGCTTCCACATAGGTCAGAACAGAGGCCTTGTGTGGTGTGCTCAGTAGGCACGGCAAGGCAAAGAGTGCACTGGCATCCCTGCTTAACCTGGGGCAGCTCGTGGAAAGGGAGGCCTCCCGTTCAAACCCTCCCCTGCCCCACCTGCTAACAGCAAGCCGGCTCTCCTGGCAGAGGCCCTGGGGATACAGTCTGAACTGCGACTGCGCATGCATGGACAGCAGTCTCACAGAAAAAATGGGTTCTTTAAAAGGAGGGAGCCTGTAGAGGGCTGGGCGGCTCCATGCCCGACATGCCAGCGAAACAGACCTCCCAAGCTGGGCAGGGTCTCCGAAATGAGCAAAAGAGGGGAGGGAGGCCCAGGGGAAGAGGACCAAAGTGGATTTCCCGCGTGGAAGCAGGCAAGGGACCAGAGCAGAGACCAGCAGTGTGTCACCCGGGAGTGCCACGCGGGTCCCTGTCATGCATAAGCAACCCAGATGTGGCCCCGGGCGTGTCCTCCTACCTTCGCCTCCGAGGACAGGTGTCTGTGGTTCTGAGTAAAAGGCCTAATATCCACTTTGGGCTTTATGTGGATTATTTTCTGTGATTTCACTTCATTTCCGTTTCTGTCTTGCTGGCGCTGGCTTGAGCCCAGGGTCTGATGTACCTCCGGACTATACTGCCAGACCTATTTGATATTTTCTTTGGGAACCTGGACGCACTAAGTGGCTGAAAGCTTCCCTAAGTCACCTAGGCTGGCTTCGAACCTGTGCGCTCCTAGGTCTCAGCCTCCTCAGCACGGAATTTACAAGTGAGCGCCAGCCAACCCTCCTGGCTCCACTTGGGGTTTAAGCCTCCTCAGCTGTGTATGCCTGTGCCTGCGGGAGCGGCCACGGGACCTCTCACGAGAATGACAAATTCCTCGCGGCGCTTCACTTCCCAGCTTCCACATAGGGCAGAACCGAGGCCGTGTGTGGTGTGCTCAGTAGGCACGGCAAGGCAAAGAGTGCACTGGCATCCCTGCTTAACCTGGGGCAGCTCCCTGGAAAGGGAGGCCACCCATTCAAACCCTCCCCCGCCCCGCCTGCTGACAGCAAGCCGGGTCTCCTGACAGAGGTCCTGTGGAGACAGTCTGAACTGCCAGTGCACATGCCCGGACCGCAGTCTCCCAGAAAAAATGGATTCTTTAATAGTAGGGAGCCTGGAGAGGGCTGGGGGTTCCATGCCCGACATGCCAGCGAAACAGACCTCCCAAGCTGGGCAGGGTCTCCGAAATGAGCAAAGGAGGGGAGGGAGGCCCAGGGGAAGAGGACCAAAGTGGATTTCCCACGTGGAAGCAGGCAAGGGACCAGAGCAGAGACCAGCAGTGTGTCGCCCGGGAGTGCCGCGCGGGTCCCTGTCACGCATAAGCAACCCAGATGCGGCCCCGGGCGTGTCCTCCTACCTTCACCTAGGAGGACAGGCGTCTGTGGTTCTGAGTAAAAGGCCTAATATCCACTTTGGGCTTTATGTGGATTATTTTCTGTCATTTCACTTCATTTCCGTTTCTGGCTTGCTGGCGCTAGGTTGAGCCCAGGGTCTGATGTAACTCCGGACTATACTGCCAGACCTATTTGATATTTTCTTTGGGACCCTGGACGCACTAAGTGGCTGAAAGCTTCGCTAAGTCTCCGTGGCTGGCTTCGAACCTGTGCGCTCCTTGGTCTCAGCCTCCCCAGCACGGAATTTAAAAGGGAGCGCCAGCCACCACTCCCGGCTCCACTTGGGGTTTAAGCCTCCTCAGCTGTGTATGCCTGTGCTTGCGGGAGCGGCCAAGGTACCTCTCGCGAGAATGACAAATTCCTCGCGGCGCTTCACTTCCCAGCTTCCACATAGGTCAGAACAGAGGCCTTGTGTGGTGTGCTCAGTAGGCACGGCAAGGCAAAGAGTGCACTGGCATCCCTGCTTAACCTGGGGCAGCTCCGTGGAAAGGGAGGCCTCCAGTTCAAACCCTCCCCTGCCCCACCTGCTAACAGCAAGCCGGCTCTCCTGGCAGAGGCCCTGGGGATACAGTCTGAACTGCGACTGCGCATGCATGGACAGCAGTCTCACAGAAAAAATGGGTTCTTTAAAAGGAGGGAGCCTGTAGAGGGCTGGGCGGCTCCATGCCCGACATGCCAGCGAAACAGACCTCCCAAGCTGGGCAGGGTCTCCGAAATGAGCAAAAGAGGGGAGGGAGGCCCAGGGGAAGAGGACCAAAGTGGATTTCCCGCGTGGAAGCAGGCAAGGGACCAGAGCAGAGACCAGCAGTGTGTCACCCGGGAGTGCCGCGCGGGTCCCTGTCATGCATAAGCAACCCTGATGTGGCCCCGGGCGTGTCCTCCTACCTTCGCCTCCGAGGACAGGTGTCTGTGGTTCTGAGTAAAAGGCCTAATATCCACTTTGGGCTTTATGTGGATTATTTTCTGTCATTTCACTTCATTTCCGTTTCTGTCTTGCTGGCGCTGGCTTGAGCCCAGGGTCTGATGTACCTCCGGACTATACTGCCAGACCTATTTGATATTTTCTTTGGGAACCTGGACGCACTAAGTGGCTGAAAGCTTCCCTAAGTCGCCTAGGCTGGCTTCGAACCTGTGCGCTCCTAGGTCTCAGCCTCCAAAGCACGGAATTTACAAGTGAGCGCCAGCCAACCCTCCTGGCTCCACTTGGGGTTTAAGCCTCCTCAGCTGTGTATGCCTGTGCCTGCGGGAGCGGCCACGGGACCTCTCACGAGAATGACAAATTCCTCGCGGCGCTTCACTTCCCAGCTTCCACATAGGGCAGAACCGAGGCCATGTGTGGTGTGCTCAGTAGGCACGGCAAGGCAAAGAGTGCACTGGCATCCCTGCTTAACCTGGGGCAGCTCCCTGGAAAGGGAGGCCACCCGTTCAAACCCTCCCCCGCCCCGCCTGCTGACAGCAAGCCGGGTCTCCTGACAGAGGTCCTGTGGAGACAGTCTGAACTGCCAGTGCGCATGCGCGGACCGCAGTCTCCCAGAAAAAATGGATTCTTTAATAGTAGGGAGCCTGGAGAGGGCTGGGGGTTCCATGCCCGACATGCCAGCGAAACAGATCTCCCAAGCTGGGCAGGGTCTCCGAAATGAGCAAAGGAGGGGAGGGAGGCCCAGGGGAAGAGGACCAAAGTGGATTTCCCGCGTGGAAGCAGGCAAGGGACCAGAGCAGAGAACAGCAGTGTGTCGCCCGGGAGTGCCGCGCGGGTCCCTGTCACGCATAAGCAACCCAGATGCGGCCCCGGGCGTGTCCTCCTACCTTCGCCTCTGAGGACAGGCGTCTATGGTTCTGAGTAAAAGGCCTAATATCCACTTTGGGCTTTATGTGGATTATTTTCTGTCATTTCACTTCATTTCCGTTTCTGTCTTGCTGGCGCTAGGTTGAGCCCAGGGTCTGATGTAACTCCGGACTATACTGCCAGACCTATTTGATATTTTCTTTGGGACCCTGGACGCACTAAGTGGCTGAAAGCTTCGCTAAGTCTCCGTGGCTGGCTTCGAACCTGTGCGCT
The DNA here is from genome assembly GCF_963383645.1 of Muscardinus avellanarius. Lineage (NCBI taxonomy): Eukaryota > Metazoa > Chordata > Mammalia > Rodentia > Gliridae > Muscardinus > Muscardinus avellanarius. Next base: position 23,484,836 of record NC_137798.1, read on the forward strand.
CCTTGGTCTCAGCCTCCCCAGCACGGAATTTACAAGGGAGCGCCAGCCACCCCTCCCGGCTTCACTTGGGGTTTAAGCCTCCTCAGCTGTGTATGCCTGTGCTTGCGGGAGCGGCCAAGGTACCTCTCGCGAGAATGACAAATTCCTCGCGGCGCTTCACTTCCCAGCTTCCACATAGGTCAGAACAGAGGCCTTGTGTGGTGTGCTCAGTAGGCACGGCAAGGCAAAGAGTGCACTGGCATCCCTGCTTAACCTGGGGCAGCTCGTGGAAAGGGAGGCCTCCCGTTCAAACCCTCCCCTGCCCCACCTGCTAACAGCAAGCCGGCTCTCCTGGCAGAGGCCCTGGGGATACAGTCTGAACTGCGACTGCGCATGCATGGACAGCAGTCTCACAGAAAAAATGGGTTCTTTAAAAGGAGGGAGCCTGTAGAGGGCTGGGCGGCTCCATGCCCGACATGCCAGCGAAACAGACCTCCCAAGCTGGGCAGGGTCTCCGAAATGAGCAAAAGAGGGGAGGGAGGCCCAGGGGAAGAGGACCAAAGTGGATTTCCCGCGTGGAAGCAGGCAAGGGACCAGAGCAGAGACCAGCAGTGTGTCACCCGGGAGTGCCACGCGGGTCCCTGTCATGCATAAGCAACCCAGATGCGGCCCCGGGCGTGTCCTCCTACCTTCGCCTCCGAGGACAGGTGTCTGTGGTTCTGAGTAAAAGGCCTAATATCCACTTTGGGCTTTATGTGGATTATTTTCTGTCATTTCACTTCATTTCCGTTTCTGTCTTGCTGGCGCTGGCTTGAGCCCAGGGTCTGATGTACCTCCGGACTATACTGCCAGACCTATTTGATATTTTCTTTGGGAACCTGGACGCACTAAGTGGCTGAAAGCTTCCCTAAGTCGCCTAGGCTGGCTTCGAACCTGTGCGCTCCTAGGTCTCAGCCTCCTCAGCACGGAATTTACAAGTGAGCGCCAGCCAACCCTCCTGGCTCCACTTGGGGTTTAAGCCTCCTCAGCTGTGTATGCCTGTGCCTGCGGGAGCGGCCACGGGACCTCTCACGAGAATGACAAATTCCTCGCGGCGCTTCACTTCCCAGCTTCCACATAGGGCAGAACCGAGGCCATGTGTGGTGTGTCAGTAGGCACGGCAAGGCAAAGAGTGCACTGGCATCCCTGCTTAACCTGGGGCAGCTCCCTGGAAAGGGAGGCCACCCGTTCAAACCCTCCCCCGCCCCGCCTGCTGACAGCAAGCCGGGTCTCCTGACAGAGGTCCTGTGGAGACAGTCTGAACTGCCAGTGCGCATGCGCGGACCGCAGTCTCCCAGAAAAAATGGATTCTTTAATAGTAGGGAGCCTGGAGAGGGCTGGGGGTTCCATGCCCGACATGCCAGCGAAACAGATCTCCCAAGCTGGGCAGGGTCTCCGAAATGAGCAAAGGAGGGGAGGGAGGCCCAGGGGAAGAGGACCAAAGTGGATTTCCCGCGTGGAAGCAGGCAAGGGACCAGAGCAGAGACCAGCAGTGTGTCGCCCGGGAGTGCCGCGCGGGTCCCTGTCACGCATAAGCAACCCAGATGCGGCCCCGGGCGTGTCCTCCTACCTTCGCCTCTGAGGACAGGCGTCTGTGGTTCTGAGTAAAAGGCCTAATATCCACTTTGGGCTTTATGTGGATTATTTTCTGTCATTTCACTTCATTTCCGTTTCTGTCTTGCTGGCGCTAGGTTGAGCTCAGGGTCTGATGTAACTCCGGACTATACTGCCAGACCTATTTGATATTTTCTTTGGGACCCTGGACGCACTAAGTGGCTGAAAGCTTCGCTAAGTCTCCGTGGCTGGCTTCGAACCTGTGCGCTCCTTGGTCTCAGCCTCCCCAGCACGGAATTTACAAGGGAGCGCCAGCCACCCCTCCCGGCTCCACTTGGGGTTTAAGCCTCCTCAGCTGTGTATGCCTGTGCCTGCGGGAGCGGCCACGGGACCTCTCACGAGAATGACAAATTCCTCGCGGCGCTTCACTTCCCAGCTTCCACATAGGGCAGAACCGAGGCCGTGTGTGGTGTGCTCAGTAGGCACGGCAAGGCAAAGAGTGCACTGGCATCCCTGCTTAACCTGGGGCAGCTCGTGGAAAGGGAGGCCTCCCGTTCAAACCCTCCCCTGCCCCACCTGCTAACAGCAAGCCGGCTCTCCTGGCAGAGGCCCTGGGGATACAGTCTGAACTGCGACTGCGCATGCATGGACAGCAGTCTCACAGAAAAAATGGGTTCTTTAAAAGGAGGGAGCCTGTAGAGGGCTGGGCGGCTCCATGCCCGACATGCCAACGAAACAGACCTCCCAAGCTGGGCAGGGTCTCCGAAATGAGCAAAAGAGGGGAGGGAGGCCCAGGGGAAGAGGACCAAAGTGGATTTCCCGCGTGGAAGCAGGCAAGGGACCAGAGCAGAGACCAGCAGTGTGTCACCCGGGAGTGCCACGCGGGTCCCTGTCATGCATAAGCAACCCAGATGTGGCCCCGGGCGTGTCCTCCTACCTTCGCCTCCGAGGACAGGTGTCTGTGGTTCTGAGTAAAAGGCCTAATATCCACTTTGGGCTTTATGTGGATTATTTTCTGTGATTTCACTTCATTTCCGTTTCTGTCTTGCTGGCGCTGGCTTGAGCCCAGGGTCTGATGTACCTCTGGACTATACTGCCAGACCTATTTGATATTTTCTTTGGGAACCTGGACGCACTAAGTGGCTGAAAGCTTCCCTAAGTCACCTAGGCTGGCTTCGAACCTGTGCGCTCCTAGGTCTCAGCCTCCTCAGCACGGAATTTACAAGTGAGCGCCAGCCAACCCTCCTGGCTCCACTTGGGGTTTAAGCCTCCTCAGCTGTGTATGCCTGTGCCTGCGGGAGCGGCCACGGGACCTCTCACGAGAATGACAAATTCCTCGCGGCGCTTCACTTCCCAGCTTCCACATAGGGCAGAACCGAGGCCGTGTGTGGTGTGCTCAGTAGGCACGGCAAGGCAAAGAGTGCACTGGCATCCCTGCTTAACCTGGGGCAGCTCCCTGGAAAGGGAGGCCACCCATTCAAACCCTCCCCCGCCCCGCCTGCTGACAGCAAGCCGGGTCTCCTGACAGAGGTCCTGTGGAGACAGTCTGAACTGCCAGTGCGCATGCGCGGACCGCAGTCTCCCAGAAAAAATGGATTCTTTAATAGTAGGGAGCCTGGAGAGGGCTGGGGGTTCCATGCCCGACATGCCAGCGAAACAGACCTCCCAAGCTGGGCAGGGTCTCCGAAATGAGCAAAGGAGGGGAGGGAGGCCCAGGGGAAGAGGACCAAAGTGGATTTCCCGCGTGGAAGCAGGCAAGGGACCAGAGCAGAGACCAGCAGTGTGTCGCCCGGGAGTGCCGCGCGGGTCCCTGTCACGCATAAGCAACCCAGATGCGGCCCCGGGCGTGTCCTCCTACCTTCACCTCTGAGGACAGGCATCTGTGGTTCTGAGTAAAAGGCCTAATATCCACTTTGGGCTTTAAGTGGATTATTTTCTGTCATTTCACTTCATTTCCGTTTCTGTCTTGCTGGCGCTAGGTTGAGCCCAGGGTCTGATGTAACTCCGGACTATACTGCCAGACCTATTTGATATTTTCTTTGGGACCCTGGACGCACTAAGTGGCTGAAAGCTTCGCTAAGTCTCCGTGGCTGGCTTCGAACCTGTGCGCTCCTTGGTCTCAGCCTCCCCAGCACGGAATTTAAAAGGGAGCGCCAGCCACCACTCCCGGCACCACTTGGGGTTTAAGCCTCCTCAGCTGTGTATGCCTGTGCTTGCGGGAGCGGCCAAGGTACCTCTCGCGAGAATGACAAATTCCTCGCGGCGCTTCACTTCCCAGCTTCCACATAGGTCAGAACAGAGGCCGTGTGTGGTGTGCTCAGTAGGCACGGCAAGGCAAAGAGTGCACTGGCATCCCTGCTTAACCTGGGGCAGCTCCGTGGAAAGGGAGGCCTCCAGTTCAAACCCTCCCCTACCCCACCTGCTAACAGCAAGCCGGCTCTCCTGGCAGAGGCCCTGGGGATACAGTCTGAACTGCGACTGCGCATGCATGGACAGCAGTCTCACAGAAAAAATGGGTTCTTTAAAAGGAGGGAGCCTGTAGAGGGCTGGGCGGCTCCATGCCCGACATGCCAGCGAAACAGACCTCCCAAGCTGGGCAGGGTCTCTGAAATGAGCAAAAGAGGGGAGGGAGGCCCAGGGGAAGAGGACCAAAGTGGATTTCCCGCGTGGAAGCAGGCAAGGGACCAGAGCAGAGACCAGCAGTGTGTCACCCGGGAGTGCCGCGCGGGTCCCTGTCATGCATAAGCAACCCAGATGTGGCCCCGGGCGTGTCCTCCTACCTTCGCCTCCGAGGACAGGTGTCTGTGGTTCTGAGTAAAAGGCCTAATATCCACTTTGGGCTTTATGTGGATTATTTTCTGTCATTTCACTTCATTTCCGTTTCTGTCTTGCTGGCGCTGGCTTGAGCCCAGGGTCTGATGTACCTCCGGACTATACTGCCAGACCTATTTGATATTTTCTTTGGGAACCTGGACGCACTAAGTGGCTGAAAGCTTCCCTAAGTCGCCTAGGCTGGCTTCGAACCTGTGCGCTCCTAGGTCTCAGCCTCCTCAGCACGGAATTTACAAGTGAGCGCCAGCCAACCCTCCTGGCTCCACTTGGGGTTTAAGCCTCCTCAGCTGTGTATGCCTGTGCCTGCGGGAGCGGCCACGGGACCTCTCACGAGAATGACAAATTCCTCGCGGCGCTTCACTTCCCAGCTTCCACATAGGGCAGAACCGAGGCCATGTGTGGTGTGTCAGTAGGCACGGCAAGGCAAAGAGTGCACTGGCATCCCTGCTTAACCTGGGGCAGCTCCCTGGAAAGGGAGGCCACCCGTTCAAACCCTCCCCCGCCCCGCCTGCTGACAGCAAGCCGGGTCTCCTGACAGAGGTCCTGTGGAGACAGTCTGAACTGCCAGTGCGCATGCGCGGACCGCAGTCTCCCAGAAAAAATGGATTCTTTAATAGTAGGGAGCCTGGAGAGGGCTGGGGGTTCCATGCCCGACATGCCAGCGAAACACATCTCCCAAGCTGGGCAGGGTCTCCGAAATGAGCAAAGGAGGGGAGGGAGGCCCAGGGGAAGAGGACCAAAGTGGATTTCCCGCGTGGAAGCAGGCAAGGGACCAGAGCAGAGAACAGCAGTGTGTCGCCCGGGAGTGCCGCGCGGGTCCCTGTCACGCATAAGCAACCCAGATGCGGCCCCGGGCGTGTCCTCCTACCTTCGCCTCTGAGGACAGGCGTCTATGGTTCTGAGTAAAAGGCCTAATATCCACTTTGGGCTTTATGTGGATTATTTTCTGTCATTTCACTTCATTTCCGTTTCTGTCTTGCTGGCGCTAGGTTGAGCCCAGGGTCTGATGTAACTCCGGACTATACTGCCAGACCTATTTGATATTTTCTTTGGGACCCTGGACGCACTAAGTGGCTGAAAGCTTCGCTAAGTCTCCGTGGCTGGCTTCGAACCTGTGCGCTCCTTGGTCTCAGCCTCCCCAGCACGGAATTTACAAGGGAGCGCCAGCCACCCCTCCCGGCTTCACTTGGGGTTTAAGCCTCCTCAGCTGTGTATGCCTGTGCTTGCGGGAGCGGCCAAGGTACCTCTCGCGAGAATGACAAATTCCTCGCGGCGCTTCACTTCCCAGCTTCCACATAGGTCAGAACAGAGGCCTTGTGTGGTGTGCTCAGTAGGCACGGCAAGGCAAAGAGTGCACTGGCATCCCTGCTTAACCTGGGGCAGCTCGTGGAAAGGGAGGCCTCCCGTTCAAACCCTCCCCTGCCCCACCTGCTAACAGCAAGCCGGCTCTCCTGGCAGAGGCCCTGGGGATACAGTCTGAACTGCGACTGCGCATGCATGGACAGCAGTCTCACAGAAAAAATGGGTTCTTTAAAAGGAGGGAGCCTGTAGAGGGCTGGGCGGCTCCATGCCCGACATGCCAGCGAAACAGACCTCCCAAGCTGGGCAGGGTCTCCGAAATGAGCAAAAGAGGGGAGGGAGGCCCAGGGGAAGAGGACCAAAGTGGATTTCCCGCGTGGAAGCAGGCAAGGGACCAGAGCAGAGACCAGCAGTGTGTCACCCGGGAGTGCCACGCGGGTCCCTGTCATGCATAAGCAACCCAGATGCGGCCCCGGGCGTGTCCTCCTACCTTCGCCTCCGAGGACAGGTGTCTGTGGTTCTGAGTAAAAGGCCTAATATCCACTTTGGGCTTTATGTGGATTATTTTCTGTCATTTCACTTCATTTCCGTTTCTGTCTTGCTGGCGCTGGCTTGAGCCCAGGGTCTGATGTACCTCCGGACTATACTGCCAGACCTATTTGATATTTTCTTTGGGAACCTGGACGCACTAAGTGGCTGAAAGCTTCCCTAAGTCGCCTAGGCTGGCTTCGAACCTGTGCGCTCCTAGGTCTCAGCCTCCTCAGCACGGAATTTACAAGTGAGCGCCAGCCAACCCTCCTGGCTCCACTTGGGGTTTAAGCCTCCTCAGCTGTGTATGCCTGTGCCTGCGGGAGCGGCCACGGGACCTCTCACGAGAATGACAAATTCCTCGCGGCGCTTCACTTCCCAGCTTCCACATAGGGCAGAACCGAGGCCATGTGTGGTGTGTCAGTAGGCACGGCAAGGCAAAGAGTGCACTGGCATCCCTGCTTAACCTGGGGCAGCTCCCTGGAAAGGGAGGCCACCCGTTCAAACCCTCCCCCGCCCCGCCTGCTGACAGCAAGCCGGGTCTCCTGACAGAGGTCCTGTGGAGACAGTCTGAACTGCCAGTGCGCATGCGCGGACCGCAGTCTCCCAGAAAAAATGGATTCTTTAATAGTAGGGAGCCTGGAGAGGGCTGGGGGTTCCATGCCCGACATGCCAGCGAAACAGATCTCCCAAGCTGGGCAGGGTCTCCGAAATGAGCAAAGGAGGGGAGGGAGGCCCAGGGGAAGAGGACCAAAGTGGATTTCCCGCGTGGAAGCAGGCAAGGGACCAGAGCAGAGACCAGCAGTGTGTCGCCCGGGAGTGCCGCGCGGGTCCCTGTCACGCATAAGCAACCCAGATGCGGCCCCGGGCGTGTCCTCCTACCTTCGCCTCTGAGGACAGGCGTCTGTGGTTCTGAGTAAAAGGCCTAATATCCACTTTGGGCTTTATGTGGATTATTTTCTGTCATTTCACTTCATTTCCGTTTCTGTCTTGCTGGCGCTAGGTTGAGCTCAGGGTCTGATGTAACTCCGGACTATACTGCCAGACCTATTTGATATTTTCTTTGGGACCCTGGACGCACTAAGTGGCTGAAAGCTTCGCTAAGTCTCCGTGGCTGGCTTCGAACCTGTGCGCTCCTTGGTCTCAGCCTCCCCAGCACGGAATTTACAAGGGAGCGCCAGCCACCCCTCCCGGCTCCACTTGGGGTTTAAGCCTCCTCAGCTGTGTATGCCTGTGCCTGCGGGAGCGGCCACGGGACCTCTCACGAGAATGACAAATTCCTCGCGGCGCTTCACTTCCCAGCTTCCACATAGGGCAGAACCGAGGCCGTGTGTGGTGTGCTCAGTAGGCACGGCAAGGCAAAGAGTGCACTGGCATCCCTGCTTAACCTGGGGCAGCTCGTGGAAAGGGAGGCCTCCCGTTCAAACCCTCCCCTGCCCCACCTGCTAACAGCAAGCCGGCTCTCCTGGCAGAGGCCCTGGGGATACAGTCTGAACTGCGACTGCGCATGCATGGACAGCAGTCTCACAGAAAAAATGGGTTCTTTAAAAGGAGGGAGCCTGTAGAGGGCTGGGCGGCTCCATGCCCGACATGCCAACGAAACAGACCTCCCAAGCTGGGCAGGGTCTCCGAAATGAGCAAAAGAGGGGAGGGAGGCCCAGGGGAAGAGGACCAAAGTGGATTTCCCGCGTGGAAGCAGGCAAGGGACCAGAGCAGAGACCAGCAGTGTGTCACCCGGGAGTGCCACGCGGGTCCCTGTCATGCATAAGCAACCCAGATGTGGCCCCGGGCGTGTCCTCCTACCTTCGCCTCCGAGGACAGGTGTCTGTGGTTCTGAGTAAAAGGCCTAATATCCACTTTGGGCTTTATGTGGATTATTTTCTGTGATTTCACTTCATTTCCGTTTCTGTCTTGCTGGCGCTGGCTTGAGCCCAGGGTCTGATGTACCTCTGGACTATACTGCCAGACCTATTTGATATTTTCTTTGGGAACCTGGACGCACTAAGTGGCTGAAAGCTTCCCTAAGTCACCTAGGCTGGCTTCGAACCTGTGCGCTCCTAGGTCTCAGCCTCCTCAGCACGGAATTTACAAGTGAGCGCCAGCCAACCCTCCTGGCTCCACTTGGGGTTTAAGCCTCCTCAGCTGTGTATGCCTGTGCCTGCGGGAGCGGCCACGGGACCTCTCACGAGAATGACAAATTCCTCGCGGCGCTTCACTTCCCAGCTTCCACATAGGGCAGAACCGAGGCCGTGTGTGGTGTGCTCAGTAGGCACGGCAAGGCAAAGAGTGCACTGGCATCCCTGCTTAACCTGGGGCAGCTCCCTGGAAAGGGAGGCCACCCATTCAAACCCTCCCCCGCCCCGCCTGCTGACAGCAAGCCGGGTCTCCTGACAGAGGTCCTGTGGAGACAGTCTGAACTGCCAGTGCGCATGCGCGGACCGCAGTCTCCCAGAAAAAATGGATTCTTTAATAGTAGGGAGCCTGGAGAGGGCTGGGGGTTCCATGCCCGACATGCCAGCGAAACAGACCTCCCAAGCTGGGCAGGGTCTCCGAAATGAGCAAAGGAGGGGAGGGAGGCCCAGGGGAAGAGGACCAAAGTGGATTTCCCGCGTGGAAGCAGGCAAGGGACCAGAGCAGAGACCAGCAGTGTGTCGCCCGGGAGTGCCGCGCGGGTCCCTGTCACGCATAAGCAACCCAGATGCGGCCCCGGGCGTGTCCTCCTACCTTCACCTCTGAGGACAGGCATCTGTGGTTCTGAGTAAAAGGCCTAATATCCACTTTGGGCTTTAAGTGGATTATTTTCTGTCATTTCACTTCATTTCCGTTTCTGTCTTGCTGGCGCTAGGTTGAGCCCAGGGTCTGATGTAACTCCGGACTATACTGCCAGACCTATTTGATATTTTCTTTGGGACCCTGGACGCACTAAGTGGCTGAAAGCTTCGCTAAGTCTCCGTGGCTGGCTTCGAACCTGTGCGCTCCTTGGTCTCAGCCTCCCCAGCACGGAATTTAAAAGGGAGCGCCAGCCACCACTCCCGGCTCCACTTGGGGTTTAAGCCTCCTCAGCTGTGTATGCCTGTGCTTGCGGGAGCGGCCAAGGTACCTCTCGCGAGAATGACAAATTCCTCGCGGCGCTTCACTTCCCAGCTTCCACATAGGTCAGAACAGAGGCCGTGTGTGGTGTGCTCAGTAGGCACGGCAAGGCAAAGAGTGCACTGGCATCCCTGCTTAACCTGGGGCAGCTCCGTGGAAAGGGAGGCCTCCAGTTCAAACCCTCCCCTACCCCACCTGCTAACAGCAAGCCGGCTCTCCTGGCAGAGGCCCTGGGGATACAGTCTGAACTGCGACTGCGCATGCATGGACAGCAGTCTCACAGAAAAAATGGGTTCTTTAAAAGGAGGGAGCCTGTAGAGGGCTGGGCGGCTCCATGCCCGACATGCCAGCGAAACAGACCTCCCAAGCTGGGCAGGGTCTCTGAAATGAGCAAAAGAGGGGAGGGAGGCCCAGGGGAAGAGGACCAAAGTGGATTTCCCGCGTGGAAGCAGGCAAGGGACCAGAGCAGAGACCAGCAGTGTGTCACCCGGGAGTGCCGCGCGGGTCCCTGTCATGCATAAGCAACCCAGATGTGGCCCCGGGCGTGTCCTCCTACCTTCGCCTCCGAGGACAGGTGTCTGTGGTTCTGAGTAAAAGGCCTAATATCCACTTTGGGCTTTATGTGGATTATTTTCTGTCATTTCACTTCATTTCCGTTTCTGTCTTGCTGGCGCTGGCTTGAGCCCAGGGTCTGATGTACCTCCGGACTATACTGCCAGACCTATTTGATATTTTCTTTGGGAACCTGGACGCACTAAGTGGCTGAAAGCTTCCCTAAGTCGCCTAGGCTGGCTTCGAACCTGTGCGCTCCTAGGTCTCAGCCTCCTCAGCACGGAATTTACAAGTGAGCGCCAGCCAACCCTCCTGGCTCCACTTGGGGTTTAAGCCTCCTCAGCTGTGTATGCCTGTGCCTGCGGGAGCGGCCACGGGACCTCTCACGAGAATGACAAATTCCTCGCGGCGCTTCACTTCCCAGCTTCCACATAGGGCAGAACCGAGGCCATGTGTGGTGTGTCAGTAGGCACGGCAAGGCAAAGAGTGCACTGGCATCCCTGCTTAACCTGGGGCAGCTCCCTGGAAAGGGAGGCCACCCGTTCAAACCCTCCCCCGCCCCGCCTGCTGACAGCAAGCCGGGTCTCCTGACAGAGGTCCTGTGGAGACAGTCTGAACTGCCAGTGCGCATGCGCGGACCGCAGTCTCCCAGAAAAAATGGATTCTTTAATAGTAGGGAGCCTGGAGAGGGCTGGGGGTTCCATGCCCGACATGCCAGCGAAACACATCTCCCAAGCTGGGCAGGGTCTCCGAAATGAGCAAAGGAGGGGAGGGAGGCCCAGGGGAAGAGGACCAAAGTGGATTTCCCGCGTGGAAGCAGGCAAGGGACCAGAGCAGAGACCAGCAGTGTGTCGCCCGGGAGTGCCGCGCGGGTCCCTGTCACGCATAAGCAACCCAGATGCGGCCCCGGGCGTGTCCTCCTACCTTCGCCTCTGAGGACAGGCGTCTGTGGTTCTGAGTAAAAGGCCTAATATCCACTTTGGGCTTTATGTGGATTATTTTCTGTCATTTCACTTCATTTCCGTTTCTGTCTTGCTGGCGCTAGGTTGAGCTCAGGGTCTGATGTAACTCCGGACTATACTGCCAGACCTATTTGATATTTTCTTTGGGACCCTGGACGCACTAAGTGGCTGAAAGCTTCGCTAAGTCTCCGTGGCTGGCTTCGAACCTGTGCGCTCCTTGGTCTCAGCCTCCCCAGCACGGAATTTACAAGGGAGCGCCAGCCACCCCTCCCGGCTCCACTTGGGGTTTAAGCCTCCTCAGCTGTGTATGCCTGTGCTTGCGGGAGCGGCCAAGGTACCTCTCGCGAGAATGACAAATTCCTCGCGGCGCTTCACTTCCCAGCTTCCACATAGGTCAGAACAGAGGCCTTGTGTGGTGTGCTCAGTAGGCACGGCAAGGCAAAGAGTGCACTGGCATCCCTGCTTAACCTGGGGCAGCTCGTGGAAAGGGAGGCCTCCCGTTCAAACCCTCCCCTGCCCCACCTGCTAACAGCAAGCCGGCTCTCCTGGCAGAGGCCCTGGGGATACAGTCTGAACTGCGACTGCGCATGCATGGACAGCAGTCTCACAGAAAAAATGGGTTCTTTAAAAGGAGGGAGCCTGTAGAGGGCTGGGCGGCTCCATGCCCGACATGCCAGCGAAACAGACCTCCCAAGCTGGGCAGGGTCTCCGAAATGAGCAAAAGAGGGGAGGGAGGCCCAGGGGAAGAGGACCAAAGTGGATTTCCCGCGTGGAAGCAGGCAAGGGACCAGAGCAGAGACCAGCAGTGTGTCACCCGGGAGTGCCACGCGGGTCCCTGTCATGCATAAGCAACCCAGATGTGGCCCCGGGCGTGTCCTCCTACCTTCGCCTCCGAGGACAGGTGTCTGTGGTTCTGAGTAAAAGGCCTAATATCCACTTTGGGCTTTATGTGGATTATTTTCTGTGATTTCACTTCATTTCCGTTTCTGTCTTGCTGGCGCTGGCTTGAGCCCAGGGTCTGATGTACCTCCGGACTATACTGCCAGACCTATTTGATATTTTCTTTGGGAACCTGGACGCACTAAGTGGCTGAAAGCTTCCCTAAGTCACCTAGGCTGGCTTCGAACCTGTGCGCTCCTAGGTCTCAGCCTCCTCAGCACGGAATTTACAAGTGAGCGCCAGCCAACCCTCCTGGCTCCACTTGGGGTTTAAGCCTCCTCAGCTGTGTATGCCTGTGCCTGCGGGAGCGGCCACGGGACCTCTCACGAGAATGACAAATTCCTCGCGGCGCTTCACTTCCCAGCTTCCACATAGGGCAGAACCGAGGCCGTGTGTGGTGTGCTCAGTAGGCACGGCAAGGCAAAGAGTGCACTGGCATCCCTGCTTAACCTGGGGCAGCTCCCTGGAAAGGGAGGCCACCCATTCAAACCCTCCCCCGCCCCGCCTGCTGACAGCAAGCCGGGTCTCCTGACAGAGGTCCTGTGGAGACAGTCTGAACTGCCAGTGCACATGCCCGGACCGCAGTCTCCCAGAAAAAATGGATTCTTTAATAGTAGGGAGCCTGGAGAGGGCTGGGGGTTCCATGCCCGACATGCCAGCGAAACAGACCTCCCAAGCTGGGCAGGGTCTCCGAAATGAGCAAAGGAGGGGAGGGAGGCCCAGGGGAAGAGGACCAAAGTGGATTTCCCACGTGGAAGCAGGCAAGGGACCAGAGCAGAGACCAGCAGTGTGTCGCCCGGGAGTGCCGCGCGGGTCCCTGTCACGCATAAGCAACCCAGATGCGGCCCCGGGCGTGTCCTCCTACCTTCACCTAGGAGGACAGGCGTCTGTGGTTCTGAGTAAAAGGCCTAATATCCACTTTGGGCTTTATGTGGATTATTTTCTGTCATTTCACTTCATTTCCGTTTCTGGCTTGCTGGCGCTAGGTTGAGCCCAGGGTCTGATGTAACTCCGGACTATACTGCCAGACCTATTTGATATTTTCTTTGGGACCCTGGACGCACTAAGTGGCTGAAAGCTTCGCTAAGTCTCCGTGGCTGGCTTCGAACCTGTGCGCTCCTTGGTCTCAGCCTCCCCAGCACGGAATTTAAAAGGGAGCGCCAGCCACCACTCCCGGCTCCACTTGGGGTTTAAGCCTCCTCAGCTGTGTATGCCTGTGCTTGCGGGAGCGGCCAAGGTACCTCTCGCGAGAATGACAAATTCCTCGCGGCGCTTCACTTCCCAGCTTCCACATAGGTCAGAACAGAGGCCTTGTGTGGTGTGCTCAGTAGGCACGGCAAGGCAAAGAGTGCACTGGCATCCCTGCTTAACCTGGGGCAGCTCCGTGGAAAGGGAGGCCTCCAGTTCAAACCCTCCCCTGCCCCACCTGCTAACAGCAAGCCGGCTCTCCTGGCAGAGGCCCTGGGGATACAGTCTGAACTGCGACTGCGCATGCATGGACAGCAGTCTCACAGAAAAAATGGGTTCTTTAAAAGGAGGGAGCCTGTAGAGGGCTGGGCGGCTCCATGCCCGACATGCCAGCGAAACAGACCTCCCAAGCTGGGCAGGGTCTCCGAAATGAGCAAAAGAGGGGAGGGAGGCCCAGGGGAAGAGGACCAAAGTGGATTTCCCGCGTGGAAGCAGGCAAGGGACCAGAGCAGAGACCAGCAGTGTGTCACCCGGGAGTGCCGCGCGGGTCCCTGTCATGCATAAGCAACCCTGATGTGGCCCCGGGCGTGTCCTCCTACCTTCGCCTCCGAGGACAGGTGTCTGTGGTTCTGAGTAAAAGGCCTAATATCCACTTTGGGCTTTATGTGGATTATTTTCTGTCATTTCACTTCATTTCCGTTTCTGTCTTGCTGGCGCTGGCTTGAGCCCAGGGTCTGATGTACCTCCGGACTATACTGCCAGACCTATTTGATATTTTCTTTGGGAACCTGGACGCACTAAGTGGCTGAAAGCTTCCCTAAGTCGCCTAGGCTGGCTTCGAACCTGTGCGCTCCTAGGTCTCAGCCTCCAAAGCACGGAATTTACAAGTGAGCGCCAGCCAACCCTCCTGGCTCCACTTGGGGTTTAAGCCTCCTCAGCTGTGTATGCCTGTGCCTGCGGGAGCGGCCACGGGACCTCTCACGAGAATGACAAATTCCTCGCGGCGCTTCACTTCCCAGCTTCCACATAGGGCAGAACCGAGGCCATGTGTGGTGTGCTCAGTAGGTACGGCAAGGCAAAGAGTGCACTGGCATCCCTGCTTAACCTGGGGCAGCTCCCTGGAAAGGGAGGCCACCCGTTCAAACCCTCCCCCGCCCCGCCTGCTGACAGCAAGCCGGGTCTCCTGACAGAGGTCCTGTGGAGACAGTCTGAACTGCCAGTGCGCATGCGCGGACCGCAGTCTCCCAGAAAAAATGGATTCTTTAATAGTAGGGAGCCTGGAGAGGGCTGGGGGTTCCATGCCCGACATGCCAGCGAAACAGATCTCCCAAGCTGGGCAGGGTCTCCGAAATGAGCAAAGGAGGGGAGGGAGGCCCAGGGGAAGAGGACCAAAGTGGATTTCCCGCGTGGAAGCAGGCAAGGGACCAGAGCAGAGAACAGCAGTGTGTCGCCCGGGAGTGCCGCGCGGGTCCCTGTCACGCATAAGCAACCCAGATGCGGCCCCGGGCGTGTCCTCCTACCTTCGCCTCTGAGGACAGGCGTCTATGGTTCTGAGTAAAAGGCCTAATATCCACTTTGGGCTTTATGTGGATTATTTTCTGTCATTTCACTTCATTTCCGTTTCTGTCTTGCTGGCGCTAGGTTGAGCCCAGGGTCTGATGTAACTCCGGACTATACTGCCAGACCTATTTGATATTTTCTTTGGGACCCTGGACGCACTAAGTGGCTGAAAGCTTCGCTAAGTCTCCGTGGCTGGCTTCGAACCTGTGCGCTCCTTGGTCTCAGCCTCCCCAGCACGGAATTTACAAGGGAGCGCCAGCCACCCCTCCCGGCTTCACTTGGGGTTTAAGCCTCCTCAGCTGTGTATGCCTGTGCTTGCGGGAGCGGCCAAGGTACCTCTCGCGAGAATGACAAATTCCTCGCGGCGCTTCACTTCCCAGCTTCCACATAGGTCAGAACAGAGGCCTTGTGTGGTGTGCTCAGTAGGCACGGCAAGGCAAAGAGTGCACTGGCATCCCTGCTTAACCTGGGGCAGCTCGTGGAAAGGGAGGCCTCCCGTTCAAACCCTCCCCTGCCCCACCTGCTAACAGCAAGCCGGCTCTCCTGGCAGAGGCCCTGGGGATACAGTCTGAACTGCGACTGCGCATGCATGGACAGCAGTCTCACAGAAAAAATGGGTTCTTTAAAAGGAGGGAGCCTGTAGAGGGCTGGGCGGCTCCATGCCCGACATGCCAGCGAAACAGACCTCCCAAGCTGGGCAGGGTCTCCGAAATGAGCAAAAGAGGGGAGGGAGGCCCAGGGGAAGAGGACCAAAGTGGATTTCCCGCGTGGAAGCAGGCAAGGGACCAGAGCAGAGACCAGCAGTGTGTCACCCGGGAGTGCCACGCGGGTCCCTGTCATGCATAAGCAACCCAGATGCGGCCCCGGGCGTGTCCTCCTACCTTCGCCTCCGAGGACAGGTGTCTGTGGTTCTGAGTAAAAGGCCTAATATCCACTTTGGGCTTTATGTGGATTATTTTCTGTCATTTCACTTCATTTCCGTTTCTGTCTTGCTGGCGCTGGCTTGAGCCCAGGGTCTGATGTACCTCCGGACTATACTGCCAGACCTATTTGATATTTTCTTTGGGAACCTGGACGCACTAAGTGGCTGAAAGCTTCCCTAAGTCGCCTAGGCTGGCTTCGAACCTGTGCGCTCCTAGGTCTCAGCCTCCTCAGCACGGAATTTACAAGTGAGCGCCAGCCAACCCTCCTGGCTCCACTTGGGGTTTAAGCCTCCTCAGCTGTGTATGCCTGTGCCTGCGGGAGCGGCCACGGGACCTCTCACGAGAATGACAAATTCCTCGCGGCGCTTCACTTCCCAGCTTCCACATAGGGCAGAACCGAGGCCATGTGTGGTGTGTCAGTAGGCACGGCAAGGCAAAGAGTGCACTGGCATCCCTGCTTAACCTGGGGCAGCTCCCTGGAAAGGGAGGCCACCCGTTCAAACCCTCCCCCGCCCCGCCTGCTGACAGCAAGCCGGGTCTCCTGACAGAGGTCCTGTGGAGACAGTCTGAACTGCCAGTGCGCATGCGCGGACCGCAGTCTCCCAGAAAAAATGGATTCTTTAATAGTAGGGAGCCTGGAGAGGGCTGGGGGTTCCATGCCCGACATGCCAGCGAAACAGATCTCCCAAGCTGGGCAGGGTCTCCGAAATGAGCAAAGGAGGGGAGGGAGGCCCAGGGGAAGAGGACCAAAGTGGATTTCCCGCGTGGAAGCAGGCAAGGGACCAGAGCAGAGACCAGCAGTGTGTCGCCCGGGAGTGCCGCGCGGGTCCCTGTCACGCATAAGCAACCCAGATGCGGCCCCGGGCGTGTCCTCCTACCTTCGCCTCTGAGGACAGGCGTCTGTGGTTCTGAGTAAAAGGCCTAATATCCACTTTGGGCTTTATGTGGATTATTTTCTGTCATTTCACTTCATTTCCGTTTCTGTCTTGCTGGCGCTAGGTTGAGCTCAGGGTCTGATGTAACTCCGGACTATACTGCCAGACCTATTTGATATTTTCTTTGGGACCCTGGACGCACTAAGTGGCTGAAAGCTTCGCTAAGTCTCCGTGGCTGGCTTCGAACCTGTGCGCTCCTTGGTCTCAGCCTCCCCAGCACGGAATTTACAAGGGAGCGCCAGCCACCCCTCCCGGCTCCACTTGGGGTTTAAGCCTCCTCAGCTGTGTATGCCTGTGCCTGCGGGAGCGGCCACGGGACCTCTCACGAGAATGACAAATTCCTCGCGGCGCTTCACTTCCCAGCTTCCACATAGGGCAGAACCGAGGCCGTGTGTGGTGTGCTCAGTAGGCACGGCAAGGCAAAGAGTGCACTGGCATCCCTGCTTAACCTGGGGCAGCTCGTGGAAAGGGAGGCCTCCCGTTCAAACCCTCCCCTGCCCCACCTGCTAACAGCAAGCCGGCTCTCCTGGCAGAGGCCCTGGGGATACAGTCTGAACTGCGACTGCGCATGCATGGACAGCAGTCTCACAGAAAAAATGGGTTCTTTAAAAGGAGGGAGCCTGTAGAGGGCTGGGCGGCTCCATGCCCGACATGCCAACGAAACAGACCTCCCAAGCTGGGCAGGGTCTCCGAAATGAGCAAAAGAGGGGAGGGAGGCCCAGGGGAAGAGGACCAAAGTGGATTTCCCGCGTGGAAGCAGGCAAGGGACCAGAGCAGAGACCAGCAGTGTGTCACCCGGGAGTGCCACGCGGGTCCCTGTCATGCATAAGCAACCCAGATGTGGCCCCGGGCGTGTCCTCCTACCTTCGCCTCCGAGGACAGGTGTCTGTGGTTCTGAGTAAAAGGCCTAATATCCACTTTGGGCTTTATGTGGATTATTTTCTGTGATTTCACTTCATTTCCGTTTCTGTCTTGCTGGCGCTGGCTTGAGCCCAGGGTCTGATGTACCTCCGGACTATACTGCCAGACCTATTTGATATTTTCTTTGGGAACCTGGACGCACTAAGTGGCTGAAAGCTTCCCTAAGTCACCTAGGCTGGCTTCGAACCTGTGCGCTCCTAGGTCTCAGCCTCCTCAGCACGGAATTTACAAGTGAGCGCCAGCCAACCCTCCTGGCTCCACTTGGGGTTTAAGCCTCCTCAGCTGTGTATGCCTGTGCCTGCGGGAGCGGCCACGGGACCTCTCACGAGAATGACAAATTCCTCGCGGCGCTTCACTTCCCAGCTTCCACATAGGGCAGAACCGAGGCCGTGTGTGGTGTGCTCAGTAGGCACGGCAAGGCAAAGAGTGCACTGGCATCCCTGCTTAACCTGGGGCAGCTCCCTGGAAAGGGAGGCCACCCATTCAAACCCTCCCCCGCCCCGCCTGCTGACAGCAAGCCGGGTCTCCTGACAGAGGTCCTGTGGAGACAGTCTGAACTGCCAGTGCGCATGCGCGGACCGCAGTCTCCCAGAAAAAATGGATTCTTTAATAGTAGGGAGCCTGGAGAGGGCTGGGGGTTCCATGCCCGACATGCCAGCGAAACAGACCTCCCAAGCTGGGCAGGGTCTCCGAAATGAGCAAAGGAGGGGAGGGAGGCCCAGGGGAAGAGGACCAAAGTGGATTTCCCGCGTGGAAGCAGGCAAGGGACCAGAGCAGAGACCAGCAGTGTGTCGCCCGGGAGTGCCGCGCGGGTCCCTGTCACGCATAAGCAACCCAGATGCGGCCCCGGGCGTGTCCTCCTACCTTCACCTCTGAGGACAGGCATCTGTGGTTCTGAGTAAAAGGCCTAATATCCACTTTGGGCTTTAAGTGGATTATTTTCTGTCATTTCACTTCATTTCCGTTTCTGTCTTGCTGGCGCTAGGTTGAGCCCAGGGTCTGATGTAACTCCGGACTATACTGCCAGACCTATTTGATATTTTCTTTGGGACCCTGGACGCACTAAGTGGCTGAAAGCTTCGCTAAGTCTCCGTGGCTGGCTTCGAACCTGTGCGCTCCTTGGTCTCAGCCTCCCCAGCACGGAATTTAAAAGGGAGCGCCAGCCACCACTCCCGGCTCCACTTGGGGTTTAAGCCTCCTCAGCTGTGTATGCCTGTGCTTGCGGGAGCGGCCAAGGTACCTCTCGCGAGAATGACAAATTCCTCGCGGCGCTTCACTTCCCAGCTTCCACATAGGTCAGAACAGAGGCCGTGTGTGGTGTGCTCAGTAGGCACGGCAAGGCAAAGAGTGCACTGGCATCCCTGCTTAACCTGGGGCAGCTCCGTGGAAAGGGAGGCCTCCAGTTCAAACCCTCCCCTACCCCACCTGCTAACAGCAAGCCGGCTCTCCTGGCAGAGGCCCTGGGGATACAGTCTGAACTGCGACTGCGCATGCATGGACAGCAGTCTCACAGAAAAAATGGGTTCTTTAAAAGGAGGGAGCCTGTAGAGGGCTGGGCGGCTCCATGCCCGACATGCCAGCGAAACAGACCTCCCAAGCTGGGCAGGGTCTCTGAAATGAGCAAAAGAGGGGAGGGAGGCCCAGGGGAAGAGGACCAAAGTGGATTTCCCGCGTGGAAGCAGGCAAGGGACCAGAGCAGAGACCAGCAGTGTGTCACCCGGGAGTGCCGCGCGGGTCCCTGTCATGCATAAGCAACCCAGATGTGGCCCCGGGCGTGTCCTCCTACCTTCGCCTCCGAGGACAGGTGTCTGTGGTTCTGAGTAAAAGGCCTAATATCCACTTTGGGCTTTATGTGGATTATTTTCTGTCATTTCACTTCATTTCCGTTTCTGTCTTGCTGGCGCTGGCTTGAGCCCAGGGTCTGATGTACCTCCGGACTATACTGCCAGACCTATTTGATATTTTCTTTGGGAACCTGGACGCACTAAGTGGCTGAAAGCTTCCCTAAGTCGCCTAGGCTGGCTTCGAACCTGTGCGCTCCTAGGTCTCAGCCTCCTCAGCACGGAATTTACAAGTGAGCGCCAGCCAACCCTCCTGGCTCCACTTGGGGTTTAAGCCTCCTCAGCTGTGTATGCCTGTGCCTGCGGGAGCGGCCACGGGACCTCTCACGAGAATGACAAATTCCTCGCGGCGCTTCACTTCCCAGCTTCCACATAGGGCAGAACCGAGGCCATGTGTGGTGTGTCAGTAGGCACGGCAAGGCAAAGAGTGCACTGGCATCCCTGCTTAACCTGGGGCAGCTCCCTGGAAAGGGAGGCCACCCGTTCAAACCCTCCCCCGCCCCGCCTGCTGACAGCAAGCCGGGTCTCCTGACAGAGGTCCTGTGGAGACAGTCTGAACTGCCAGTGCGCATGCGCGGACCGCAGTCTCCCAGAAAAAATGGATTCTTTAATAGTAGGGAGCCTGGAGAGGGCTGGGGGTTCCATGCCCGACATGCCAGCGAAACACATCTCCCAAGCTGGGCAGGGTCTCCGAAATGAGCAAAGGAGGGGAGGGAGGCCCAGGGGAAGAGGACCAAAGTGGATTTCCCGCGTGGAAGCAGGCAAGGGACCAGAGCAGAGACCAGCAGTGTGTCGCCCGGGAGTGCCGCGCGGGTCCCTGTCACGCATAAGCAACCCAGATGCGGCCCCGGGCGTGTCCTCCTACCTTCGCCTCTGAGGACAGGCGTCTGTGGTTCTGAGTAAAAGGCCTAATATCCACTTTGGGCTTTATGTGGATTATTTTCTGTCATTTCACTTCATTTCCGTTTCTGTCTTGCTGGCGCTAGGTTGAGCTCAGGGTCTGATGTAACTCCGGACTATACTGCCAGACCTATTTGATATTTTCTTTGGGACCCTGGACGCACTAAGTGGCTGAAAGCTTCGCTAAGTCTCCGTGGCTGGCTTCGAACCTGTGCGCTCCTTGGTCTCAGCCTCCCCAGCACGGAATTTACAAGGGAGCGCCAGCCACCCCTCCCGGCTCCACTTGGGGTTTAAGCCTCCTCAGCTGTGTATGCCTGTGCTTGCGGGAGCGGCCAAGGTACCTCTCGCGAGAATGACAAATTCCTCGCGGCGCTTCACTTCCCAGCTTCCACATAGGTCAGAACAGAGGCCTTGTGTGGTGTGCTCAGTAGGCACGGCAAGGCAAAGAGTGCACTGGCATCCCTGCTTAACCTGGGGCAGCTCGTGGAAAGGGAGGCCTCCCGTTCAAACCCTCCCCTGCCCCACCTGCTAACAGCAAGCCGGCTCTCCTGGCAGAGGCCCTGGGGATACAGTCTGAACTGCGACTGCGCATGCATGGACAGCAGTCTCACAGAAAAAATGGGTTCTTTAAAAGGAGGGAGCCTGTAGAGGGCTGGGCGGCTCCATGCCCGACATGCCAGCGAAACAGACCTCCCAAGCTGGGCAGGGTCTCCGAAATGAGCAAAAGAGGGGAGGGAGGCCCAGGGGAAGAGGACCAAAGTGGATTTCCCGCGTGGAAGCAGGCAAGGGACCAGAGCAGAGACCAGCAGTGTGTCACCCGGGAGTGCCACGCGGGTCCCTGTCATGCATAAGCAACCCAGATGTGGCCCCGGGCGTGTCCTCCTACCTTCGCCTCCGAGGACAGGTGTCTGTGGTTCTGAGTAAAAGGCCTAATATCCACTTTGGGCTTTATGTGGATTATTTTCTGTGATTTCACTTCATTTCCGTTTCTGTCTTGCTGGCGCTGGCTTGAGCCCAGGGTCTGATGTACCTCCGGACTATACTGCCAGACCTATTTGATATTTTCTTTGGGAACCTGGACGCACTAAGTGGCTGAAAGCTTCCCTAAGTCACCTAGGCTGGCTTCGAACCTGTGCGCTCCTAGGTCTCAGCCTCCTCAGCACGGAATTTACAAGTGAGCGCCAGCCAACCCTCCTGGCTCCACTTGGGGTTTAAGCCTCCTCAGCTGTGTATGCCTGTGCCTGCGGGAGCGGCCACGGGACCTCTCACGAGAATGACAAATTCCTCGCGGCGCTTCACTTCCCAGCTTCCACATAGGGCAGAACCGAGGCCGTGTGTGGTGTGCTCAGTAGGCACGGCAAGGCAAAGAGTGCACTGGCATCCCTGCTTAACCTGGGGCAGCTCCCTGGAAAGGGAGGCCACCCATTCAAACCCTCCCCCGCCCCGCCTGCTGACAGCAAGCCGGGTCTCCTGACAGAGGTCCTGTGGAGACAGTCTGAACTGCCAGTGCACATGCCCGGACCGCAGTCTCCCAGAAAAAATGGATTCTTTAATAGTAGGGAGCCTGGAGAGGGCTGGGGGTTCCATGCCCGACATGCCAGCGAAACAGACCTCCCAAGCTGGGCAGGGTCTCCGAAATGAGCAAAGGAGGGGAGGGAGGCCCAGGGGAAGAGGACCAAAGTGGATTTCCCACGTGGAAGCAGGCAAGGGACCAGAGCAGAGACCAGCAGTGTGTCGCCCGGGAGTGCCGCGCGGGTCCCTGTCACGCATAAGCAA